>NW_006408760.1:1751435-1788249 GCF_000296735.1 Chrysochloris asiatica
TGGGGGGGAGGGGGGGAGTGTTGGGGGCGGGCTTCTAGAATATACCCTTTGGTTGATGTGCATGGAGGGGATTGGAACCATGGCAATAAGATGATATATGATGAAATGAATTTAAAACTAAAGTTCTCTCACGTAAACTACCATATAACTCACAATAAAACATTTTTTTTTAAAATGGTTGTTTATACTTAGTACCATGGACTGCCAGAAGAACAAACAAATCTGTGTTGAAAGATGTACAACCAGAATGCTCCTTAGAGGCCAGGATGGCCTGACTTCATCTCAGTTTGGGTGTATCGGGAGAGACCAGTTCCTGGAGAAGAACATCAAGCTTGGTCAAGTGGAGGGTCAGCAAAAAAGAGGAAGACCCCCTACAAGATGGATTGGCACAGTGGCAGCAGCAACGGGCTCAAGCTTAACAATGATTGTGAGGATGGCACAGGAACGGGCAGTGCTTCGTGTGTTGTGCATAAGACTGCTATGGGTTTGAGCCAACTTAATGGCACCTAACAACAATACTAGTTTATTAAGTGTGCAATAGCATGAAAAGGTTTGAAGCATTGCAAGAATTACCATAATGAAACAGACAGACTTGCCCCAACACAGGGTTCCCACAAACCTTCACTGTGTAAAAAACAAGGTTATATGTAAAACGCAATAAAACAAGGTATGCCTGTACTTTGTCTTAAACCCAAAACAAGATTTCTTAATCTCAAATTGGTTCGTGTCTTGTTCATCTCTGATTTGCTGCACTGTGCAGGGTGTCCAGCACTCAGTAGATTCTTATTAAGTACATGAGAGAAAGAATTCCTCTAAAAATCCCCAGTGAAGTTGAAATTGATCTGGGCCCAATCCGTTTTTCCAGTCTAATCTCCGACTATCCCCAACTCACTCCAGCTACAATGTTCTCTGCTCCCTGAGCAATCTGAACGTGGCCATGGCCAGCACTTTACTTCTGTTGTATGTACCCTCTCTCTAGGTGCCTCTTTTCCTCTCCGCGACTTCATGCACCAAGGTCCCTTCAGGTTCAGACAGTGTCTGCCTCGAAGCCTTCTCGGGTTTCCCATGCAAGTTTAGTCATCTGAGCTCTATTACAGTCCCGAGAATAATAATCGCTCACATATGTACAAAGCCTCACGACTAAAATGTCATCAGGATTCTGTTTAACTTGCACCTCTCTGAACAAAGATATTGTCTCACAAGGGCTTAAATCAGGGCAGCGGTGCGGGCTGGGTTATTTAATTCCGCAAGCCCCAGCTTCCCCAGCGGCCCTGAGCTCCTAGACCCTAGGAGAGAGCGGGGGCGTGCCTGAATGACGTCATGCCCCGGGTGAGGGGGACACCTGGTCGGCCGCCGTCGGTTAGGGATCAGTCACCTCCACTCAGGTCCCTTCACGCCTCGTCTAACGTTTTTTCCTTAACTCTAGTAACAGGCGGGGAAGCCACACCTGGGGCGTTGGCGCAGCACCGTTTGAGAGCGTTCTAAGAGAATTTGTCCCTCTCTGCGATCCGGCACTCAGAAGTTGTTGCTAGGCACCGACGTCCGCTTGTTCACATATGATTGGGTCTCCCTCAGAGATGAGGCGGAGTTTTGTCGTGGCGCGCATGCGTGTAGCAAAGAATGGAGGAGTCGGAACCTGAGCGAAAGGTAAGAGCGAGGCTGGGGTTAGCGCGAGGTGGGAAGGGGAGTGAAGGCGGGAAATTTGGTCCTGACTCGAGAGTGTCTTCAGCGGGGTCGTACCGACGAGGCAACTGCCGGAGGAAGCCTCTCTGAGGCGGAGGATGAGGACGACGATGATTACGTGCCCTACGTGCCGCTGCGGCAACGCCGGCAACTGCTGGTGAGTGCCTGGGGTCGCAGAAGACCGGAGGGCGTGACCACGACCGTAGGTTTGGGAGGCGGTAGCGGTCTGAGGTGTCAGTGTGTGGGAGCGGGGACGTGATCTGAGTGATTGGGCAGCTTTCGATTGGGGCCTCCGGGACCCTCGCTCAGAAGCCACAATTCTTATGTCCCTGGATCCGATCCCCCGCTTTATCGTGGGCTTGGCTCTGAGGGGCACTGGGGGGAATCTCAGCTCCAGAAGCTGCTACAGCGAAGGCGCAAGGGGGCTGCAGAGGAGGAGCAGCAGGACAGCGGCAGCGAGCCCCAGGGAGATGAAGACGACATTCCACTGGGCCCTCAGTCCAACGTCAGCCTCCTGGACCAGCACCAGCACCTCAAAGAGAAGGCTGAAGGTGGACTGAGCCACAAGCAGGGGAGGGGGGCGGGCGGAGAAGCTGGTGCCTTTTTGACAAGTGCTCTCTCTCAGCCCGCAAAGAGTCCGCCAAGGAGAAGCAGCTAAAGGAAGAAGAGAAGATTCTAGAGAGCGTGGCAGAGGGCCGAGGTATGGTTGTAGGCAGTGCAGTTAGTAGGACCTGGCCCTGGGGAAGCAGGAGCCACCCCTGAGCCCTGTCTGTCTTCTCAGCCTTGATGTCAGTGAAGGAGATGGCCAAGGGAATCACATATGATGACCCAATCAAAACCAGGTATGTCTTTTCAGTCTGTACAGTTAGCTTTACTTAGGACTATGGGTGGCTAAGACTGGCAGGGACAGCCTAAGACCAATTTTGCTCTGGGCCTCTCTTGATCCCTGTCACTCACCCATAGTTGGATGCCCCCTCGTTATGTCCTGAGCATGTCTGAGGAGCGGCATGAACGTGTGCGGAAGAAGTACCACATCCTCGTGGAGGGAGATGGTATCCCGCCACCCATCAAGAGCTTCAAGGAAATGAAATTCCCTGCAGGTACCTGAAAGAAGTACTGGTGGTGCCGTGGGTTAAGTGTTGGGCTGCTCACTGAGACCTTCCAGCTGCTCTGAGAGAAAAAGATGAGGCTGTCTGCTTCCATGAAGACTACAGCCTGAGAAACCCTATAGGGCAATTCTAAGGTGTCTTATAAGGTCTTCATCAGTTGAAATCAACTCTATGGTAGTGGGGCAGGGAACTGGAACTGGGAGAGACACCATCCTTCCATAATCAAAAAGTACATGAGATATGAAATATCTAGAATAGGAAAGTGTATAGCAAAGTTTATTAGTGGTTGCCAGGGGTGGGCAGGAGGGATAGGAACAGAAGACACAACACTTAAGGGACACAGAACTTTTCTGTTTAAGGTGGTGAAAAATCCAGGAATGGTTAATGATACTGACTGAACATGATGTACATAGTCAGTATCACTTAACTATGCATGAGGGAGCCCTGGTGAGGCTGTAGAATAAGCACTGGACTGCTCTCTGCAAAGGAGCTTTGGTAGCGTAGTGGCTACGAATCAGGCTGTGAACCTCAGGGTCAGCCATTTAAAACTGCCAGCTGTTCCCTCCGGAGAAAGATGAGGTTTTCTGCTCCCGTAAAGATTTGTAGCCTCAGAAACCCTGTGCAGGGTCGCTGTGAGTTGGAATCAACTCCACAGCACATAACCACAACCACTGCTATCTGCAAGGTCAGTGATTCAAACCCACCAGCTGCTCTATGGGAGAAAGATGAGCTTTCTGCTCCCATAAAGACTTACAGCCTTAGAAACCCTATACAGAGTCACTGTGATTTAGAACCAACTTGAAAGCAGAGTTTGGTTCTGTCAGATCTCTCAGAGACAATTAGGGCATGGGAACCCTAGGACCACCATACCACGGTGCAAGAAGATGTGACCTATGAAAGTTTCTTTTTAAAGCACAAATATTCAAGCATTTGTTTCTTTATTTACTTCAGAGATCAGAATGGTAAAATTGATCAGAATGATTTGTCATTCAAGGTAAAACAGGTGAAGTAAAGTACCTGGGAACTGAGAGGGACATCACGCTTTTATAATCAAGTAACTACAAGATCATGTCTGTGTTCTTACTGAGTTCAACAGCTGCTGTAGGATGTAACCTATAGAAATGAAGAGATTTAAGGAGAAATTAATTTAGGTTTCCTTTTCAGTCACCCCAGCTGTAAATGTTTACTATCCTCTGTCTGGGAAATTTCAATGGAAAGGTACATAGCACCTGCAGCAGAAAGAAGCCCAACCTGGCTCCTAGACTTAGCTCAGGAGCCTTGGACAACAGAGAGAGATACTGTGTGTACGTGTTTCATTGTTGTGGCCTTGAGAGGATGGTGCCAATCATACTGGCTTCGGGGCCCTGGGTGAGCTGATGTTGGTTTTTTTTCCACAGCTATCCTGAGAGGCCTAAAGAAGAAAGGCATCCACCACCCAACACCCATTCAGATCCAGGGCATCCCTACCATGTGAGTGGGGGAGCAGTCAGTACACATCCATTTAGAGTAGACCCTGTCTCTGCTACACCTGACCTTTAGGCCTGCCTTCTCCCCACAGTCTGTCTGGCCGGGACATGATCGGTATTGCCTTCACTGGTTCGGGCAAGACTCTGGTGTTCACACTGCCCGTCATCATGTTCTGCCTGGAACAGGAAAAGAGGTTGCCTTTCTCCAAGCGTGAGGGGCCATATGGACTCATCATCTGCCCTTCGGTAAGACAGACCAACCGGGTGGGGAGCACAGAACCTGGAGCTGCCTTCTGGTGCTAGCCTCTGCCCCTGTGCCTGCAGCGGGAGCTGGCTCGGCAGACCCATGGCATCCTGGAGTACTACTGTCGCCTACTGCAGGAGGACAGCTCCCCTCTGCTGCGCTGTGCACTCTGCATCGGGGGCATGTCTGTCAAGGAGCAGATGGAGACCATCCGACAGTAAGTGCTGGCCCAGGCTGCCCCAGAGCCCCTGAAGAAGAGCCCTCGGGGTCTCCCAGTCCCTGGAAGGGGACAGGTGGACTGCAACTCCTGACAGTTGGGCTAGAACAGAGGTATGTGGTGAGGTACATGGAAGTTGAGCAGCTGGAACAGCATGGCCCACTGGGGCATCGAGGAGACAGAATGGTCGAGAAAACAACAGGGAAGAGAACACTTAAAGAGGGGTAGTCCAGACAGAGGCAAGAGACTCAGTGTGTTGGGGTCATTCTGTAATCAGAACAAGAATCTGAGCTACTGGAGCAGCTTTGGTTCCACAGCAGCCACATCTGGGGTCATGGATGGGCCAGTGTCTGTCCCTGTCTCAGAAAAGCTGCCCCTGTGGGAAAGATGAGCTCTGTCTCTTAACAGGAGAGGGAGGCCACCAAGGCCTACGTAAACTGAAGCCCGTCCTGAGAGTCAGGCCAGATCCCCCCAGGGCAGAAGGAAAAGTGGTCCAGAAAAGGGGGAGGCGTAGCGGGAGCAGAGCGGTGCTCGAGAAAGCTACAGCCTCCCCTGGGGAGAGCTAGGTGCCATGTGAAGGGCAGGGTGGTGACCACAAAGAGTAGTGGACAGGGAGAATGCAGACTAGTAATGAGAGGACCAGTAGAAGTACGCAGACCCACCTCAAGGTCTCTCCTTGGTTCCCAGTGGAGTACACATGATGGTGGCCACCCCTGGGCGCCTCATGGATCTGCTACAGAAGAAGATGGTCAGCCTAGACATCTGTCGCTACCTGGCCCTGGATGAGGCTGACCGCATGATTGATATGGGCTTTGAAGGCGACATCCGCACCATCTTCTCCTACTTCAAGGTGTGTGTCCTCCTGCACCTGGAGACCCTGTGCACACCATATTTGACTGCGCTGCATCCCCCTTCCCAACTCCACCTCTTCAGTCTCCAAACCCCTGCCTACCTTCATCCCCAGCCTCCTCATCCCATGTTCCTGAGGTGCCAACCCCACTCTTCCTTAGGGCCAGCGGCAGACGCTGCTTTTCAGTGCCACCATGCCCAAGAAGATTCAGAACTTCGCCAAGAGTGCCCTGGTGAAGCCTGTCACGATCAATGTGGGCCGCGCTGGGGCCGCCAGCCTGGACGTCATCCAGGTGGGCAGGCACCCCTGATGGTTAGAATGTCACCTCTGAGAACTGGAACTGGGCCCTCTGATTGGAGCCCAAGGGGTCCATCCTGGGGGCACTGGGATGTCACTCATGGCCTCTGGCCCCTCAGCAGAAAACATGGATATAACTCCCAGCCCTTGGTGGCAAGAGGCTTCTGGACACCACCCATCCTGGATTTGGGATCTGGCCTTATAGGGTAAGGCATGGCTGGTGAACCTAACCTCAGGGTCACCTGATCTGGCCCTTATGGTGGCAGGAGGTGGAATATGTGAAAGAAGAAGCCAAGATGGTGTACCTGCTTGAGTGCCTGCAGAAGACACCCCCACCAGTGAGTGAAGCAGGCAAGGCCGGCTGCCTGAGTCCCCCTGAAGGAGGGAGGGGATGGTCGGCACAGCCTCTGGGAGGCTGGGGTGCACCCAGGTAGAGTTGGCCTTCCTGGACAGGTTCTCATCTTTGCGGAGAAGAAAGCAGATGTGGACGCCATCCACGAGTACCTGCTGCTCAAGGGGGTCGAGGCTGTGGCCATCCACGGGGGCAAAGGTCAGGATGGCACAGACCCTACTGCCACTGCAGCCTCTTCCTAACCCCTTCCCCTGCCCAGCCAACTGGCTGCTTCTCCCCAAATTCCTTATGTACCTCTAAAAGTTCTTGCCTGAACCCTTCCCAACCCCTCAACACACCCACATTTCACCACCCCCCACAGACCAGGAGGAACGGACCAAGGCCATTGAGGCATTCCGGGAGGGCAAGAAAGATGTTCTCGTGGCCACAGACGTAGCCTCCAAGGGCCTGGACTTTCCTGCCATCCAACATGTCATCAATTACGACATGCCTGAGGAGATCGAGAACTATGGTGGGGAGATTGGGAGTCTAGGGAGTTGGGGAGGGTGAGGCCAGGCCTCAGCTCCTGGGCAGTGGGCCTAAGCTCTCTGCTCCCCTCCTATAGTACACCGTATTGGCCGCACTGGGCGCTCGGGAAATACAGGCATTGCCACCACCTTCATCAACAAGGCTTGCGGTGAGTTTGTCGCTGGGGCCTCAGCTATTCCCAGGTTCTGAACATAAGGCCCAGAATTGAGCCTGATGATCTCACTCCCCTCTGCTTCCTCACAGATGAATCCGTGCTGATGGACCTCAAAGCCCTGCTGCTGGAGGCTAAGCAGAAGGTGCCACCCGTGCTGCAAGTGCTGCACTGCGGGGATGAGTCCATGCTGGACATCGGAGGTGACTGGAGTGAGGGACACAGATGGGGCAAGGGGTGCATTACAGGATACAAGTCAGTGTTGAACATCAGAGCCTGGGTGACTCTAATAGGGTCCCTAGCTCTGGAACCTGGCCCCATGGCTATGCTGACCCCATTCCCCCAACCTCTAGGAGAGCGTGGCTGTGCCTTCTGCGGGGGTCTGGGCCACCGGATCACTGATTGCCCCAAGCTCGAGGCTATGCAGACCAAGCAGGTCAGCAACATCGGCCGCAAGGATTACCTGGCCCACAGCTCCATGGATTTCTGAGCCGTCGTTCTCCCTTCCTTCTCCCCAAGAAGCCTCTGTCCCTGGGGTCCAGCCACCACCACACACACGCACACAAACAAACAAGAAGCCAGCAACCTAGGCCCAGCTGGCCTGGGCTGGGCCAGGCTGGACCTGACTACCTACTTTCTGTGTCCCTAAAATTACTATTTTTATCCTCACCCCAGCTGTCATTAAAGCACAGCCTCTCTGGTCTCAACCCAGCCAGTCTCTGTGGTTTTTCTTGTTAGCCCTTTACGTTCCAGTTTCAGCACCCTCTGAGTCAGAACCTCGACATGCCCCTCACCTGTCAGCACCAGCTTGCTAGGACCTGACTAGGTGTGGAGCCACCTAATTTGATTCCCCTCCCCACCTGGACACGACTCAGGGTGTCTTCTCTAGAGTGGATTTATATCCCAGGGAGGGAGCCACACCGGTAGACTGAAGGGAAATGGTTGGTTCTCTGGTGTCCTGGTGCTGTCATAATCTCCAGTCCTGCCTCAGCCTCCCTCTTCCTGTCTGTTAGTGAAGCCTCTTGGGGCCCATTGGGAAGCCACTTCCTGCCCACTGTCCACCTGCACAAGCTCCCAGGAGGAACCCTCAATTCCCTTCACTAAGGAGTAGCAGATGACACAAGACTACCATTCACCAAAGCCCCACTACCCCTAACTCTGCCCAACTTGATTGGTGACCACCAGCCCCACTGGGCCCCACTCTGCACAGCTCTATCAGTACTGGGTTCTTAGTGGCCTGCTGGGAAGCTCATGAGAGTGGAGAAGCTCACACATCTCTTAAGCTTAGCAGTCATCATGAGACTGCTACTGATAAACGATTTCAACACCCAACTGAGGCAGCGGAGTGCCAGTCCTGGTGGCAGCCACTTCCTGAGCAGTTCCTCCAGGCAAGGTGCCTGTAAGAGGCTGATCCCAGTGGAACAGCACTTGCTCAAGTCATGTCTGTTATTTGGTGCATGGTCTTGGGCAGTTTATTTTCCTGAGCCTCCAGTTCTTCATCTTTGCGATGGTGGCGAGAAGGCTAAGGCGGTTGGGAGCTGCCCAGGCTCGGGGCTGCTTGACTGCCTCCTGCTGTAGGCACACAGCGCGGCCCAGGAGGCCTGAGAAAGTTGCCCAGCGGGGAGAAGCTGCCCACCCCACATGCTTCGAATGGTATTCCTCAGTCTGGTTGCTCATGCCTTCCCTGAGGTAGCACCAGTGACTAGCATGAAGCTGTCCCCAGACTCACAGGCATACACAACCTGGGTTCTGGTCCCCAGCAGGAAGTCCGGCTCTAAAGGAGCATGTGACCTCTCCAAGGGGACCCATAGAAGTACCACCCACACACTTGTGGCTGGGTGCTCAGGCGTGGAGCCCTGGTGGACTGGGTGCCCATTGTGGAGTGTGTACTGCAAGGGCCCTTGTGTTCTAGAACAGTGTGGACAGTCTGGAAAGACCTCCAAGGGGAAGGGGTGGCTGATAGTGAGGTACACCCTGCAGGTGCTGGTCTGGGGGTTCCAAACTCAGGACCCAGAGTTCAAGGCTGAAGGGGGCAATGAGGAAACGAGTTAGGATGGGGAGAAAGAGGGCTGGGTTTGAGCGGTGGAGAAATGGCTGCCACGTGGAAAGGCCAGGGGCAGGGGTCACAAGGGGCAATACTGAGGCTGGCAATGGGGCAGGGGCTAAGGGGGTGGAGTGAAGATTAGAAATATTTCAGAGAGAAAGAAACGCAGAGTGGCACAGATGAGACGGTTGCTTGCTGGCCCAATGGCCCAAACCTGGACTCAGTCGGAAAAGCAAGAAGGACTCAGGGTGGAGCCAGGCCTGGGGTGTACAGCAGCAGGGGAGGGGGTGGGGCTGAGCTCATGACTCAGGAGAGCAAGACTGTGGTCAGACGCTCTCCCAGCTGACCCAAGGGCAGACAGGGGCCTTTACCCTTGAGCGGTCTGAGGCCCACGCCAGGCAGGTGTGGGCACTAAGGGTCCCGGCTGAGACACCAAAGAAAAAACATGTGATGACCCCAACGCCTGTATAAGCAGAGGGATCCCCTCCCCCCAGCCTTACAGCTGCCTCTGGACGGAGGGAGGGGGAAGTGGCCAGAAGGGGAAGTGTAAGGAGTTCCCCTCCGCCTGTCACCAGTCTCCTCAGGCCTTCGGAGTGGCTGCCCTGCGGCCCAGCCGCAACCATGGAGCCTCAGGAGAACCCCGTCAAGGATGGCATCCTCTACCAGCAGCACGTCAAGTTTGGCAAGGTGGGCACCCCTCAGCTGCCAGGAGGCTGTCCAAGACAAGAGTGGGCCAAAAGCAATCCCCCACCCCCACTGTCCTGGACATTCCACTCGGACCTGGGAGAAATGGGGAGTCGGGCTGGGGTTCCTAACCCAGGTATAATAGAATGGAATAAAGCCTGGTTATGGGCTTGAAGGGCTGAGGTTGGCAGGGCCTGTGGTAGTCCCGGCCTCATTCACAGGCTGGTGGTGGTGTGCCGTAGAGTCGGTTCCGACTCATAGTGACTGTGACCCTGTACTGTGCAGAGTTTCTGAGGCTGTAAATCTTTACAGGAGCAGAAAGCCTCGTCTTTCTTCCGCAGAACGGCTGGTAGTTTTGAACTGCTGAGTCTGAGGTTAGCAGCCCAACTTAACCACTATGCTACCAAAGCACCTTCTAGGGACCAAGAATCTAACTTCCTAACGGCTTAGAGCTGAGGCTGTTTAGACAAGAGCCCTCCGGACAATCTCATAGTGGAACCAAAGAGACTCCTAGGAGGGTCAGCTAGGTTACAAGAGGCTGAGTCCCACCCCACAGAAGAGGGCTTGGCTCCCAGCAGGTCACAGGAGGAGAGGTGGCTGGGGAGTCCATCTCTCCTCAGCAGCCAGCCCTGCACCCCCCCGCTCAGTTACAGCTGCTGCTATGGTAGATAAACAGCCTGTTTCCTTTGCTCACAGCTATTTGCATGTTTCCTTCCTTGCCATCATGAGGCTGAGGCCTCCCGGACCCCCCTGGCCCTTGGCCCTTGGCCCTTGGCCTTGGTCTGAGAGGCCTTTTGGTGGGAAGGGGACCAACACAACAGCAGTGTCAGGTGGTCAAGCCTTCCCAGATACTATCCAGTGGAATCCTCAACTTTGTGTTCTCACAATGCTTAGGAGGCCACAGGCAAGAGTGGCAGGTTAGAACCCAGGGCTGACTGACCTCACACAGACTCCTCTTTGTACTAGCCTGGCTTCTTCCCTGGGGGCCCTGAGGATGGGAGACAGAGGGCAGCCAGGTAGTCAGGAGTGTGTTCTGAACTACTTGTACTGAGCTGAGCTGAGCTGAGCTGAGCTGAGCTGAGCATCAGGAAGATGCCACAACCTGAGGGTCTCCCCTTTTCCCACAGAAATGCTGGCGGAAGGTGTGGGCACTGCTATACGCTGGAGGCCCATCAGGTGTGGCCCGACTGGAGAGCTGGGAGGTACGAGACTGTGGCCTAGGGCCTTCAGGAGACAGGTCTGCACGGCGTGGGGTCATCCGCCTGGCTGATTGTGTATCAGTGTTGCCCGCTGATGGTGAGAGCTGCCCTAGAGACACTGGGGCCTTCCTGCTCACCACCACCGAACGAAGCCACCTGCTGGCTGCGCAGCACCGCCAGGCCTGGATAGGCCCCATCTGTCAGCTGGCCTTCCCGGTGAGCACAGGGTGGGGCCAGCAGGGCACTCCCATTCTCTCCCTCCACAGCGCCTACAGCAGGAAAACAGTCCAGAAACCCATAGAAAATTTTGCAGAAGCACTGTGATGAAGGACAGGATGATGGCCAAGGAAGGCCTCTCTGAGGGGGAAGAGTAGGCCTAAGTCCTAAATGACAAATCAGAACCCACCAGGGCAAGGTTAGGAGCAGAGGAGCAGCATAGGCAACGGCTCTAAGGAAGGAAAAAGTTTGGTGTGTTCCAGGGGCAGAAAGAAAACCAGTGTAGCTAGAACATAATGAAAAGAAGGAAGCATAGTAAGAGATGAAGTTGGAGTTTGACAAGACCATGCCATGGTGCCAGGTTGGAATTTTGTTCTACATAAGATGAGGAGCTTTATGGAGGGCTCAAGCCAGAAAGCAAAAAGAAATGAGCAGCCACCAGGGGACCAGTGAGGCAGCTGCTTGTATGTGTCCAGGCAGGCTGCTGTCACCCTGGGCCAAAGGGGATGCTGAAAGTCAGGAGGTCTGAGGGAGCGGGAAGGCTAACTTCAAGATTAGATGTGGGGTGAAGGAGAAGGAAGGGCTTTCGTCAGTGATGGAAAGAGAAGCCCAAGGAGTGGGAAGTACAAGAGCTCCGGACTAAGTCACTATTTGGTTCTTCCCCGCTCTTCTGCCCCTTCAGTGTCCATGCTCTTGGGGACACACAACCAACCCAGTCCCTATAGAGGACATCCCCCTGTGTACCCAGTGCTTTATGCTCTCTGACATTTTTCATGTTCAGCACCTTCAAGGGGCAGCAGGTGGGATTGCTGTGCGTCTCACAGTCTCGGGCAACAGGTTCAGAGGACTGGCACAGGGGACTGGCAGAGTGGACTGATCCTGGAAGCCCTTGTATGTCATGGTGTCCTGAGTTACTGAACCCAGGGAGGAGTAGGGAAAGGGGGTTGGGAGACTGAGGTGCCAAATGGAAGGAGTGGGGAGACTCTAACCTCTGACCGTAGGCCCACCCTCAGGGCACAGGGGAATCTGCCTCAGCATCAGGGGAGGCTGAGTCTCCCACCAGGGGCCTTGTCTTCATGGAGGAAAACTCCATCTACTCCTCCTGGCAGGAAGGTGAGTCAAGGGAGGCTCAGGGCTGGGATCCCTGGGGGGCTGCTGGGGGCTACCCTTACTTCCATGCTGGTGAGAGGGAGCCCTCATGGCCTGGGGCCTGCAGTGGTCGAGTTCTCAGTGGTGGTGCAGAAGACAGAGGCTGCTGCCCGTTGCCAGCTGAAGGGGCCCTACCTGCTGGCGCTGGGCCAGGATTCCATCCAGTTGCGGGAATCCAGCAGCCCGCAGGTCCTCTACACCTGGCCCTACCGCTTCTTGCGCAAGTTCGGCTCGGACAAGGTGAGGTTCCCACCCCGCGGGTCTGGTAGGAAGGCCGGCACCTGGCCCCAGAACTGACCCCGACTTGTCGCTCCCCCCAGGGGGTGTTCACCTTTGAAGCCGGCAGACGCTGCGACTCCGGCGAGGGCCTTTTCGCCTTCAGCAGCCCCCGCGCCCCCGACCTCTGCGGTGCCGTGGCTGCGGCCATCGCCCGCCAGCGGGAGCGGCTGCCTGAGCTGGCGGCCGCCCGGCCCTGCCCCTTGCCGAGGGCCATCTCGCTGCCCTCCCTGGAGCCCCCCGGGGAGCTGCGGGAGACGCCGCCGCTCGAGCCACCCAGCAGCCGGAGGGCGCGCGAGGGGCCGGAGCCCGGGCCGCAGAGCCTGCCACCGCTGACAGGCCGCACCACTGACGACGCCGTGCTATACGCGGTGGTGGCCAAGCGCTCCAGCGGGCCACCCGCTGCCGCCGAGCACCTCTATGAGAACCTGGGAGCGCTGGAGGGCAACACGGAGACCAGCCCCATCTACCACAACAGCGAAGACTTGAGCTGGCCCGGGCCCGGACCCGGACCCGGGCCCGACGACAACTTAGAAGCCCAGTACCGGCGGCTGCTAGAACTGGAGCTGAGCGAGGCCAGCGACGAGGCTGGGGGAAGTGGGCGCCAAGGAGGGCAGTCGGGCTTCAAAGCCAAGCTGGTGACTCTGCTGAGCCGCGAGCGGAGAAAGGGTCCTGTGCCATGCGACAGGCCCTGAGCCCCTGGGGCAGTCACACGGCCACTGGAGGAAGTAGACATCCGGACACACACCCCACTTCCACTCTAGTCAACTGGAAACCCCGTGCCGCTCCCTCTTCACCCATTGTATAGTGTACAGAGGTTGGCTAATAAGGTTGGCCTTCCAGCCCCAGCCCACATTCGTTCGCCATGTGACCACGTTTCATCATCTCTCACTTCAGTTCCTGCCAGTGGCACCTGTGGGCACAGAGACCTCACCCACCAGTGGGCTCACATCCATGGGTATGCCCCTCCAGCCTCCAGCCTCCAGCCTCCCTCCTGTGCAGCAGAAAGGCATAGCTGAAGGAATGTGGCTGCTGATTGGAGAGGCACCCTTAGAACGCCAAAAAGGCAGGCAGGGTTTCACCAGAGGGCAGGGGGAAGGGCCCAGGGATCAAAGGGGAGAGCATGGACCCAGAGACGTCCAGGGGGCTGAGGAGCAGTTAACCTGGCAAGGCAAGTTTTGCAAGAGCCTGGTCTTCTGCTCAGGAAGAAGAGGGGATTTTGTATCCCGAAGGAGAACAGTTGAACTGACAAAGAAGCAGTGCAGAGACCAGAGGTGAGGGAGCCAGCCTGGAGGAGAAGAGGGAAGAACATCAAAGATGTATACATTTGTCCATGCTGCATTTGTCCCCTTCTGAGACATCAAATGGGCAGACACACCTAGGGAGGGATCTTCAGGCCTCAGTTTCCTTAATTATAACAGCGAAAGATCAAATTTTATTTTAGACCTATCCATTTATTTGATTTTTACTGCATGCTTACTCTGGGCCAGGCACTGGAGTGCTCAAGACAGTTTTAGTCTCCATATTCTCAAGGAGCAGACATTCTAGTATGGGGTAAGCAAGCCTCCTGAAGATGGTAGTGCCTGCTTCATTCTCCTTTCCACATACTACTCCTGTCATCATCCCTGGGGATGTTTATGCACACAGCATCATGTCTCCAAGAACATGATCTCTTGGTCTCTTGACATCAGTTCCACTCAGCTACCCACACACTTGGTGCATCCTGAGCCTCAGCATCAGATTAATGACAATCTTGTAAAAATATGACTACAAGAGTTAAAGTGAATAGAGGTAAATACTTTTAACTAATGGTCCATGGAGGGGCTTGGAATCCATGTAATGAAATGAATGTGATTTGTTGGATGTAAAACTGATGATCAGCTCTATAAACCTTCATTCAATTCACAATAAAAAGTTTACAAAACAAAATGAAAAGACTAAATGATTGCAAACCTCAAGCAGATAGGCTGTTTCTGCCACTCAGATCCTGTGCCCTAGAATAAGCTACCTTTCTAGTCCTGAGATTGTTCAACCTTCTCCACTCCTTCCCCACCCATCCCAACCTCCCAGACATCATTGGGGAAATGATAGCCAACAGACATGAACACCTTCTGTCTCCCACCACTGCATCTATATGTACCAGTATATGGATCTATTTCTCTTTCCTTCCCTCAACAATGGGAGAAGAGTCTCTATTCAACCCCTTGATAGTCAATTCCCCATATGTACTCTGGTCCCAGCCCATGAGCTGAGTACTACCTCTACTCCTTAATCCATAGTTAATTGTTGTTAGGTGCTATGGGACTGTTTCTGACTCATGTCAACCCTATGTACAACAGAACAAAACACTGCCTGGTTCTATGCCAGCCACTGTATCAATCTATCTCATTGAGGGGCCTTCTCTTATTCTCTGACTCTTACTTAACCAAGCATGATGTCCTTCTCCAGGAACTGGTCACTTCTAAAAACATGTCCAAGGTACATTTTCACTTCTAAGGAGCATTCTGGATGTACTTCTTCCAGGACAGATTTGTTCATTCTTCTGGCAGTCTGTATTCATTCCCAACATCATGATTCAAAGGCATAAATTCTTGTCTAGTATTTCTTATTCATTGTTCAGCTTTCGCATGCATATAACTTGATTGAAAATACATGGCTTGGGTAAGTTGCACCTTAGTCCTCAAAGTGACTTCTTTGCTTTTTAGTACTTTAAAGAGGTCTTTTGCAGCAGATCTTGACTTTTTGACTAATGCTTCCATAAGCACTGGTTGTAGGTCGAAATAAAATAAAAACAAGAACTTCTATACTTTCTGCATTTAGCATGATGTTGCCTATTGGCCCAGTTGTGAGAATTTTTGTTTCCTTTATGTTGAGGTGTAACCCATACTGAAGACTGTAGTCTTCAATCTTCATCCCTAAGTACTTCCTTCAAGTTCTCTTCACTTTCAGCAAGCAAGGTTGTGTTATCTGCATGTCACAGGTTGTTAATGGATCTCCCTTTAATTCTTCATATAGTCCAGCTTCTTTGATTAGTTGCTCAGTATACAGATTGAATAAGTATAGGAAAAGGATACAACCATGACACACACCTTTTCTAATTTTAAACCATGTAGTAGTCCCTAGTTTTGTTGAAACAACTGCCTCTTGGTCTCTGTACAAGTTTCCACGTGAGCATAATTAAGTGTTTTGGAATTTCCATTCTTCACAAGGTTATCCATAATTTGTTAAGATTCACACAATTGAATGCCTTTGCATATCAATAAAACAATAACTTCTGCATTCTGCCGGATCACCTTTCTTTGGAATGGGTATATACATGGATCTCTTCCAGTTGATTGACCATGGACTAGTGAGTGTTTCCAACACTGCATCAGTTTGTTGAAACAGTTCCATTGATAGTCTGCAATTCCTGAAGCCTTGTTTTTCACCAGTGCTTCCAGTGCAGTTTGGACTTATTCTTTCAATACCATCAGTTCTTGATCATATGCTACCTTTTGAATTGGTTGAATGGTCACCAATTCTTTTTGGCACAGTGACTGTGTATTCCTTCCATCTTCTTTTGATGTTTCCTGTGTCATTTAATATGAAGGGACTTCAAAAAGTTCATGGAATTGAAAGATAATGGAATTTTTCCATGAACTTTTTGAAGCACCCTCATGTTTTATCCATAGAATCTTTCAATATTGTAAATCAAGGTTTGTATTTTTTTTAGTCAGTTCTTTCAACTTAAAACAATGTCAAGTATATTATTCCCTTTTGGTCTTCTAACTCCAGGTCTACGTACATTTTATTATACGAAGGTGATTCAAAAATTATCCGCATTCCAGTTATATTAAAACATCCATCCACATACACGACTGATGACAACATTGAGGAAGCACACGAAATGATTCTGTTGAATAGATGAGAGACAGTGGATTATATAGAAAATCATTTGCAAATCAGTCATGGTTCTGCCTGTGAAATAAATAGACTTAGGTTTAAAAAAGTTTGTGTGAGATGGGTACTAGAACAACTCACAGAAGAGCATAAACAAAAGCGTTGGACATCTGCAAACAAAATTTGAACTGATACTTGAAGGAAGGTAAAAGTTTCTTTTAAAAAATCATTACTGGTGGAGAGACTGGGACCCTCCTACATTGCTGGTGGGATTGCAAAATGGTCCAACCACTATGGAAAATAGTATGGCGCTTCCTCAGAAAGTTGAAAATAGAAATACCTTATAATCCAGCAATTCCTGTTCTTGGTATTTATCCATAAGAAATATGAGACATAACACAAGTAGATATATGCACACCAATGTTCATAGCGTCACTATTCACAATACCAAAAAGATGGAGACAGCCTAAGTGCCCATCGATGGAAGAATGGATAAATAAACTTTGGTACATCCACACAATGAGATATTATGCTACCTTGAAGAATAACAAGGAAGCTGTATGGATGGACATTATGCTGAGTGAAATTAGTCACAAAAGGAGAAATATTGCTTAAGACCATTATTATAAATGTTTCAGAAAAAATACCCACACTAAAAGGAAAAAAGAAAGAAAGAAATTTCTTTGTTGGTTACCGGGGAACTGGGGAGAGGGAGGGGACGGTAGAGCACAGAGTAGGGGATAGACACACAATAGTTCAGGTGTTGGGGGTGGTGGCAATACACAAGATGGGAGAGGAGGGTGGAAGAACAAGGTAGATAGGAGAACATTTAGACAGGTTTACATGGGCTAAATGGAAAAGAGGTAAACAGTGATGTCTGCTCAACCTTGGAACAACAGGGCTCTGTGATATAGGGATTGAGGCACAGTCTGAATGTGTAAAATAATGTTAAGATGTTTGTCTTATGAATCTTGGTTTCCCTGCCTACTATTGTAAAATAGACACTTGAGGGGGATAGAAAGGAATAGCCAGAAACATCACTATAGAAAGCTTGTAAGCCCATCTTCAGCCTATAATTGATTGGAATACCTAAAAGAGGTGTTAGAACTTGACCAGTGAAAGAGACTTCTTGAGGAACCTTTGCAGTGTATAAGACCTTAGGTGGAATACTGATCCCCATCCAGAATCGCTGAGGTGGGAAATTTCCACTTGAAAAGGCAAGCAGACCAGCTTGGAGCAGCTAGAGGAACAGAAGACACTTCTTGAAAGAAAGCCCAGCAGGAAAAATTAAAAACAAAATGGCAGTCTGATTGGCTACCACAAGAATAAGCAAGTTGTTTACCAGGGTGCCATCAAGGCAAGCAATCAAATCCCTTCAGGGCAAATCCTCTTCCAAGACTGAAACTCAGGGAATACACAAGCAGGCATGTAATCTTGCTGAAGACCACGTTGGGCTACTGAAGATGTGGGCTGAGTCCAACCATGTCACATAAACTCCCGTCAACCTGGAATATGGTGAGACCTGGCTGGCCAGAAGAATGGTGAGACCTGGGGACTCCTGAGCCCATGGACAAGAACATAGCCACAGAGGGGCAGAACTGAGAGTGAAGCGTCCAGCTGATATGAAGTGAGGGGAATTGCATAAGAATGCTCATACTCGCAGACAGTACCTATTCGTCCTAGCTTCAATGGCTGGATGATCAGAACTCGACTTATTGTTGTTAGGTGCTATTGAGTCAGCACAGACCCATAGTGACCTTATGCACAGCAGAACAAAACAGTGCCCAATCCTGGGCTGACCTTACTACAGTTGCCACGCTTGAGTCCATCAATGCTGCCACTTGGCCAATCCATCCCATTGGAGGTCTTCCTCTTTTTCTCTGACCCTCCACCTTACCAAACATGATATCCTTCCCCAGCGACTGGTCCCTTGTAACAATATGTCCCAAGTATAAGAGATGAAGTTTGACCATCCTGGCCTCCAAGGAGCACGCTGGCTGCACTTCTTCCAACACAGATCTATTGGTTCTTTTGGCAGCCCATGGCACTTTCAATATTCTCCTCCAACACCATAACTCAAAAGCATCAATTCTTCTACAGAATTCCTTATTTACTGTCCAGCTTTCACATGCATATGAGGTTATTGAAAATACCATGGCTTGGGTCAGGTGCACCTTAATCTGCAAGAACTTGACTACAGGAGGATAATTTTTTTTTTAAAAATTTTTATAAAGAAAACAAGTGTAAATCACTACAATTTGATGAACTTGACCTATACTTAAGGATGTAGTAGCTTAAAATACCAACCAAGAGGGAAGGAATCTTCACAGCAAGGATCATTCCCATCCCCTCTGTACATAGGGTTAATAGGGATGGGCAACTTAGACATTGGCTACCTAAAATGGGGGGCTATAAAGAAACAAAGTGACTTGCTTACAGGTTTTCAATAGGGAGTTTAGTTTTAGAGTGTGTGAGGGAAGGTAGAATCTCCACTGAGGGGTTTCATCCTGTCTAGACAGAGCTGGTGAAAGGAGATGGGGATAAGACTCTTATGACTCAATAGTGAGTAATTGTTATCATGACTGATTGCAATTGTCACAACTGTAAATATAAAGGTTTTGTAGCCAAAAGGGGAGAGGGGTTGATCTCACAGTCCAGGTGCGGAGGACCCTGGAACCATCAAGGGAGAAGAGCAGGAGCGGAGTGTGAGACCCTATTCAGAAAAGTGGCAACAACCAGAGATGGAGGCAGAAATGATGAAGTGGAGAGACGGAGCAGTTGGGGACTCTAGACTCATGGAGGGAGAGGAGCTGTGTGTTGGTGGCCTAGCCGCAGACTTGCAGGGTATGACCTTTGGTTGTTTGAATGATTGTATATTCTTGAGTGTTTGAGTGTTTTGGTGCATATAAAAACAAACAAACAGAGGGAATCAAAGAAAAAATTGTTCAATGATGATGCATGGGGAGATTGTAATTATTGTAATGAGGCGAAATACGATAGAATGAGTGTAAAACTGATGTTCTCCCATGTAAACTATCACTCAATTCATAATAAAAACCTAAAACAAAAAAATATATATATATATCGTTACTGGGGAAAAGACATGGATTCATCACTAGGAGCCTGAGAGTAAACAGCAGAGAATGGAGTGGAAACATCTTCAATCGTTAACCAAGAAAAAGTTCAAAAGTCAACCATCAGCTGGAAAATTGATGTTTATAGTTTTCTGGGATTCTCAATGGCCAGTATTGGAACACTATCAGGAAAAAGGCTCAACAATCAACAGTGCTGATTACAGTAAGATGCTTACTGAAGAGCTTGAAGCTTAAACTTTGGGTTAAATGCAGAGGATTTCTAACCAAGGGCATTGTGATCTTGCACAACACCTCTGCCCACACTGTTGACACTTTGCAAAAACTTCCTTTTGAGGTGTTAATGCATCCTCCCTACCGTCCTGATCTTTCTCCATAGGACTTTCACCTGTTTGGTCCCCTGAAAGCAGCCTTTGGAGGATAAAGATTCACTGCTGATGAAGAAGTGAAGACAGCGGTTGCATTTGTGGCTCACAGCTCAGCCTAAATAATTTTTAAATAAGGGAATACAGAAGTTGTTGACAGATGAACAAATTGTATTGAAAAGCAAGGAAATTATGTCAAAAAATTATGTATTTGTCTTTTCTAAAAATTGGTTAAAATAAATTCTACAGCCAGAGTACGTATAATTTTTTACTCACCCTCAAAATACATTATTTTCATGAGCCACCCTTTAAAATCTTCTGTTCGCCTCTTTAACTTATTTCTTCCATTTCTTTTAATTACATTCAAGAGCAAGTTTCAGAGTCTCTTTTGACATCTATTTTGGTCTTTTCTTGCTTTCCTGTCTTTTTAAGCTTTTGGTTTCTTCACGTATGATGTCCTTGATGTCATCCCACAACAATATCGTCTTCAGTCATCAGTGTTCAATGTCATATCTAATCTTGAGATGATCTCTAAACCCAGGCAAAACATACTCAAGATTGAATTTTGGCTCTAGTGGACTTGGTTTAATATTCTTTAACTTCAACTTGAACCTGTATATGAGCAATTGATGGTTTGTTCTGCACTCGGCCTCTGGCCTTGTTTAACGGATGAGATTGAGTTTCTCCATCGTCTCTTACCACCTATGTAGTCAATTTGACTCCTGTGTATTCCATCTGGTGAGATCCATGTATCTAGTCACAGATTATGGTGTTGAAAAGAAAAGAATTTCCAATGAATAAATTGTTGATCTTGCAAAATTTTATCATGCAATCCCCAGTGTTGTTTCTATCACTAAAGCTATATTTTCCAACTACTAATCCTTCTTTCAGAGTCCTGTTGAGGCACTGTGGATTAATACTCTGAACTGCAAAGTCAGCTTGAATGACAAGGTAGGTAGTTTAAGCTCACCAGCCACTCCTTGGAAACTCTATACAGGGTACCCCTGGGTCGGAACAGACTCAGTGGCACTTAATAACAACAATCCATTTTTTCAGAGTCCTGGTGTGGCACTACAGGATAATGCACTGGACCAAAAGTGGGTTTGAACTGCAGGTTGGCAGCTCAAATTCACCAGCTGCTCCTCGAAGCCCTATACAGGGTAGTTATGAGTCGGAATTGACTCAAAAACAGTTAACAACAATCTTTCTTTGGGGACTCCTGGTGTGGCGCTGTAGGATAAGCACTAGATTGCTAACCACAAGTTCAGCAGTTCAAACCCACCAGCTGTTCCTCAGAAACCCATAAAGGGTTGCTATGCTCACAACTAACTTGACGGTACTTAATAACAACAAAAATCCTTCTTTGGGAGCCAGGTGGTGTCATAGGCTATGCATTGGGCTGCTATCTGCAAGGTCAAAAGTTTGAATTCACCAACTGCTCAACAGGAGAAAGATGAGGCTTTCTGCTCCCATAAAGATTTACAGCTTAGGAGATCTATACAGGGCCGCTATGAGTTGGGACTGACTTGATGGCACACAGTAGCAGCAGCAGCAATCCTTTGTTTCCAACATTCACATTCTAATCACCAGTAATTATCAATGAATCTTGATTGCATGTTTAATCAATTTTAGACTGCAGAAGTTGATAAAAAATCTTGTGTCTTCATCTTCAGTTGGTATGTCAAGTTGAATAATAGTCACATTAACTGGTCTTCTTTATAGTCATATAGATATTATCCTATCAGTGACAGCCTTGTACTTTACGGTAGAACTTGAAATGTTCTTTTTGAGGATGGATGCAATGCTAGTCCTCTTCAATTTGACATTTCTGACATAATAGGTCATGTTGTTATGTGCTGTTATGTGTCTGTTGCAACTCATAACAACCTTGTATAGGGTTTCCAACCTAGTATAGGGTTTCTAAATCTCTATGGGGAACAGAAAACCTCATTGCTCTCCTGCAGCTGGTGAATTCACACCACTAACCCTGTGCTTAACAACGCAACGCATAACCCACTATGTCACCAGAACCATGTAGTCATCCAATTGAAAATGGCCAATATTAGTCCATTTCAGCTCATTTATGCTTAGATCAGTCTTCAGGCACCTCACTTCATAGACAGCATTCAACATATTCCTTGATTTGTATTTGTTACATTCCATGTTCCTATTATTAATTGACTATCACTTGTCTGTCAGTTTGTTGAACTGTGATGTCTTTCATGTTGCTGTGATGCTGGAAGCTATGTTGTTGTTGTTATATGCCATCAAGTCAGTTCCAACCCATAGTGACCCTGTATAGGGTTTCCAAGGAGCAGCTGGTGAACTTGAACTGCCAACCTTGCAGTTCAAATCAATCTTGTAGTCCAGGGCATTGACCCACAGTGCCACCCCAGGACTATAGCATCAGTATTTTGAATGCTGGCAGGATCACCCATGGTGAACAGGTTTCAGCTGAACTTCCAATTATATTTTGAGTGCCTTCCAACCTAAAGGGCTCGTCTTTTGGCACTATATCTGACAATATTCTGGTGCTATTCATGTTTCAATATTCAATATTCTGGTTCTATCTGACAGTGTTCCACTGCTATTCATAGGTTTTCAGTGATTAAATATTCAGAGTAGTCTGTCTCTCCTTCTTCCTACTCTGTCTTATCATTAATATCACATGCATGTAAATTTTTACTAAAGATAATTTTAAAATGGCTACAAATAGTACACTGAAAGGGATTGCTTAAGGCTCAAGCCAGATTCAGACAAGGATACAGAATGAGGAATATCATTTCTGATGTCAAATGGATATTGGCTAAAAGTAGAGAACACCAGAAAGATGTTTACCGATGCTTTACTGACTACACAAAATTGTTCAACTGTGTGGATCATGACAAGCTATGGATAATGTTGCAGAGAATGAGTATTCTGGAACACTTAATTGTGCTCATGAGGAACCTGCATAGACCAAGAGGTAGTCATTTGAACAGAACAAGGGGACACTGAATGGTTTAAAATCAGGAAATGTGTGTGCCAGGGTTGTAGCCTTTCACCATACTTATTCACTATGTATGTTGAATGTACAATCCGAGAAGCTGGATTATATGAAAAAGAATGTGGCATTAGGATTGGAAGAAGATTCATTAACAACCTGACATATGCAGATGATACAACCTTGCTTGTTAAAAGCAAGAAAGACTTAAAATACTTACTTTAGAAGATCAAAGTTCACAGCCTTCAATATAGGTTGTGCCTCAATGAAAGAAAACAAAATTCCCTACCACTGGACCAAATAAATAACATCATGATAAATAGAGCAAAGATAGACGTTATCAAAGACTTCATTTTGCTCAGATCTACCATCAACATTCATGGAAGTAGCAGTCAAGAAACCAAACGACGTTGGTTTGCATTGGGCTAATCTGCTACACAAGACCTCTTTTAAGTGTTCAAGGGCAAAGATATCAGTTTGAGGACTAAGGTGTGTCTGACCCAAGCCATGATATTTTCAATAGTCTCATATGCAGGTGAAAGTTGAACAATGAATAAAAAAGGCCATAGAAGAATTGATGTATTTGAGTTATAGTGTTGGAAAAGAATATTAGAAGTGCCATGAACTGCCAAAAGAACAAACAAATCTATGATGGAAGAAGTACAATCAGAATGCTCCTTAGAAGCCAAGATAACCAGACTTCATCTCTCATACTTCAGACATATTATCAGGAGGGACCAGTCCCTGAAGAAGGACATCATGCTTGGTAAAGGGAAGGGTCAGAGAAAAAAAGGGAGACTCCCTAATGAGATGGATTGACTCAGTAGCAGCAACAATGGGCTCAAGCATAACAATGATTGTGAGATTGGCGCAGGACCAGGCAGTGTTTCATTCTATTGTGCATAGGGTTGTTATGAGTTGGAACAGACTGGATAGCACCTAACAACAACATAACTAATGGATTTTTGCAGACGTCTCTTTTCAGATGTCTATCTGATAGCGTAGTGGTTACAAATCGGGCTGCGAACCTTAAGGTCAGTGGTTCGAAACTACCAGCCGCTCCGCGAGAAGAAAGATGAGGCTTTCTACTCCCGTAAAGATTTACAGCCTCGGAAACCCTGTACAGGGTCGCTATGGGTCGGAACCGACTCGACGGCACTTAACAACAACAACAACATTAGAGTTATGCTGCATCATCAAATGAAGATTCCAAAAGATTTACTCATGTACATCATTAAGGTCGTCCATTTTGAGACAGCAGTTCTTCCCTACTCATATTTTCAGTACCTTCCAACCTGAAGGGCTCAGATTCCAGCACTATATCAGACAATGTTCTACAGATAGCCATAAGGTTTTTTCTTTTTGTTTTTTAACTTTTTGTGATTTATTTTCTGTATCATCAATGCCTTCTGCTAAATTTATCTTCAGAAAATACTTAAGGCGTACTTTTATTTTCAACTTAACATGGTTTGGCCAAATCGATTCTACAACTCATTGCTTTTTTTTCATAATATAACCACCAAAGCCAAATACACCAGGCCTGTTAAGGAGAAAAGCATTAATATCAAACTGGGTCCTCTAAATTTCAAAACCATAAGAATTTCATACATATTTATCAACATTTTGATCCCCATTGTTTGCTTTTCTAAAAATGTCTAGTGGTAAATAACACTGAAATAAATGTATCAATATTTATAAGTACTCCGGACTAATTTTCCTTATGAATTTTCTAACAAAACATGTATCAGTCAAACTAATCCATTCTGTAATCAGTTACACAAATTTGAAGTATCATAAATTCTTTTAAAAGGAGAAGTTTACATTATAAATTTTCTCTAATTTTATACTCAAAAGACTTAAATACCACTGAGCTTCCTAATGTTCATGTTCCAAACTACTGTAATGTCGCACATAATATTTAAAGTAACAACAAATGTCATTACTTTAAAATACCACATACAAACATTTCTAAAATTACCCATTCTGAAAATGAATTGCTAAGCATTTTAAATCATTAAATCATAAAACTGACCTAACAGGACAAGCATTTTCTTTTTATAGGAATTTATTAATATATGATTATTTTCAGGGTATTATCTGCTAGCCTTTGAAACAAACATCTATGGCAATCTTATAATTCCATTAAAAGTTCATACCACACACTCTGAACAACCTTAGATATTTTACAAAATGAAGGAAAAATTCCTTCAAAACTAATTCGAGTGGTTTCATATTAATTGCCTCCTATAATCAACCAATATGTCTTAGATTGACACATACATTTGACTGTGACATGCAAAATGGATCCTGTTTTGAAAACTAGTTACCTAGCATGCAAACTTCTACAGAGATACATAATCCCCCAAACAAGAGGAGAAATAAACATCCCAAGGCCAACTCAGAGAACAGATTTAGGGGAGAAAACACTTTCACGATTGTGGGTAAAGGGAAAAGGAAAGAGAACAGAGATCAAGACGCCCAGATTCTCAGTCACCAAGAGAAATAACTGAGCAACACTTAGATGGCTACAAGCTTCCATGTACGACATGTTTCAAAGTGGAAAAGTTATTGGGAAACTGATTCCAACCATCATTGACCACCAGTATAATCCTAATCTTCAACCATTTAAAAGAATTTAAGAATGTATTTCAAGATAATAATTTCAAATATATTTCAATAAATTATGCATGCACTGCTAACGTGAATGTGTATGTTCCCTATGTGTCCTTTTAAGCATTTTTAGTAATCTAAAATAGAATAGCCATGTTGAAATTAATGTTAAGACAAATTTTCACTGACTTTAAACTATTGATCAAAAACATGTAGCTTAAAATGTAACTTCAAGTAAGTCTGACAAGAACATGTCAGAGGTATGTTTGAAAAATTTGTCTTTGTGCTATAAAATAACTTTTATACCTAAGGTTGGCTTTTTCCCTTTACTTTCTAAGCAAAAATTTGAACACCTAATTTGATATTTTGAATATCATAATTTCCTTTCTGAAGTGAAGCATGCCACAAGTGATTAACCTTGCCAAAAATAAAGGAGATTTTACCTAAAAATCCTGCTATTTTCTTCAGTGGCTCCATATAAGAGAGTAATAGCTTTAACAAAGTAGTCCTTTGAAGTGAAAAACAGTGATGTAAATCCTTAAGTCACTTTGGTAAAAGCAGAACATAAATGAACTTTCAACTTCGGAATGATGTATTTACTAAAGCAGATGTACGGTGGAATGGAATAAAATTAACACTACTTAGTATTAAAAAGCCTTCCTTAGAGGAGAAATGTCTCAAATTAGTACAGCTGGTTAGCCTGAAGCATCACAGGATAAGAAAACAGAAAAAAATGGAATGTATACTTAGGTAACTTGCAATCTATAATTAGAGAATTTCTAAGGATTGAAAAATCTTTTTACTAATGTTTCTGGTGAAGTCAAATTCAACACACAATTCCTAGTATTCCAACATCTTCAAAAAAAAGAAAGTAGGTTAATTTATTCTTTGAAATACTCTGAAATTTTCCAAATTCACAAGAATACAAAGTAGTATAAATAATAAAAGGTGTGTATAGATGAAAAGTGATACAATTTTTATTTTTGCTACCTATGAAATATACTGTATATATATATGTTACATCAATATAATAACAATGACACCGTCTCTGAAACACTTTCCACATTTTATTTACATTTTAAGACTAACTTTCATCTCAAAATCATATATCCATAGGCCTATTTTTTGTAGTTGCTATTGTTAGTTTTACTTAAACTTAAATGCATGGTTAAACAAAGACTGTAAACAAATATTTACCTTGTCTGTTACATATAACACACAGAAACCGCTTTTAACAGAAATTCATCAACTCCCCCCATTCTTTTTCTTCTTATAAATAAGTATCAAAACAATCCTGAGTATATTGTTGATACTACTAGTAGTCAGCACCCACACTGCTTCAAAAATTAACACAGTTGCAATAATATTCATTGTACCTGCTACTTTAAACAATTTAAACTGCAGCTCTTTCACTAAGCAAGATGAATAAAGCATGCCCTTGATGATTCCTCCTGGAGAATGGTTTTCAGAACACACATCCTTCCACAGAAATCTGGTACTTTACCAATGAGCTTTCATCCTGCAAACTTGAATTTGATTTTGAGTACTCCAGGTTTATGCTTACATGACAGTGCCTGGGTAAGAGAAGTGCTGCATTTTTCCTCTGTGACCTGAAAACATAATGGGGGTATATAGATAAGTGTATTCTTACAAACATCTGGGTCATGTTTACCAGCTGGAATTCTTTGACTTAATGTGTGGATATTCTGCATTGTGATACTTAATCAAGATATTAACATGAGTAGAAGGTTGTTGATTTAAGACAAGTTTGAGATTCACTAAAATTAATTGTTGTACATTTGTCCTTCTGCTGGCTGTGGAAGCTTCATGTTGTCTTTGGACATCATTAGTCATCTTAACTCCTGAAGTACAACTTTAATGCTATAGGAATTTTGCCATTTTGCTAACACTGGTATGCTCCGTGCATCTACCATTTCACTGGAATTATTTATTCCATTCATACTAATTTTTGTTACAAATCTAACTGATGGGCTTCAGAATATTTAGGTCCGCATTCTACTTTCAGTATATATATTCTGTTTTCATAATTTGTCCTTAGTAGCCCAATAATCATGCCTGTCCACCTTGTAAGTGTCATATCTTCATCATCTTCAAGGCCCCAGCTAACCATACCATTACCTACTCCTTTTTGTCCTTCTGCAAGTTCTTCCAACAAACACAAATTACGAGGAACTTTAACTCCTGTGGAGACAGCCATCTTCTCCTGCCTCTCCATAAGGTTTTCAGTGATCAATTATTTGGGGGTGGGAGGCAGACTGCCTAATCCTACTTCCTATTCTACCTTACTCTGGAAACTCTGCTGAAATATGCCACCTATGGTTTGATCTTACTGATATTTGAAACACCAGGGTATAACTTCCAGCAGCACAGTAACTAACATGTATCACATGCAACAAACTGATTTACTCTTTGATCCACTCATCCGCCCATTATCGTCCTCATCATCATCATCATTACCACTGCCAGCCAAACACAAATATGCTGCATAAGTTCATGTTTAAAAGAAACTTTCCCATGACCTCGCATTCCCCTTCAGCCACTCCACCCTATTTCTCTGTTCCTCTCCAAAGAAATTGTTGATTACCCTCATTTCCACTTTCATATCTCCTACGATGGCACTTAACAACAACAGTCTTCCCATAACCACCTTCAGTCACTGTTTTGTTCCTGGAACTCCATTAAGCCAGTTAATGTCAAATTGATTTTGATTCAGAGCAACTCCATGTGTATTAGAGCAAACTTGTGCTCTATACAGATTTCACTGACTGAGTTTTTGGAAGTAGATGATCAAGTCTTTCTTCCAAGGCTCCTCTGGGTGGACTAAAACCAACAGCATTTTGAATCAACTCCATTACATGACTCTTATTAAGGCCACCAGCCTCCCTGCTCACCCAAACAAAGGCTACCTGGCAATTTTCATCTACTCAACAGGCCAAAGTGGAAATAGCCAAGTGTCTGTCAGTGGATGAATGGATAAACAAAATGTGGTATCTCTATACAGTGGACTATTATTCAGCCATAAAGAGAAATGAAGTTTTGATACATGCTACGGCATGGATGACATTTAAGACATTATACTGAGTGAATTAAGTCAGTCACAATGGACCGGTGATTCTATTTTTATGAAATATCTAGAAAGGGCAAATGCAGAGAGGCTATGGGAGGAGAGATGAGAAGTTATTGTTGAAGGGGCAGTAGTTTTCTGTTTGCAATGATGAAAAACTTTTGGAAAGGGATAGCAATGATGGTGTTGTTGTTGTTGTTAGGTGCCATCGAGTCAGTACTGACTCATAGCGACCCTATGTACAACAGAACGAAACACTGCCTGCTCCTGAGCCAACCTCACAATTGTTGCCAAGCTTGAGCCCATTAATGCTGCCACTTTGCCAACCCAGCTCGCTGGGGGTCTTACTCTTTTTTTCTGACCCTCCACATTACCAAACGTGATATCCTTCTCCAGCTCCTGGTCCCTAGTAATAATCATGGTGAATACAGTTACTGTCTCTGAATTATACTCTTAAATACGGTTAGAATTGCAAACTTTTTTGTTGTATTTTTCACCATAATAACTTTTTAAAGCAACCTGAACACCCTCCACTTCTCAGAAGTGTTTGACACCTGTGGAACCTTCAATTGACTTGATATGGCGTTTCTATCCAATGTCTTCTTAATTCCCACCAAGTGATTGGGTGGGATCATACAAATAAGGTCTATAGAACTCTAAGGTTGGGGCTGCTTAGTTTGGCCCTCCAGCTGGGTTTAAAAGGAGCCATCTCAGAAGCAGATACGGAAGATCCCAGGACCATCAAGAAGGAAGAGCCCAAGAGACAGGCATGTGAGAAACAGTGATGGCAAGGAGAAACAGAGCAGTTTCGGACTTCAGGCCCATGGACTGAGTAAAACTGAGTACCTACAGGCAGGAGACTGGCTTACAGAGTGTGCCCTTTGGGCATTCACAGACTGGCTAAAAGCATGTAACACATGCCCCAGCAGAGCAGAAGCCAAGGGACCACATGGCTGAGAGGCGGAAAACAAGAGTGAGGCGTGTCAGCAGTATGGCAGATAAGAGGCGTTTCCTGAAGAGAATTGCTGTGTCCTGAGTTGGTTTTGATCCTGAATTGTACCTGTTCACTTCCTTAATAAGCCCCAGAAACGTGAATATTGGTATAAATTCCGTGTGGCCATTGCAATGGATTATCAAAACCAGATGTGAAGCAGAGAGTGCTGTGTGTGTGTGTGTGTGTGTGGGGGGTGGTGTCAGAACAGGATAAAGAAGGTTGTAGGGTGGAGGAAGCAAGTCTGACCTCTGCTTCAAAGGAATTGGCCTTGGGCTGGTTTTGAGTTTGATTTTCGCCCACTTTTGAAGGCTTAGGGGAAGTCAGACATGGGCTCTACGTGGTTTTGGCAACACACCTTCTTGAAACACTATTTTCACTTGGTTTTCTTCCTACCTCACAGGCTATTCCTTCCCACAGTCTCTTGTGCTTTCTCCGGAGACACAGTGCAGCTCACCCATGGCTATACTGGGAAGCGCTTAGGAGACTTTTTTTATGCCCGTGCCTCTGGATGGTAACTGGTGGAATCCTAAGACTGGTCATCCTTCAGGTCTGGAACTGAACTCACTCCCATGGCTCAATTTTCACAAAGCAAAAGATAGGTATATCGGGAGGACACACCATTTGAGATCAAAAGGGCAGCATTTATCCAAGGACAAAGTTCAGAAAGTTGGGAAAGGAGGAGGAATAGAAAAAAGAAACACAGAGGGTAGCCGTGGGATAACTGGTGTTCCATGGAGGAACTGCAGTAGTTGAAATGAAGTATAAGGTTTGCTAAATGTGAAACTGATGATCTGCTCTGTAAACCTTCACTCACCTCACAATAAAAAGTTAAATAAATAAATAAAACCCACGTCTAGACCCATCCCCTGGAGTTCTGATTCCAATAGTGTGGGAAGGGCCTAGGCATCAGTGTGTTTTTTAAGTCTCCAGGTGCTGGTATGGTGCTATAGGATAGGCACTGGACTGGTGAACGCAAGGTTGGCCATTCAAACCCATCAGTCTCTCTCAGAAATCCTATACAGGGTCATTAGGAGTCTGAACTGACTTGATGGCACACAACAGTGAGCCAACTGGGTCCTCAGATTCTGTAGACCATTCTTATGCGGATGACCCCCAAAGGTATGTCTTCAGTCCAGGCCTCTCCCCTAAACTCCACTGCAAAAATAGACATCATTGTATGTTATTTCTGTTAAGTGCCATCAAGTGAATTCTGACTCATGGCAACAATGAGTCAAGGAAACAGTGTTTCAAGGAGCACCTGGTGAGTTTAAACTGCTGACCTTGTGGTTCAAACTGACCTTGCGGTCCAGTGCATATCCTACAGCAAGAATTCAGATAATGTCATATAGACATAGTAAAAGTCTCTTGAAATGTTTTTGTTTCAACTTTTGAATTATGAATTTGAATAACTCAACTTTTGACTTATGAGTTGAGTGAAGGTTCATAGAGCAGATCATCAATTTTTACGTTCAACAAATCATATACATGTTTGCAATCTCCTCCATGTATCAACAGCCAACAACACTTAACCTCTATTCACATTAACTATTGCATTCCTCATTGTGTCTCCTGCTACTTCCATCTTTCCTCTACCAACCTCCCTCTTGTATATTGCTTGCCCTGTCACTCACGTTAACATGTGTCTACCCTCTAGCCCATGAAGAAGTTTCTCTCCCCACTCCCATAACCACTATAGATTGCTTCTTTTAGCAAGAAAAAAATTCTTTTAAGTTTTTATAACAACGGTCTCATACAATATTTGTCTTTTTTTCCTTGTCTTTTTTTCCTTTTCTTTTTTGACCACGGACATTTATAGGGCAGGAAACCACCGACAATCATGGGGTGGGAGACCATCAACATTGTGATTCACTAATTTCACTTGGCATGATATCCTCCAGATTCAGCCATGTTATTCTTCAACATTTTGTAGTATTTCATTGTGCGATGTACCAAAGTTTGTTTAACCATTCTTCTGTTGATGGGCAGTTAGGCTGCCTCCTTCTTTTTGTTATGCCTCTTGTAAACAGTATATTCAAGAATCCTGTTTTCTTGTACATTTGCTCTCTATATCTCTTGATTGGTACATTTAACCCATTTACATTCAGTGTAGTTATCAATAGATATGTATTGATTGCTGTCCTTTTTCTGTGTTTTTTTTTGTGTGTGGTGCTGCTGGATTCTTTGTTCCACATAATTTTCTATGCTGAGTTCATTTAATTTGTGGGTTTTCTTTCCATTTTCATTGCTGTTGTGTTAATGTTTACTAAATCTTTCTGATTTTCCTCTTTTTTTATTTTGATGTGCAGGTGTATTATTTTTCTTTGATGTTACCCTGTAATTTATTATTTTTCCCCTGTTTAAAATAACCTGTTTTATCTTGAAATCTACTTGACTTCCTAGCCACTTGAAGTTCTGTATCTACACGACTCCCTCTCTTTTTGCTTTGTAGATGACTTCATTGTACATCGACATCTCTGGTTCCCTACTTTAAGTTCTGTAGGTTTGTTTTACTTTAAATATACTTCTATATCTGGATTGAGTTCTGGGTGTTGTCATATATGGTAATCTCAGGTTGTTGTCTGCTCTTGTTAGTTCCCAGCCCAAAGAACACCCTTCAGCAATTTTCGTAAAGTTGGTCTGGTCATTACAAGTCCCTTTAATTTCTCTTTATCAGGAAATGTCCCAATTTTGCCATCAAATTTGAGGGACCGCTTTAATGAGTATATGATTCTTGGTTGGCAATTTTTTTCTTTCAATTTTATATGTGTCATATCATTGCTTTCTTGCCTACATGGTTTCTGCTGAAAAATCAGAGCTTAGTCTTTTTGGTTCTTCTTGCCTAGTCTTTGATTTTGAAAAGTTTGATTGGGTATGTCTTAGTGAGTTTCTTTTGAGATCTACCCTGTTTGGGGTTCATTCAGTTTCTTGTATGCTTATCTTCTTGTCTTTCATGATTTTAGGAACGTTTTCTTACAACAACTCTAACAATTTTTTTTCTGTGCTTTTTATTGTCTTTTCCTGTTCTGGAATTCCAATCACCCACACGTTGTTCCTCTTCATGATGTCCCACATTAACTCTTAGGCGTTCTTCAGATTCTTTCATTCTGGTTTTCTGACTGTTCTTCTAGCATACTATTAATGAGAGATTTATCTTCAAGTTCACTAATTCAGGCTTCCATTGCTTCAAATCTTATCCTTTGCCCTTTCAACTTATTGTCCATCATTGTCCATTTCTGAACTTTTAGTATTAATCTTCTGGATTCCTAACTGCAGGTTTTGTATTATTTCAAAATTTGCAATTATTTTGCCTGTTTGTTCTTATATCATTTTCCTGAATTTTATTTTATTTGGTCTCTCTTATCTTTGTTACAAAGGAACTCTGGTAGCCTACTGGGTTACACATTGGACTGCTAAACACAAGGTCAGCCATTCAAATCTACCAACCACTCATGGAGAAAGATGAAAGTTGCTCCTCCCATAAAGATTTACAGCCTTGGAAACCCAATACAAGGTTGCTATTAGTTGGACCCAACTCCACAGCATATCATCACCACCACCATCTTTGTTGAGAGGATCTGTGTAGTGTATCTGCCTAGTCCACCATCTTACCAGAAGTCCACTGTCTGTTTGTTCTTATAGCATTTTCCTGAATTCTTCTGAAGTTTTTTCTGGGTTCTTATTGCTTTCTTCCATCTTTCTGTCAATTCATTGAAGGTAACAAAATATTCTTTTGAATACTTTTTCAGTTAGTTCTATTCCTCATAAATGTTTTCTGTTTCTACATCTTGGTCATTTGTTTGAGCCATTCTCTCATTGTGTGAGCTAAAATTGTCTATTGTCTCTGTGAAAACAAACAGTACAATTACTGAATCCAGAAAGGAGAAATCGCCGATGTGTTCCTGCAATTCAAGGAGCTCATGAGGTGGTTATGGAAGGGATTTGACAGTAGAGTTCCTGGCCCTAGATGGAGTTCCTATTGGCCTCAGTGTTATCTGATGTTCAGGGTACTTAATCCAGGAGTAATTCATGAGGCCTTTGATGGAGCTAGTTTCAGTGTCTATTAGGACCACAGGGAAGCTGTGGCTCTGCAAATTTTGTAGGTCAGGAACCAAGCCCACCTGAATCCAGACACCAAAGCGACACACCAAAACAGCACAGCTGGCTCCCAGTCATGTGACTCCAAACTCCCTGAAAGCAAGGTCTACACTGGCAGTGGTTAAGGGTGGGAGCTGGCCACACCTCTGGTCACTAGGGAAGTGTGAGGAAAAAAGAAGAAATTGCAATGTTCCCATTGCCTGTGGGAATCTGCTCTGCCAGCCCTCCCTCCACTGCCAAAGCTGCTCACAAGATGGTCCAGCTGAGTCTGGTCTGCTATTCACAGTCTGTCTCCCTCTCTCACCAGCCTTGTTCAGCCTTTTCTCCCAGCAAGCATTCCATCTACCTCTCTAACCTTTCTTCTGAAGTTCAGGGTGCCAGAATTTTCATCTGTGTCTGTTTTATTTGGTATCTCTTATCTTTGTTGTAGAGGGTCCATGTAACGCATCTGCCTATACAGGATTGCTATAAGTCAGAGCTGACTCAAGTTAACAACAACAACATGAAGAGGTAAGGCCACGGTCAGACTGGAACCAGGCAGGACTCTGGTTGTTGGTCTGGCGCTCTTCTCACTACAATTCTAATGGCGATTTCTGTGAGGTTCCAACTAGACTGTGGATGAGAAAGTTCTTAAAAGCTTCTGTCCCATCTGGATGTGAAGGAACCTTGTGTACCAGGGGGTGCAGTCCCCTAACATGGTCCCCTTTCCTAACCAGGGGCTGCCAGTGCTGTGAGCCTTGGGTGGCTTGGAGGCGTCATTCAGGCCAGAGCTTACACTGACACAAAGTCCAGAACTCCTAGAGCTCTTTATTGGAGGACTGCCAGCACCTGCAGACTGCCACTTCTTCTTTTGCTCACTTGCTGTTTCTCATCCTCAGAGCAATCTTCATTCATTCATTCATTCATTCACACCCACTGTGCACAGACAATGGGGATACAGTGATGGGTGAGACAGACAAGCCCCTACTTTCACAGGACTGACATTCTAATAGGGACAAAAAGCAACGAAGAAACAAACACTAGAATGTCATCACCATCACCACCCCCCACTGTCAGTGAGCTTATTCTGATTCATAACAACCCTATAGGAGTCGAACTGCCCCATAGAGTTTCTTTAGGGAACAGTCTGCCTCATCTTTCTCCTATGGAGCAGTTGTGAGTTTGAACTTCCGGTTTTGTGATTAGCAGTCAAGCGCTTAATCCACTGGACCACCAGGACTCCTTCATGTCAGATGGTGGTAAATTCTGTGGAGAGAAAAATAAAGCAGGGTAAGGAACTAATGGGTAATGAAGGGAGATATCAGGACAGGCTTTCCGTAGGACTCAGCATCTGAACAGACACTTGAAGAAAGCATGAGAGTGTGATGTTGAGATATCTGAGGAAAAGTGTTTCAAGCAGAGGGAACAGCAAGTGCAAAGGCCATGAGTCAGGCATATGCTTGGCACTTTAGAAGAACAGTGAGGCCAGTCTGACTGAAGGAAGAGACTGGTGGAAGTTAGACCCAGTTCACTCAGACTGTGTGGGTTATGAGGCCCCATAGGTCTATCACTTTGTTCTACTGTGGTGGCTTGCACGTGGATATGATTCTGGAAGCTATGTCACTGGTATTTCAAATACCAGCAAGGTCACACTCCTGGTGGCCAGGTTTCAGCAGGGCTTCCAAACTAAGACAGACTAGCAAGAAAGAATAGGCAGCCCACTTCTGAGGGATTAGTCCCTGAAAACCTTATGAATAGCAAGGAAATACTGTCTGATAGTGTGCCAAAGAACAGCCCCTCAGCTTGAAGGCACTCAAAACATGACTGAAACCAGCTTGAATTTCAGGAAAAACTGACTTCTCAAATTAGAGTTAACCCTAATGACATAGATGAAGCAAAATTTCAGGACCTTCATTTGCTGATGGGGCACTACTCAAAATGAGTTGAAACAACTGCAAACATCTATTAATAATTTGAACATGGAATATACAATGTATGAATCCAGGAAAATTGGAATTTGTCAAAAATGAAATGAAATGCATAAAAATCAATATCCTAATCATCATTGTTGTTGTTAAGTGCCATTGAGTCAGTTCCGACCCATAGCAGCCCTATGTAGAGTTTCTGAGGAGCAACTAGTAAGCTTGAACTGCCAAACTTGTGGTTCAAACTGACTGCAGTCCAGCGCTTTAATCCACAGCGCCACCCAGTGAGCTAAAATGAACAGGTATTGGCCATACTGATTCAGACAATCATATGGTTTGGTGGTGGTGGTGGTAGTGTGCTGTGGAGTCAGTTCCAATTCATAGTGACCCTGTACAGGGTTTCCAAAGCTGTAAATCTTTACCGGAGTAGAAAGCTCCATCTTTCTCCTGCTGAACAGCTAGTAGTTTCAAACTGCTGACCCTGAGGTTAGCAGCCCGACTCATAACCACTATGCTACCAGAGATCCTTATCGTATGGTTTACTATGCCAGAAATGATCAATTCAAGAGGAATGGTCTCACAGTCATCATCAAAAAGAACATTTTAAGATCTATCTTGAAATACAATTCTGACCGTGATAGGATCATATCTATACTCCTACTTAACAACAACAAGGAAGACAAGCTAATACAACTATGATTCAAATTTACACACCAACCACCAAAGCCAGTGATGAAGAAGTTGAAAAATTCTACCAACTTCAGCAGTCTGAAATTGATCAAACCTGAAATCAAGATTCATTGATAATTCCTGGTAACTGAAATATGAAAGTTGGAAACAAAGAGAAAAGATCAGTAGTTACAAAGTATGTGAAGCTCAACATCGCTAGTCAAAGCAAGGCCAGGGTCTAACTGAACAGACCATCAATTGTTCCTATGCAAGTTCAGGCTGAAGCTGAAGAAAATGAAAACAAGTCCACGATAGTCAAAGTACAATTTTGAGTATATTCCATCTTAATTTAGAGAGCATCTCAAGAATATATTTGACACACTGAACACTAATGACCAAAGATCAAATGAGTTGTAGGATGACATCAAGAACATCGTACACGACGAAAGAAAAAGGTCATTAAAAAGGGGGGAAAAGGAGAACAAACAAGATGGCAGATCGGATGGACGTGTAGCAGAAAGCTCCGCCAACAACAACACATAATACCTGACTAAGCAGGCTCAGGGGATGGTCCCAGAACTCTGAACCACATATAAAGGAATATTTAGAAGGTTGGAAGGCTCACAGCTGGGGGAATTTGTGGCAGAAGCAAGAAATCTATTGCTTTCTAGTC
>NW_006408760.1:1790844-1863908 GCF_000296735.1 Chrysochloris asiatica
CTCTAGATTCATCAACTAAGAAGAGAAAGACTAAGAACTGGTGGTCAGGAGCAGACTTGCAGAATGTGCCCTTTGGAGATGTAAATTATTATATATGTCTGAGTAGGAAAAAAGAAAAAGGGGGGGGGGGCAGGGGAAGACCAAAGTGGATGTCAGAAGAGACTCTAAAACTAGCTCTTGAATGTTGTGGTTAGGTGTCAGCTCAGATTTATAGTGACCCTATGGACAACAAAATAAAACACTGCCTGGTCCTGGGCCTCCCTACAATTGTTGTTATGCTTGAGCCCATTGCTGCTGCCACTGTGCCAATCCACCTTTGGGGGGCCTTCCTCTCCTTTGCTGACACTCCACTTTACCAAGCATGAGGTCCTTTTCTAGGGACTCGTCCCTCCTGATAACATGCCTGAAGAGACAAAGAATCATCATCCTGGATTCTAAGGAGCATTCTGACTGCAATTCTAAAGCAGATTTGTTTGCTCTTCTGGCAGTTCATGGTACTTTGAATATTCTCCAACACCATAATTCAAATGCACCAATTCTCCTATAGTCTTCCTTATTCATTGTCCAGTTTTAACATGCATATGAGGCTGTTGAAAATACCATGGCTTGGGTCAGGAACACCTTAGTCCTCAAACTAACATGTTTGCTCTTGAATACTTTTAAGAAGTATTTTATAGCAGATTTGCCTGATGCAACACATTGCTTGATTTCTTGACTGCTCCTTCCATGAGTGTTGATGGTGAATCTAAGCAAAATGAAATCTTTGATAACTTCAATCTCTTCTCCATTTATCATGATGTTATTTATTGCTCCAGGGGTAAGGATTTTTCTTTACATTGAGGTGCAATTAATACTGAAGGCTGTAGCCTTTGAGCTTCATCAATAAGTATTTTAAGTCCTCTTCACTTTAAGCAGGGTTGCATATTGCAGGTTATTACTGAGTCTTCCTCAAATCCTGATGCTATGCTCTTCTTCATGTAATCCAGCTTCCTGGATTATTTGCTCAGCATACAGATTGAATAAATATGGTGAAAGCATACACTCCTGGTGCACACCTTTCTTTATTTTAAATCATTCAGTATCCCCTTGCTCTGTTCAGACAACTGCCTCTTGGTCTAAGTACAGTTTCCTCATGAGCAAAATTAAGTGTTCTCGAATACTCATTCTTCACTATGTTATCCATAACTTGTCATGATCCACACAGTCAAAAGTCTTTACATAGCCAAACCATAGGCTCTGAGGATCAGACTTTAGCCACCTAGCAGACATAGCAAAATGTCCCTTATCTGATTATTCAGATATGCTGGTTAGTAATTCCATACATGAGCCCTGGATACACACAGATAAATGTAAAAACCTTTCCTAAAAGCTGAGACTGTAAATTCCAAAAAGGCAAAGTTTTTCCCAAAAAAAAAAAAAAAAAAGCTAAAGAGGATAGAGAGAAACTCTGTTAACTGATGGTATGTGGAGGGGATTATAATCAATGTAATGAAACAAGGTATATGAATGCTTGAATGTGAAACCGATGATGTGCCCTGAAAACTTTCACTCAATCCACAATAAAAACCTTTAAAAAAAATTTTTTTGTTAAGTCTTTGCATAGTCAATAAAGTACGAATTAGCATCTTTCTGGTATTCTCTGATTTCACCTAATATCCATCTGATGTCAGCAATGATAGCCTTGGTGTCACATCCTCTTCTGAATCCGGCTTGAATTTCTGACAGCTTCCTGTCGATGGACTGTTGCAGCCGTTTGGGAATTATCTTTAGCAAAATTTTACTTGCATGTGATATTAATTATACTGTTCTATAATTTCTGCATTCTGTTAGATCACCTTTCATTGGACTGGGAACAAATATGGATCTCTTCCAATTGATTGTCCAGGTAGCTGTTTTTACAAATTCCTTGGCATGGATAAGTGAGTACCTCCAGTACTTTATCATTTTGTTGAAAGATTTCAATTTGTATTCCATTAATTCTGGAGCCTTGTTTTTTACCAAAGCCTTCCGTGAAGCTTAGACATCTTCCTCCAGTACTACTGGTTCTTGATCATATACTATCTTTTGAAATTGTTGAACATCAACTTTTTTTTTGTACAGTGATTCTATGTATACCTTCCACCTTCCTTTGATGCTTTTTGCAAACCTTGAATATTTTGCCCATGTTGTTTGTTGTTGTTAAGTGTTGCCAAGTCTGTTCTGACTCATAGCAACCCTGTGCAGGGTTTCTGAGGAGTGGCTGGTGAGTTTGAAACACTGACCTTGTGGTTCAAACAGACCTTGTAGTCCAGTGCTTTATCCTACAGCGCCACACCAGGATTCCTTCAATATTGCAACCTGAGGCTTGAATTTTTTCTTGTTCTTTAAACTAGAGAAATGCTGAGCATGTTCTTCCCTTTTGGTTTTCTAACTAAAGGTCTCTGAACATTTCTTTGTAATACTTGACTTTGAATTCTTGAGCTGCCCTTTGAAATTTTCTGTTCAGCTCTTTGACTTCCTTATTCTTCTATTTGCTTTAATTTCTTTACACTGGAGAGCAATTTTCAGAATCTCTTTTGACATTTATTTTGGTCTTTTCTTTCTTTCCTGTCTTTTTTTTTTTCTTTCCTGTCTTTTTAATGACCTTTTGCTTTCTACCTGTATGATGTTTTTTATATCATCCCAGCATAGTTTCTAAAGCATCAAATCAGTTCTTCAGAGAGTCGCTAAATTCAGATGGAATATAGTCAGTGTCATATTTTGGCTCTCATGGATTTGTTTTAATTTTCTTCAGCTTCAGCCTGAACTTGTATATGAGCAATTGATGTTTGTTCCACAGATGGCCCCTGGCCTTGTTTTGGCTGATGATATTGAGCTTATCCACTGTCTCTCCTCACAGATGTAGTCAATTTGATTCCTGTGTATTCCACCTGGTATGGTCCATGTATATAGTTGTCTTTTATGTTGTTTAAAAAAGGTATTTGCCATGAGTAACTCGCTGGTCTTGCAAAATTCTATCATGTGATCTCTAGCATCATTTCTATTACCCAGGCCATATTTTCCAACTACTGATTTTCCTCTTTGTTTCTAATCTTTGTATTTTAGTCACAGGTACTTATCAGTATATCTTGATTATGTTTGGTCAATTTCAGACTGAAAAGGTTCATGGTGGTTGTTGTTGTTAAGTGCCATCGAGTCAGTTCCAATCCATAGCAACCCTGAATAGGGTTCCCAAGGAGCGGCTGGTGAGCTTGAACCACCAACCTTGCAGTTCAAACCAACTTTACAGTCCAGCACATTAACCCGCAACATCACACCAGGACTCTGAAGAAGCTGGTAGAATTCTTCAATTTCTTCATCACTGGCTTTAGTGGTTCATGTGTAAATTTTAATAATAGTGATATTAACTGGTCTGCCTTATAGGCATGTGTGGATATTATCCTATCACAGACAGCATTGTATTTCAAGATAGATCTTGAAATGTTCTTTTTAACAATGAATGCAAAGCCATTCCTCTTGAATTTTTGTTCCTGGAATAGTAAACCATATGATTGAGTCAAAATGGCTCACTAATGCATAAGATATCAATCTTTACATGTTTCATTTCATTTTTGACAACTTTCAATTTTCCTAGGCTCATACTTCATACATTCCATGTTCAGATTATTAATGGATGTTTACAGCTGTTTCTTCTCACTTTAAGTTGTGTCCCATCAGCAAGTGAAGGTTCCAAAGGTTTTACTCCATTTGTGTGATCATATTCAACTCCAATTTGAAGAGACAACGCTTCCCTGGTCGTATTTTGAGTGCCTTCCAACCTCCTGAGGGACTCATCTTCTAGCACTATATCTGACAGTGTTCCACTGTTATTCACAAAGTTTTCAGTAACTAAACATTCAGATGTAGCAGGTGGCCCTGCTAGTATTTCAAATACTGGTGGCATCACATCAACATGCAAGCTACCACAGTACAACAAACTGACAAGTTGTTGTTGTTAGGTGCCATTGAGTTGGTACCAAGTTGTTGTTGTTAGGTGCCATTGAGTTGGTACCAACTCATAGACACCCTATGCACAACAAAATGAAACACTGCCTTGTCCTGGGCGAACCTCACAATTGTTGCCATGCTTGAACCCATTGATGCTGCCACTTTACCAATCCATCTCACTGGAGTCTTCCTCTTAATCTCTGACCCTCCACCTTACCAAACATGATATCCTTCTCTAGCGACTGGTCCCTCCTGACAATATGTCTGAAATATGGGAGGCAAAGTTTGGCCATCCTGGCCTCCAAGGAGCACTCTGGCTGCACTTCTTCCAACACAGATCTGTTGGTTCTTTTGGCAGCCCATAGTACTTTCAATATTCTCCTCCAACACCATAACTCAAAAGCATTAATTCTTCTCTGGTCTTCCTTATTCACTGTCCAGCTTTCCAGTGATGGGAGGTAAAACAGCTAAACAGATCATTGCAATGGACAGTTTGTGAAGATGAAGTAAAGTATTATAATGAAACATGTAAAAACCTGGCATTGAAATCCAAAAGGGAAGAATATATTCAGCATTTCCCATGCTGAAAGAACTATAGAAAACATTCAAGCCTTGAGTTGTAATACTGAAGGATTCTATTGGCAAAAAGTTGAACAACAAATTAAGTATCAAAAGAAGATGGAAGGGAGACATAGAGTCACTGTACTGAAAAGAACTGGTCCACATTAACCATTTCAGTAGGTAACATGATCAAGCTCCAATTGTATTGAAGGAAGTTCAAACTGCACTGAAGGCACTCGTGAAAAACAAGGATCCAGCAATTGACAGAATGCCAACTGAAATGACTCAACAAACTGATGCTGCACTGGAAGCACTTATTAATCTATGCAAAGAAATTTGGAAAAAAGTTACCTGGCCCATCATCTAGAAAGGATCAATATTTGTGCCCATTCCAAAGAAAAGCAGTCCAGTAGAATGTGGAAATTATCAAACAATACCTGTAATATCATACACAAATAGAATTCTGCTGAAGATAATTCAAAAACAGTTGTAGCAGCATATAGACAAGGAGCTACCAGAAATTCTAACTGGATTCAGAAGAAGACATGGAACACGGGATATCACTGCTGATGTCAGATGGATGTTGGTTGAAATCAAAGAATACCAGAAAGATGTTTACCTGTGTTTTATTGACTACGCAAAATCATTCAACTGTGTGGATCACAACAAACTATGGGTAATATTGAGAAGAATGGGAATTCCACAGCACTTAATTGTACTCATGTGAAATCTGTACATAGACCAAGAGGCAGTTATTCCAACAGAACAAGGGGATACTGCATGGTTTAAAATCAGGAAAAGTGTTCATCAGAGTTGTATCTTTTCACCATATTTATTTTCTATGGGTCAGAACTGACTCTACAGCACTTAACGACAACAACAATTTGATCTGTATGCTGAGCAAATATTCAGAGAAGCTGGACAATATGAACAAGAAGGTGCCAACTGGACTGGAGAAAACTCATTAACAACCATAATATGCAGATTACACAACCTTGCTTGCTGAAAGGGAAGAGGGCTTGAAAAATTGCTGATGAAGATCAAAGAATACAACCTTCAGTATGTATTACAACTCAATATAAAGCAAACAAAAATCCTCACAACAGGATAAGTAAGCAACAGCATCATAAACAGAGAAAATATTGAATTTGTTAAGGGCTTCATTTTGCTTGGATCCACAATCAATGCTCACGGAAGCAGTAGTCAAGAAATCAAATGATGTATTGCATTGGGCAAATCAGCTACAAAAGACCTCTTTAAAATATTAAAGAACAAAGATGTTATTTTGAGAACTAATGTATCTGACTTAAGTCATGGTATTTTTAATTGTTTTATATGCATAAAAAACTGAGCAATGACTAAGGAAGACTGGAGAAGAATTGATGCATTTGAATTATGGTGTTGGCGAAGAAAGTACCATGGACTGCCAGAAGAACAAGCAAATCTATCTTGGAAGAAGTATAGCCAGAGGGGTCCTTAGAAGTGAGGATGGCAAGAGTTCTTCTCATGTACTTTGGATATGAGTTATCAGGAGGAATCAGTCTCTGGAGAAGGACATCATACTTGATAAGGTAGAAGATCATCATAAAAGAGGAAGATCTGCAATGAGATGGATTGACACAGTGGTGGCAACACTGGGTTCAAACATGGACAAGGCAGTGCCTCGTTCTGTTGTGCATGGGTTCATAATGAATCGGCGCCAACTCAACAGCACCTAACAACAATGGGGTAGGAGAGAGAGAAATCAAAGCAGGAATAACATCATAGTTTTTACTAAACAAGTTGGAATGGTTAGTGGAGCCATTTACTGAACTGAGGAAGATGGGAACGTCACAAGTTTGAATTGGGACATGACTTGAGGTATCTGATAGACATCCAAGTAGAGAACTGGAAAGGCAGTTGCAGATTGGAGTTTGTAGTTCTTGGAAAGAAATCAGGGCTGGGTATAGCGTAGTGGTTACGAGTTGGGTTGCAAACCTCAAGGTCAGCAGTTCGAAACTATCAGCTGCTCCGTGGGAGAAAGATGAAGCTTTCTGCTCCCGTAAAGATTTACAGCCTCGGAAACCCTATACAGGGTCAATATGAGTCGGAACCGACTCCATGGCACATAACAACAACAAAATATAACTTGAAAGTACTTGATATATGTAAAAAAATGACAGCTACAAACTATTCCATCTACAGCACTCTACTTGTTAGGTGCTGTTGAGTTCGTTCCGACTCATAGTGACCCTATGCACAACAGAACGAAACAAAGCCTGGTCCTACACCATCCTCACAATTATTAGGCTGCAGCCATTGGTGCTGCCACTGTATCACTCCACCTCATTAGGGGTCTTCCTCTTTTTCACTGACCCGCCACTTTACCAAGCATGATATTCTTTTCCAGGAACAGGTCCCTCCTGATAACATGTCCAAAACGTGAGAGAAGAAGTCTCACCATTCTGGCTATATACCTCTGGCAGTCCATGGTACTTTTAATATTCTTCTCCAATGCCATAATTCAAATGCATCAAATCTTCTATGGTCTTCCTTATTTATTGTCCAACTTTCATATGCATATGAGGCAGGTCAGGCGTACATTAATCCCCAAAGTGATAGCTCTGCTCTTTAACACTTTAAAGAGGTCTTTTTAGCAGATTTTCCCAATGCAAATTATACTTTACTTGTTGTTGTTGTTAAGTGCCATCAAGTTGAGTTGGTTCTGACCCATAGCGACCCTGCACAGGGTTTCCGAGGCTGTAAATCTTTACGGGAGCAGAAAGCCTCCTCTTTCTCCCATGGAGCGGCTGGTAGTTTCGAACTGCTGACCTCAAGGTTCGCAGCCCGATTCGTAACCACTATGCTACCAGAGCTGGGTTCAATAATTCATTACAATGGCCACACAGAACTTGGACAGCATACTTACAATTATGGGGTTTATTAGGGAAGTTAACAGGTTACAATGCAGGATCAGAAATTGTTCAGGGCACAGTTATTCCAGTCAGCTGCTGATAAGTACTCATAGGACACACCACTCCACCACAAGGTTTAGCACTCAGCTTTAACTCCATGCATCAGCAAACCTAGCTCCCTCACTTAAGTGCCTGGAGGCACTCTACTCTACAAGCAAGTTTCCTGCGGAAAGTCACTCAGCTTTACTTGCTCCATGAGCTGGGAAGCCCACTGCTCTGTCTTGTGTTCTGGTTCTTGGTTCTGTTGCTCCTGCTCCTCTGTCACTCCTCCAGTGTCACAGCTTTCTGTCCCTGGGTCAAGGAGATTCAATGTGCAGGAGTCCTGAGTCCAAAGGACATGTTCCACTCCTGGCTTTTCTTCTTTGATGATAGTGAGCGCTCCACCTACTGCTTCTGAGATGGTTCATTTTATACTCATACTAGAGTTTTACGTTTTTACAATGACAATGAACTCTGCTAATGTCCACAGCTGAATCATGTCGTCCTATCAATGTTTTCCCACCTTCTCTTACCCAGACCCAGTGGTGGTGGTTATGTGCCATGGAGTCAGTTCTGATTTATAGCGATCCTGTATAGGGTTTTCGAGGCTGTAAATCTTTATGGGAGCAGAAAGCCTCATCTTTCTCCGGTGGAACCCCTGGTAGTTTAGAACTAATGACCTTGAGATTAGCAGCCTGATTCATAACCACTATGCTACCAGAATTTATATATATGTACTTACAGTACCAAAAAAAGTTGCCATCAAGTCAATTCTGACTCATCACAACCCCATGTGTGTTACAGTAAAGAGTAAAGCTGTGTACCATAGGGTTTTCAGGTGGTATTAAAAGTTACAGGTCAGGGTGGGATCCCAGTGTATGAGTTTGTTGCTGTAAAATATTAACTTGTTGCTGTTGTTAAGTGCTGTCTACTCAGTTTTGACTCATAGTGATCCTGTAAAGGGTTTCCAAGGAGCTGGTGGGTTTGAACTGCTAACCTTGCAGTTAGCAGTACGATGCTTATTCTACAGCACCACATCAGGACTCTATGGACAGAGTGAGTTATGTTGTTGCTAAAGTGCCATCGAGTTGGTTCCGACCCATAGTGACACTGTAAAGTGTTTCTGAACACCTAGTGGGTTTGAACCACTGACCTGGTGTTTCAAACGGACCTTGCAGTCCAGTGCATTATCCCGGAGTGCCACACCAGAGCTCTGGATAGAGTGATGGTGGTGGTGTTGTTGTTAAGTGCCATCGAGTTGGTTCTGACTCATAGCAACCTTGTATAAGGTTTCTGAGGAGCAGCTGCTGGGTTTGAACTACTGACCTTGTGATTCTCAGTCCAGTGCTGATCCTACAACGCCACACCAGGAGTCTGGATAGAGTGTTGTTGTTGTTAAGTGCCATCGAGTCTGTTCTGACTTATAGTGACCGCATACAGGGTTTCTGAGGAGTGACTGGTGAGCTTGAACCGCCAACCTTGTGGTTCAAACCAACTTTGCAGTCTAGCGCATTAACCCACGAGAGAGGTAAATCTGAAGTCCAATTCTGCAGGCAGATGAAGAACTGCCAAAATAGATGGAGCTGCAGTCTGTGGAGTGGGAGGAAGCCATGCAAAGAGAGGACTTCAAGAAGGAGGGCAAGATCAACCTGGACCAGTGCTGCTCCTCAGCTGGCTAAGATGAAAGCTGAGAACCCACCATTGAATTGATAACCTAGAGATCACTGGGGACCATGAGAAGAGTACAATCTCCTGGAATGATTTCAGGAGAGAATAGGAGACAGCAGGATACAGAGACAACGCCTTCATGGAATTTTACACTTAAAGGGAGTAGAATAAGAGACCTGGGATTGACTTTAGAAAAATCAGCCACTGAAAACTCCAAGGAGCACAGTTCTATCCTGACACAAATATGACTGCCATGAATTTGAGTCAACTCAATGGCAACTAGTTGATTAGGTAAGTGATGGTTTCATGGTAGAATTCTCACCTTCCATGTGGAAGACCTCGGGCCGATTTCCAGCCAACATACCTCATGGAGGCTTACATATCTTCCAGACTAAGTCGGACTTGGAAGAAAGGCCTGGCGATCTACTTCCAAAAATCAGCCACAACTAATGGATCCCGTGTTTCCTTCTGTCGCCCTAAATTTGGGTGATGAAGAGGAGGAGAAAACTTCAGCAGAGCCCCTGAAGACATGAGTGGAAGATAGACACCTCTTCACTTACCCACACACTCACAGGGCGGGAACTGGGAGATGAGGGGAGAGTAGGGACTCTGAGGACACATCCCCTGAAGCGCTGAAGTGCTGTCCTCTAGGGTCCAGGGTGGGATTATAGCAGGACACAGTCCATCTCAATAGTGTGGGGCAGGAGCGGGGCCTGGTTGCACGTGCTGACTCTGCTAGAGCTAGGGGTGGCAGTGAGGGCAGAGCCCACTGACAGGCTCAGGAAAGGGCCATGGGCCTCCTCTAGTTTCTCTGCCCTCGGTAGAGTGTTGTACAAACTTAGCTTCAATCTTCCCCAGACCTGCCCTCTCCTAAGTCTCTGCGATTTAGAAATTCTGGAGCCTCTGCTGCAGCACATTATGCCAAGCAATACCTGTGCTAACCCTGGGAGAAACTAAGGTTTAGAGACGACGAATGTTGTGCAGTTGATGTCTTCAAAAGTGGTTGTCTTTTCGCTCCACCAGCTAGAGAGGAGCAAGGGGCTGGCGAGGCGTGGGCGAGTCCTGGGCAAGCCAGTGTCTCCCAAATACGGCGTCCCGCAGCCCCAGTTACACCCCGGTCCCGCCCCACTTCGGGGCACCAGGACTGGCAGTGCACGCCAGCTCAAAGTGAGGCGGGATTTCGGGTTTGGGTGGGGCTTCCCAACTACGAAAAGGAGTGGTTTGTCGTGGGCGTGGTCTCGGGCTCCGCCCCCGGTCGCGGACTCAAAGCGGACGGCGGACGCGGGGCGGGGTCAGAACTCGGGACAGGCAACCGATCATAACGCGGCTCCTGGAGCCCGCCGTGGAGCAGCGCTCTGGCGGGGCTGTGCAGGTACCGGCGACTGTACGGGCGTCTCGGGCTAGCTGAGCTGGGGGCGGGGGCCTGCTGAAGACCACAGAGGGTTTGGGGGTCGTGGCCAGCGTTGTGCTTCCTCCTGTTGGCTGGGCCCCTTCCTCCGCCCCCGCCTTCCTGCGGTAAAGCCGGTTGTGGCGGGGCCGATTGGCGCCTGCGCCGCTTCCTGCGGCCGGGACCCGACCAATACATGGGGCCCAGGCAGGGGACCAGGGGAAACTGAGTCACGTCGGGGTGAGAGCAGACCTGTGTGGGAGGCACTACCTTCACTAGGTTCCAGGGTGGATCCCCTTACTGAGTATGCTTGGGGATTCCAGCCCCACTGTTACTCGCAGGGGCGTCGCCCCACCCTCCCGTCGCCCTGGGGTCCCGCCCTGGCTCCCAGCAGCCTCGGCCGGGCCTGGAGTGGCTAGGATCCGCTCCAGCCGCCTCCCTCCCTCTTCTTCCCCTCCCCCTCATGTCCCGAGCCCCCGTTTGCTCCCTCAGCTGGCTCTTTGCGCAGTGTCAGCTTACACGCCTTATATAGTCCGAGCAGGCTTCAGCCTCGGCCTGCCTGCCTGCCGGGACCTGGGGGCGGGGGAGAGGAGTGCTGGCCCCTGACTCACGCCATCGCCCAAGGCTCTGTGCTGACTTGGGGGCAAGCCGTGCCATCCAAGCCCCGCGACCCACTCCTAGATGAAAAGAACCTCAAAGCTGGAGTCCGACACTCACTGCCCTCCATCCCAGGAGTAGAGGCAGCTCCTTTCTTTCCAAAGTGATCTCTGCTAGCCAACCTCCTACAGCCAAGCTTGACAAGGGTCCTTCCCTTCCAGCTCTGGGTGTACTCAGCGTCCACCCATGCCTGCCTGGTGTCCAGCGCACAAACTGCGTGGCCACCATGCTGGCCACTCAGATTCTCTTCTCTCCTCTCAGGAGCAGGCACCATGGATTCTTTCAAGGTGGTGCTGGAAGGGCCAGCACCGTGGGGCTTCCGGCTGCAAGGGGGCAAGGACTTCAATGTACCCCTTTCGATCTCCAGGGTAAGCCAAAGCTGAGTTTTAGGTTGGATGAAGGACTCTCCCAGAGTCGATGGGTCCTGGAGTCTCAAGCAGGTGGTGGGAGGAGCCTTCGCAAGGCCACCAGGCCAGGACTCATTTGGGTGGAGAGATGTAGCATGCCCCTGCCCTGCCTTACCATTATGGAACAAGGCCAAGAAGACTTTCAGCTAGGTGAATATGGACTCCACACTCCCTTCAACCATGAGCTGCACTGGATGATAGTCCAGAAGGCTCCCTGGAAGTCTGTGAGGCCAGGGTGCTTGACCTTCTGCAGGAGGGAGCCTGAGGTAACTAGAGGAAATGTCTGAGTCAGGTTGGGCACTCTGACTGCAGGGTCTCACTTCAGTTTCACTGTTGACCAGGGAATAGGAATTGTCATCTCATTTTTCCACATGAGAGAACCCAAGGTGGAGGGGTTTGTTCAGCAGTTTCATGTCAGAGTGACAGAGCAAGGATTTGAAGTTAGACATTCAGACTAGGTCTACAGTTTGTATTGTTACAGGAAAGGGATGGTGTCACAACCTATGTGACGACTGCCATTGGCATCCACTGGTCCATTCAGTAGGCAGTGGCCTTTGATCCCTTACAAGAGTAGAGACCAGGATAGTATCCACCTTCAACTCCTGAGAACCCTGGTGGGGGTGGAGCTGGGGGCTAGCTCCTCCCTGTGGCAGGGGGATTGCCTTATAAGCCCAAGAATGCAGCACTGGGGTGGCCAACTGGGTGACTGGACTCTGCAGAGTTGAAAAGGGCTGGCCTGGACCCGAACCCCTGAACTCCATCGCTGGGCCCCTCTTGCATAAGGGTGTCCCTGCTGATCACCAGGCCCCGGCCCCGGCCCCAGCTGTAGAGGTCATTTGTGGGACACAGCAAACTGCTTGTCCACAGTGGGTGAGGCTAGCACTGAGGTTGTAACTCAGCTCTGATTGTGGCCTGGGGGTTAGGAGGGGGCGGGGACTTCCTGCCCCCGCATCCGCCCAGAGAGGCCCACCCAAGTGCCGGTGGGCAGGCAGCTATTGGCAGGAAGCCCAGGACAAGCACATCAGCACATCAGGGAGGGGGCCTGAGGGTAATCCAGGTACTGACCGGTCAGGGGAATCCCAAAGCAGAGTCTGTCTGTGGTAGCTAGGTAGCAGGCATTCAGTGTGCCTCTCAGGGACCCTTCCACAGAGTTCTCCCAACACCTGCCCCACTAGACAAGGGCATAGTCTCCCTCTCTCCCCTGCCCCTATGCAATCCTCAAGCATTGCCAGCCCTGAAAACTCATCCCCTCTCCCTGGGAAAGTGCTGGCCACTGAGCCTCAGTATCTTTCTCTGTAGGGATAGACAACCTAGTAGCCCAGGGGATGGACTTCTAGATGTGGCCTCTTGGGGGCACGCTCAACCTGGGCTCACTGGTCAGCAGCCCCAACCCTGGAGTTTGATATAGTCCCAGGCGGAAGGGGTGGTCTTTTCTGAGCTTGGCCTGCCCCCTCTCACTTTCCTGACCCCAGAATGAAGGGATGAGGGAGGGGCTAGGGCTGGCTCTGGGCCCAGGCCTGGGAGATGAGGTAATGTCTGGGACTGGGGGGTTGGGCTCCACAGTGGAGTCGCAGGCTGACTCTCCCCAACCCTGGGAAATGTCCAGCCTGTTGGCTTTTCCCCTGCTTGGACCCTGGGGCCTCACCCTGCCCCCAACCAGAGTTACTTACTCTCTGATTCTCTCTCCAGCCACCTCCCAGCTCCCCCTTATGGTTCTCTACCTCTCTAACTACTGCCCTAGCCCTCATGTGCTTCCTGTTCTCACCTTGAGAAAGGAAGTAGTCCTCACCCCACCTTGCTCCAGCTGTTCCTTTCCACCCCAAGACCCCCCATTCTGGCTCACCCCATACCTCCCTAGAGTCCCTCATGTCAATAGGGAGTGGCTGGACCAGGTTTCCCTTCTACTGACTCACTATGACCTTAGTAAATCACTTCCCTTTGAGGGCATTATTTCCCCTTGCCCATGATTGAATTAAAGGTGAGATAAGGAATCTAGGCTCCAAACTAGCAGGAGTCCGGAGACCTTTCCAGTGGGGTTGACCCTGAGTGGGGCCCCAAATGTCAGCAGAGGTAACCTAGTATGGAGAAACCTTAAGGGCCAGAGTAAATCCCGACCTTGCCTCCCAATTAGCTGGGCTACTTGAGGCAAGTTACTTAACCTTTCCTTTTCCTAAGTGTAAAGTGAGTAGTCTCAGGTTCCATTCTTTAGAGTTGGAGACTTCATTCAGTTGCTTATGTGGCCTGGCAACTGGCTTTTGAATAAATGTCAACTTTTTTGATTGTTATTACTACTTAGCAGGTAAAAAAGGGACCACCCAGCTCTCTTGCCCGTCTAACCTCCCAACCATGAAAAAGAACTAGCAACTCAGCTCTACTACTTTCTGGTCCCAGCGTCATCGGCTTCTGTGCCCTCCCCTCTCTCTGCCTGGCATTGGTCTGTGCAATGGCCTCCACCTGAGGAAACTTTCAGGGTCTTGGGCAACCTGTTTCCCCTTCTGCCTTAGTTATCTAGTGCTACTACTATAGAGAAGTCCTGGTGTGGCGCTGTGGGCTAATGCATCAGACTGCAAGGTCAGTGGTTCAAGCTCACCAGCTGCTCTTTGAAAACCCCATACAGGGTGGCTATGGGTCGGAATCAACTCAACAGCATTTGACAACAATAACAACTACAATAGAGGAGTCCTGGTGTGGCGCTGTGGGTAAATGTGCCAGACTGCAAAGCCGTTTGAACTGCAAGGTTGGCAGTTAATTCAAGCTCACCGGCTGCTCCTCAGAAACCCTATACAGGGTTGCTATGGTCTGGAATCGACTCAACAGCACTTAATAACAACAACAACTATAACAGAAATACCACAAGTGGATGGTTGCAACAAACAGAAATTTTACTTTATCACAGTTTAGAAGGCTTGAAGTCAGAATTCAGGGTGCTGGCTCCTTGGGAAGGTTTTCTCTCTCTGTCAGCTCTGTAGAAAGAGCTTCTGTTTCCTGGTTCCTTGGAGATCTCCATGTGGTTTGGCACCCAGTCTTCTCCCATCTCTGCTTGCTTAATCTGCTCATTTCATATCTTGTTAAGAGATTGACTCAAGACACACCCTATACTAATCCTGCCTCATTAACATAAAAAAGACAGCCTACTCCCAAATGGGATTATAACCTTAAGCATAGAGGTTCAGGTGTTTTTTGGGAACACAGATCAATCCTTAACACCCCAGTGAGTGCTGTCAATTGTGAATCTGCCTCTGAGCACTTCCTTGAAAACTGCCCAGGACCAGGTCCCTTGCCAGGCAGCTGGGCAACCTCAGGGCTCTCAGACCCATGAACAGCCAACCAACCACCCTTGTTTGGGATGCTTGTGCTGGGCTGTTAGCATCAGTTCTCTCGGGTCTGCTAATGGTCACTCCTGCCACCAAGACCAAATCCTGGCTCCCCACAGTTGCCTCATGAACCAACCAAACTCAAAACACCCAGTCTGTGATTCAAAGCAACCCTGGTATTGTTATTAAGTGCCCTGGAGTTGGTTCCAATTCATAGTGACCTGTGTAGGGTTTCCGAGGAGCAGGTGGTGGGTTTGAACCACCAATCTTGTGGTTTAAAGCAACCTTGTGGTCCAGTGCTTATCCTACAACACCATACCAGGACTTCACAGGGTTTCCAAAGCTACCTCATTTTTCTCCCTCAGAGTGGCTGGTGGGTTCAAACCTTTTGGTTATAGTACAATGCTTAACCCACTGTGCCACTAGGGATCCTCCCCAGGATCCAGGATCCACAGGAGCTTAAAAAATGGTGATGCCGTTGGCAGTGGGATAATGTGTCATTTGCAAGTTTGGGAATGACACCCATTTATAGCCCATGAAGTCCTGTTAGGCATTGTGCACTGGTAACCTGAGGGCAGGAGGACAGGTCTCTGCAGATGGACCCGGGACACGGTGCTGAGAGTATCAGAGGTCAGCACCCAGAGGTATTAAAGAGGAATGTGCCCTGTGCACAAGTCTGAATAAAGGCCCAAGAGGCCTTGGAGACTCAAAAGGCTGTGATCCAGGCTGAGGGGCCTGGGTTTTATTCTGTTTCTTGAGGTCAAAACAGTTTCTGGACTGTGGGGAAATGTCTTGGAGGTAAATGTAAAGGCAAAGAAATTAATGGGTAAGTAAATAAATGGGAGGGCTGGGGTGATGTGAAGCTTAAATGAGCCCCATGACTTCGCAAATCAGCAGCTGTCCAGGAATTTGTTGGCTGGAATGGCCTTTAGGTACTGTAAGTGGGACAGTTTAGGGAAGGTCAGGTTTACCACTGTTGGTGGCCCTTTGGCCTGCAGAGTCCTGGGCCTCCATGATCCCCTGAATCTCCACAGCTTACTCCTGGGGGCAAAGCCGAGCAGGCTGGTGTGGCTGTGGGCGACTGGGTGCTGAGCATTGACGGCGAGAATGCAGGACCCCTCACGCACATCGAAGCCCAGAACAAGATCCGAGCTTGTGGGGAGCGACTCAGCCTGGGTCTCAGCAGGTGTGAGGGCAAGAGCAGGCCAGGTGGGGGGAGGCACCCTTCTGGCCTACCCTTACCGCTTCCCCTTTACTTACAGGGCCCAGCCAGCTCAGAACAAACCTCAGAAGGTAGGCGCTGGGCCAGGGGCATAGGATGCAGGGCGGGTGGGGTAGAACATCCAGGGTGGACCTACCCTTCTCAGCACTGCCTCAGTCCCCATCCCTGGCCCGAAGTAGAAGTTTAGAGGCCAGAGTTGGGGAGGGTTTCAGAGACTCCAATTGAGGCGAGGGCTGCCGCACGGTCCAGGCACCACGCATGTCTATCTGTCTGCCTGTGTCCATCTGCCTGCCTCCTTCACGCTGGGCAGCCCTGTGTTCTGCATTTGTACATCATCTGCCCTCAGGCCTTTGGGCCTCCTAGGCTGAAATCATAGTTTCCAAATGGTCTCCTTAAGTGAAACCGGAGTCACCCGCTCCCCTCTAGCCTCCAGCCAGATGTGTAGGGGCGGGGCTGGAGCAACACTCTCCACTCCACACCAGGAGGGGCACCCCATTTGGGCCCCGACTCCCGCCTGCCCTGCCCGGCTCTGTCTCTGCTCAGGCCCCGGCCCCCGCCGCAGATTCCCCGCGGTACACCTTTGCACCCAGCGCCTCCCTCAACAAGACGGCCCGGCCCTTTGGGGCGTCCCCGCCCGCTGACTGCACCCCACAGCAAAATGGGTATGTCGGCCCCTCACCGCCCACCTTCCACGCTTCCCCTCTGTCCGCTAATGCTCCTCCGTCTGTGCTGCGCCCCAGCCCAGCCGAAACCGTGCGGCAGCAACCCCTGGCGGCAAGGACAGGGGCTGCAGGCACAGCCCCCATCTCTAGTGGGTGGTTCCTGCCCAGACACCACCTTCCTGGAGGTTCTGAATAAGGCAGCGCCTCTGCTACCAGCCTATGGTTGGGATGTGGTATCTGGCAGCTGAGCCCCAGACACTCCCTGTGGCCTTGCCCCTGGGTACTTTAACTCCTCCCTTTCTTTCTTCTTCCCCTATGTCTGTCCCTTTATCTGTCCTTCTGTCTATTTCTTCACAGGTGCAGACCCCTGACAAGTCAGTGAGCCCCCTCTGCCTGTCCCTGTCTTCCTTCCTTTGGCATTCTGGGCGGCAGCCCCTCCCTGCCCTGACTGCCCTCCTTCCCCTCTCACATCCTGACCCCACTCACCAGCAGGACCAGACTTGCTCCCTCACCCTCACCATCACCCACATGGACCAAACCCTGGGAGGGGCTGCCCCCATGCCCACCTCCAGTATGCCTTCTGAGCCACATCCTCCCCACAGACTCCCAATCCGACCTCTGGTCCCCAATGCAAGCAAGCAGCGGCTGATGGAGAATACAGAGGACTGGCGGCCTCGATCCGGTACAGGCCAGTCCCGTTCCTTCCGTATCCTTGCCCACCTCACGGGCACCGAGTTCAGTAAGTGCCAGCCTGGGGCAGGGTGGATGCTCCGGACCCCCAGTCTAGGCTCTGGCACCTTTTGGACCCTCTGCCAGGGCCAGAGCTAGAATGACTGTTTGTCTCACCTTTGTCAGTGCAAGACCCGGATGAGGAGCACATGAAGAAATCAAGGTAACAGGTTGGGCACTGGTCCCTTTCCTACCTCCTGTCACTCCCATTCCAGCCACCACTCCCATATCTGTTCCTGGCTCTCCATCCAGGGCTCTCCATCTTCCTTCCATCCTTCCATCCTTCCTGACTTCCTCCACTCCCTCCTCCCTCCCTTCCATCTCTCTTTCCTTCTACTTCTTCCTCCTCTCTCTGTCCCTCAGGGAAAAGTATGTCCTGGAGCTGCAGAGCCCACGCTACACCCGCCTCCGGGACTGGCACCACCAGCGCTCTGCCCACGTGCTCAACGTGCAGTCGTAGCCTGGCCCTCTCGCCGGCCTGCTGCCCTCTCTGCCTCTTTCTGTTTTTTTCCACCCAGGGCACCCCCTCCCTGGGTGTCTCCAGCTTCTGCCTACCTCACCCTCCCCTTTTCTACTCCTGGACTGACTGAGCCTCCACAGACCTGACCCTGGCAGCCCCACCTGGCATCAGCCTGGCTCCATCTCACACTGCTGCCCCTCTCTGCCCTATGGTACTGCTGTCTGCCAAGCCCATGCTGGCTTGGGCATGGAAATAAAACACTCTCAGCCCTGCTTTTTCTGCCTCTGCCTTCTCTCTTTGTGGACCTGGTTTACATTTGGGGCATGGTGGTGGGCCTTGCTGGTCTGGGTCTCTGTGGGCGAGGGCCTAGCCAGAGCTCTGGTCTGAGCTGTCCTTCCTCCCCCTCCCCCAGTGGAACCTAGGCATGTTCCTCACTCCCCCAGTGGGACCTGGAGCCGAGCCCAGCAGCTTTCAGTCACCCAGGTGTCTCCCAGGGGGCAGCAGAACTGGGGGTGGGGGGGATGGGGAGCATGCCAGAAGCTTCAGCCCTGCAGGGCCTTGAACAGCAGGTCTTGCAGCCAGGTGCCCAGGACAGAAGTCTCAGCCCCAGCCTCAGCTACAACCCAGGAATCCTGGCCTGGTGAGAGAGAGTGGGCCTGGGGAAGGGTGGGTAGATCCCAGGGGAATGGGGGTGGCAAGCTCCTCCAAGCTGTCATTTGAGGTCCCTGGACACCCTCCTGGAATCACTGTCCTTGACCCTGGCAGGTCCAACTACCCCCAGCCCCACCAGTCGTCCACCCTGGGCCGTGGACCCTGCATTTGCTGAGCGCTACGCCCCAGACAAAACCAGCACAGTGCTGACGAGGCACAGCCAACCAGCCACACCCACGCCTCTGCAGAACCGCACCTCCATTGTGCAGGCGGCCACCGGAGGGGGCACAGGAGGCAGTGGCAGCAGTAATGGCAAGACTCCTGTGTGCCACCAGTGCCGCAAGGTCATCCGGTGGGTGATTTGTTCCTTCCCTGGGCTTTCCTGTTCCATAACCCAGCCCTATTGTCTTTCCTACCTGTGCAACCCCCATCTGCTCATCCAGCTTGAGGAGAAGGGTTCAGTTCCTGATCAAGAGGGGACACGGGGACCTGAGGGCCTAACCTGGGGCCTCAGACACTTAATCCTTGCACTACTTACCCCTCTCACCAACCTCTATCAGGGTTTGTCCTGGTGAAACGCAGGAAATGCCAATGATATGTGTCAAAGCTGCAGCCCTACATCGCTGCTCTGAGCAAAGAAAGTCCTGCCCCTTCCTAACTCTCTGCCTCACTCCCTTCTGCTCACTCTAAGACCTCTGTTCTCAGAACAGACAGGCTGAGACCCCCGGAAAGACCCAGCAGGCTCATACATCCCCCTATGATACGCAACTCTCAATCAGGGCCTTGCTCTACTCTTGACTCCAGTATACTCTGCAAAGGACCCCCTCTTTCAGACCCCCATTTATCTGGAACCTACAGCTCTGTCCCTTAGGGAGCCCCTGTGGAGCAGGCAAGCAGGATAGGTTGACTCACTGGTCTTCTTGGGCTCATGGGCACCCAAGTTTCCTGCTTCCCTAGAACTCAGCCTCTTTCTGCCACTTCCTCAGCCCCAGCTCAAGAGGCTCAAGTCCTCAGCCCCCACCCAGTGTAACACCTGCCCCCTTCTCTCATCCATTGTCAAAGCAGTGCAGCCTGGCAGAGCTGGGCCCTTCCTGGCCTTATTACCCTTAACTGTGTAGCCTTGGAGAAGTCATTTCCCCAGCCTAATTCCTTTGGAAAATGTAAGAATGCACTTTCTCTCTTAGGACTTTCCAGTAGATGCTCTGTAAACCTACTAGGGGTCTGGCCAGGAGGCCTCAGCTAATTGGCATAAATGCCCTCTTACTGCCCCTTGCCTCCCTTCAGAGGCCGTTACCTGGTGGCACTGGGCCATGCGTACCACCCCGAGGAGTTTGTGTGCAGCCAGTGTGGGAAGGTCCTAGAAGAGGGCGGCTTCTTTGAAGAGAAGGGGGCCATCTTCTGCCCTCCCTGCTATGATGTGCGTTATGCGCCCAACTGTGCCAAGTGCAAGAAGAAGATCACAGGCGTGAGTGGGGCTGGTGGGAGGACGGGAAAGCAGGTGATAGTGATCAGCACTGATCAGTGTTTTTGGAGAAACTCTTCAGCCTGGGGCTTTCCCTGTATAATCCCTTTGGAGATTTATAGCCTGGTAAAGTGGCTGCCTCATCAGTTTCACTACAGATGATATCCATTAGCCAGGATCCTCTTAATAATGACCAAAATCCCACTCAAAAGCCTGTTTATTGGCTCAAACAACCGGCAGCTTGCAGGGAGCTAACTTCAGGCCCAGTAGAATCCACGTAAGACTCCTGGGTGGCGCACTCCATTGCACTCAACTCAGACTTGCCTAGCAGTTCCAAGGAAGGAAAAATCTGTCAGTTGCCTTCTGTTACGACTGATGTTGCTGTTGTTACTTGCCGTCAAGTTGGTACCAACCCATAGCAACCCTGTGCACAGTTTCAAAGGAGCGACTGGTGGGTTTGAACCGCCAGCCTTGAGGTTGGCACATTATCCTGCAGTGCCACACCAGAACTACAGCCAATAAACCCCTTTGGGTTCTTGTAACACATGGTGTCACCAAAGTTGGAATCTCCTCAGTGGTAACTATCAGTGAGTCCAGGTACTGAGGTTATCAAGAGTCTATAGCACTTACTTCTGTTCTCATCCGTGTTGGCTTCAATCCCCAGCATATTCTTCCGTAAAAGGCCACAGAGGGAGTGCTACGGTGGGCCTAGGGTTACATCTCTCCAGCTTAGCACCACACGCTGACAGAGAGCAGCTCTGTTCCAAATGATAGCAGCCAAAGTTTCAGTGCTGATGCTCATTGGCCTGACTTGGGTCACATGCCCATCTTGAACCAAGACACTGATTGGCTAGGTAGGCCTGGGTTACATCCACCCACCACAGGAGTGGGATCTGAGAGATCCCCACCTGACCCACAGACTGAGAGTGAAGCATGAGTTGTGAAGTGCCTTGGAGTTATTTCCAATTAATAGTGACCCTCTATAGGTTCCGAGAAGTATCTGGTGGATTTGAATCACCAACCTTATGGTTAGCAGTCCAGTGCTTATCCTACATTGCCAAACCAAGATTCCATGTGTGGTGGTGGTGGTTATGTGCCGTGGAGTCAGTTCCGACTCATAGCGACCCTGTATAGGGTTTCCGAGGCTCGAAATCTTTACAGGAGCAGAAAGCCTCATCTTTCTCCCGCTGGTAGTTCCGAATAGCCGACCTTGAGGTTCGCAGTCCAATTTGTAACCACTGTGCTACCAGAGCTCCTTGGATTCCATGTGTAGTTCTCTAAATTAAAACAAGGTTGGAGTTACCCAAGAAGGAAAAGTCCTAGACAGGCCAAAATAAGAAATGGCTACGAGAGTCCTGGTGTGGCGCTGTAGAATTAAGCACTGGACTGTTCTGTGCTTCAAACCCACCAGCCACTTAACTGGACACTCTACAGCTTCACTATGAGTCAGAACTGACTCGATATTACTTAACAACTGTGTCAGTTAGGAACGCTAACTCTTCCCAGTACAGAGAATTAAAAGGAAGAGTTTATTTGCTTTCATCACAAGAATGCCGAGCTGTCTTCTGGGGCCCAGGCATTTCCCACTCTTTGCTCCCAAATCCTTAGTATGGAGTCCTTCATCCTCAAGGTCTAGACTGCAAGGGAAACAGGAATCCAGAACTTTAGTTCTCTAGAGTCAAGCACTAGACTGCTGACAGTAAGGCAGTAAGGTCAATGGTTCAAATCCACCAGCTACTCCTCAGAAACCCTGTACAGGGTAACCATGAGTCTGACCTGACTCAATGGCACTTAACCTCAAAAATAGAGGAAGAAAAAAAGTGGGGGGATGGTGAAAGGCTTTGAAGAGGCTGATCCACATCTCTGGTTAGCTGTTATTCAGTTGGGTCCCAACCCAGGCACAAAGGAAGGAAACGCTGTCTGGTCCTCCACCCATGATCGGTTCTAGATCAGACCATTTTGCTCCATAGGGTTTTCACTGATAGATTTTCAGAAGTAGATCACAAGACTTTTCTTCCTAATCTTAGTCTGGAAACTGTTTAGCATCAGCAGGCAGGCCCCTGACGGACATGTGGTGGCTGCTCATGAGGTACATATTGCTGCGTCTAATGCATGAGAAAACAGACTGTGGAAGATGACTTTGATATGCTATCAGGACATAGGCCATGGAGTGGCACAGCCAGAAAATCAGACTCAAACTCTTGTGTTCCCAAATCCTGTTCTTCCCACTGAAGCTAAACATAAAGCAAGCAGAGCCTCATCAGGTTTCCTGTAGGGACCACCCAAAGCCAGACTTGGGACTCTGGTCAGTGCATGTCAAGAGCTAAGAGTGATGGGGCTGCCTACCCTCACCCACTCATTCTCTTGATTAAATATGCACACTGCCAAGTATTCATGGGTCCTGCCCCCAGAATCACACTGAGGGATAGTGACTCTCAGGGTATCTGGGGCTTTCCCCAGAGGAAAAGTGGCAGATCAGGCAAGATTGACAGGCTGGGGAGATTCCTGTTATGCACATATATGGAGGCCCAGAAAGAGGCAGTGTTTGAGGCTGCCCAGGGCTTGAGTAGCCCCAGGCCTGCCTAACTTCCAGCTTTGGCTCACCCTGCCAATTACATTTCCTCCTTACCTCTGTGACTCCAGAGAGCTCAGGGATGGTGGTATTACTTATGAGTTAGGTTTGCCTTGACTGCAAGTAAGAGAAAACTCAAAAATTCCTTGGTGCAAATGGCTAACTTGCTTGGCTGCTAACTGAAAGGGTAGAGGTTCTAGTCCACCCAAAGGTGCTCAGAAGAAAGACCTGGCGATCTGTTTCTGAAAGGTCACATCCATTGAAAGCCCTATGGGCTACAGATCTACTCTAATACACATGAGGTCACCATGAATTGGAGTCCACACTGCAGCCACAGGTCACTGATGATTTCTCACCTAAAAAAGCCTGGAGTTGGGTGTAGTCCAGGACTAGCATGGCTCACCCAAGGCCCTGTATCTTGTAGCTTATGCTTACTTACCACGCACAGTCCAAGATAGCTCTTGAGCTTCCGCCAAAGTTTCTACATTCCAGCCAGCAGGAAGTTGGGAGGGGAAGAAGGGGGGACAGAAGGCCATGGCAGCTGGCTTTTGAGGATGCTACCACACAACCCTTCAGCTTACATTCCACTGGTCAGAATTTGGTCACAGTCACATAACCACACTGAGCTGCAGCCTGGAAAATGGAGTTTTAATTTTGGATGACCTTGTGTCAGCAGAAAATGGAAGTTCTATGAGTCGGCAAGAAGGGCCAAATGATATTACATCGGTTTTATTCACTGTACTGACAGCTAATGTTTATGGGGCACTTAACTGTGTGTGGGCATTCAGCTGCACAATGGGACTATGAAGTCAGTGTGGTTATCATTCCCATCTTAGAGATGAGGAAATTTGCCCAAGATCACAGTCATTCCGCCCATCAGCCTGGGCCACACCCTGTTGGGAGTGTTCTAGAGGAATGGGCTGGAAGCCAGGACTTTTCTTGGGCTGGGTATCCAAGTTTGTCCCTACTGTTCACTCATTGCCCTGCCCTGCTTGCATTACACAGACACCCCAGCCTGACCACCCACCAGGCTGGGTGGACAGAATTTTAACCTGTACCCTCCACCATTGAGGTTCAGTGGATCCTGGGTCTTGGAGTAAGCTGTGGGTAGCAGCCCTGCACCTATGCCTCCCCCAGAGCTTCTACAGAGGAACATGGACTTTAGCTTCTCCTCCTGCAGGGGGGACTCTAGAGCCTTACAGACCCAGAGAGAGGCCCCTTCCAGAGGCAGGAGTCTGCCTTTACTAACCACTAAGCTGACAACTGCTCTGAGAGAGGCTCTCACTGCCCAAAAGTCCCTCGAGAATATTCCTGGTACTAGCTCTTAGGACTTTGTTGCCATCAGGGACCTTGGGAGAGAGTGTAGGGAATCAGGCTATCTCATTGGGGTTGGAGGGAATCTAGGGGCAGGGAGCACCTAGCCAGTCTGAGAGTCATCTGGGGACCCTGTACTCCCTCAAGTTTCATTGTTCACCCCAGTCCCTTACTCTGCACTTTAGCTCTTTAGCCTTTCTGTTTTGTGCTGTCTTTCCTTCCACCTCAGGGTCTTGGCCCAGGCTGTGCTATTCATCAGGAGCACTCCTCAGAACCCTATTACAATTGTCACTTCCTCAGAAAATCTTCCCAGATGCCTCCCCCCCACCATTTGCCAGTACACCCCAGTCATTTCCTTCTGTGCTCCAATTCTCATAGGAGCAAGTGTCATGGGCTGGGGACCAGACCTGCTTTGCTTGATGCTTTGTCTGTCCTCTGCACCAGGCACTGTGTCTCATAGATAGTAGGTATTTAGTGGACATTTGATGATTCAGTGGGTTGGAAGTGGCCTCAAAACTGAACTTGAAGCTGAGTAGGAATTTGCTTGGAGACAGATCATGGGAGAATTCCAGGCTGAGGGACTTGCCTGTGTCAAAAAGACACAGGAAGGATGTAAGATGAGGCAGCAGAGGTGGGCAGAGCTACGGGAGAGAATTTGGAGCAGAGGTTGAAAAGGTCATATCTGCCTTACCAAATACTTCCTCAGGGGAGAGTGGAGGCTGTGACTTCTGAGATCTGAGCCCGGGCAGTGGGCATGGGAGAAAATATTTAAGAAAATCTAGAAGGCAAAATAGAAATGGAAAACTGGTCCACAGGTTCTTCTAAAACCTGCCTCTTAGCCCGTAGGGCCCAGGCAACCCCCACTTGAGTTGTCCCCAATCTTGTTGGAGTGTCCTCTCCCACCAGTTCCTTCACCTTGACCTTTTTTCTTTTAAGAGACAATACAAGGGTTGCAAGTAGAGCCAACTCTGGGATCAGGCAGTTATGGGCACAAAACCCATTTCTGCCACCTGTTGTCTGAGTGACCTGACAGTCACATTCTCTGAGCCTTAGCAAAATTGGGGTGTCTATGTGGTCATGAGGTCTGCATGGGATGATATCTATGTTGTTGTTGTTGTTATTGTGAAGTGCTGTCAAGTTGGTTCCGACCCATCGCAACCCTGCATAGGGTTTCCAAGGAGCGACTGGTGAGCTTGAACCACCAAGCTTGTAGTTCAAATGACTTTGCAGTCTGGTGCATTAATTCACAGCGCCACACCAGAACTCCTATGTTGTAGAGTCACTAAAGGCCCCTGGGTGGTACAGTGGTTTGTACTCAGCTCCTCACCAAAATGTTGGCAGTTCACATCCACCCAGTGGTGCCACAGAAGAAAAGTCTGGTGATCTGCTTCCATGAGAGTACAGCCATTGAAAACTCTATGGAGCCTAGTTCTTTGCTGACATATGGGGTTGCCATGAGTCAGAATTGACTCTATAGCAACAGATAAAGGTCACAAACGGGCCATCTGAAGGCGAGGTGCTGTGCATGCTTAGATCTTGGTTGACTTGTCCTGTTTCATCTTTAAATTAATGACCAACATTTAAAAATTAGAAGGTTTCACTTCAGCACCAAGAATTCTACCTGAGCCTTCATAGCATTCCTGACCAAACCAGTCAGCACTGCCCACTGGCTGAGGCATGTGCTCCTCATGATAACAGTCCCCATCTGGCCCTATTGTTCACTCCTGCCAGCTTCACTCCCTCCTGGCCCTTGCAGGTATTTGAGTCTGGGGTCCTTGACTTCAAATGTGAAGCCATTCTTCCAGCCAGTCTGCAAGGATTAGGCTGCCAGTTCACAAGGGAAAGAACCAAGTCTTAAGAGAAGATAAAGCTGTTGGCCAAGTCACCCAGTGAAGAAGCAAGGTCTAGCTGAGTCCACAGACCTCTGGGACCCGACACTGCCCTTTCTCTGTCGGCTCCAGATCTGAGTGTGCCATCTGCATCTGGACTGGTCCAAGAGTCAGTCCCTGGGTTTGAGCACCTAGCCTCCTGTGGAGGCAGATGAATTCACTCACAAACAATGAGCATCCACCAAAGGCCAATGGGAGCCCCTGGGGGGCACAAACAGTTAAGCATTCAACTATTAGCCAAAAAGTTGATGATTTGAACCCACCCAGAGGTGCCTGGGAAGACAGGCCTGGCAAGCTGCTTCTGAAAAATAACAGCTGTTGTAAATTCTGGAGCACAAAAAGTTTATAAAAAGAAATCAGGTGGCAGAGTGCATTAGGCAAATCTGCAAAAAAAAAAAAAAAAACTTCAAAAGGAAATTCTGGAGCACGGTTCTACTCTGACACATCTGACACATACATGGGCCTGCCATGAGTCAGCGTCAACTCAAAGGTCCCTCTTAGACCTTACATTTAATCAAAAAGAAATTGTGGAGAGATAGATAATGAGCAATAGATTTAAGTAAATTATCTGGCAGTGTGTTTGTAAAGATAAATAATGGATAAGGAAAAGAGCGGAGTAAAGGTATTAAGAGTATGGGGTTGGGAGGGCAGATTGGAGTATGAATAGTGTGATCAGAAAGGGCCTAATTGAAAGGGGGCATTTGATCAGAGATGGGTAAAAGGTGATGGGTGAGCCTTGCAGATAGCTGACAAGCATTCCAGGCAGAGGGAATAGCCCATGCAAAACCCTAAGACAGATAGGTGACTAGTGTGTTTCAAAGATTGTCAAGAGGCCGCTTGAATGGATGGGTGCAGAAACAGCAACTAATAGGGAACAGAAACTACCAGCCTTGTTGGCTTTTCACAGGGCTTTGGTTTTTACTCAAACACCTGTAAATCCCCACAGGAGGATTTTGCTCAGAGGGGAAATGTGGTCTGTTTGAGGCATGGGGGTTCAAACAGACCATATTTGATGAGAATCGTCTTTGAGGGCAGAAGTAGGAGCAGGGAGGACAGCTTTGTGGAGTCACAAAGTAACTTGTATCTTAAAGGTGGGCCCAGCAGGATTTCCTGACTGACCAGGTATAGTGTATAGACCAGGTATAGACAAAGAGAATGTGGCCCAAGTGAACGGAAAGATAGGCCGCTGTGTTGGCCAGATGGGGTAGCTGTGTGAGAAGAAGGTTGGGGGTGCTATGACTGGGCACTGAGTGCTGGACATGATAAGTCTGAGAGGTGGTGAACAAAGCCACAGACTTGAGTCAGGGCTGAAGAGAAGTCTAGGTGTCATAGACTATGATCATGGGAAATCAGAGGCTCCTGGGCCAGTCTTACTGTGACTCTTGCCCCTTCCAGGAGATCATGCATGCCCTGAAGATGACCTGGCACGTACATTGCTTCACCTGTGCTGCCTGCAAGACGCCCATTAGGAACAGGGCCTTCTACATGGAGGAGGGGGCGCCCTACTGCGAGAGAGGTGACGTGCAGGGGCAGGGTGTGGGCAGTCCAGATGCAGAGGATTCAACTGGAATCCATACCCTCTTTCTGTTTACCCCATACCCAGACTATGAGAAGATGTTTGGCACAAAATGTCGAGGCTGTGATTTCAAGATCGATGCTGGGGACCGCTTCCTGGAGGCACTGGGCTTCAGCTGGCATGACACGTGCTTTGTTTGTGCGGTGAGCGCCCCCAACTGGCCACCCTTTGGACCTGGCCCTGCCTCCCACCCCATCCGCAAACTACTGGCCTTGGAAAAAATCCCCAGGAAGGGGCCTCTCCTGCTACTCCCTTACCCCATGTGATTGGGTCTTCTCTGTCCCCAGATATGTCAGATCAACCTCGAAGGAAAGACCTTCTACTCCAAGAAGGACAAACCCCTTTGTAAGAGCCACGCCTTCTCTCATGTGTGAGCCCCTCCCACCCACTGCTGCCTTCTTCCGCCCCAGTTGTAGGGATCATGGTTCTGGAACCATAGCCCCAAGATGCCTGGGTAGGGTTGGCAGTAGTGGTCCCAACACCTGCTCCTGGCCTAAGCCAGGAGTCTTTCATCCCTCCCTCTCCCCCTGCACCTCTCCCACTCTCTTCATCAGTATTGTACACCAGCACTGGCCACAACAGTGCTGCCACATCAACCCCTGTTCACCTCCAGTGCCACAATAAACCTATATCCAGCTGTGTCTTGTGTACCCTTATGCCAGGCATTAGTCATGGCAGAATTTGAGTCATGCAATGGTAGCTGAAAGGTCTATAGTTTGAACCCACTAGTCGCTCCAAGGCAGAAAGATGGGGCAATCTGCTTCCATAAAGATTATAGCCTTGGAAGGTATGTGGGGCATTTCTAGTCCTATAGGGTTTCTGTTCAGCGGGGTGAGGACTGAGATTGGTTTCTCAGGGTTGATCATCTTGGCTTTTGGTGGGTCAGCAACAGGATGTAAAGAGGGGATCCCATTGCTGGGCTCAGGCACCCACAGAAGTGAGGGGACCCAGTGGTGGAGGAATGAGCTGGAACATGGAGAAACAGGAGCAGCCAGAGTGACGGCCGGCCCAGAGGTGCCAGAGAGCTGGAGAGGGCAATGTACAGATGAAGAAACCAGAACTGTCTGCTGAGGGCAAGCAGGGCCATGAAAGAGTTTGAAATTGGGGAGCAACCTGTTTAGTTTTGTATTGTAGAAAGAGGTCCCTAGGACACTAAGCAGAGTGGGCAAGAGGAAGGACCCTAAAAGGAGGGATTGGGAAGAATGGGAAGCCATGTAGCAGAGATAGGTTCCAATGACAGGCCCCAGGGAGCCCAGAGGAAGGAAAGCACTTTTTGCTAGGCATCTAGTATATATACCAGACATGCTTACCAACCCCTGTGATCCTCCCAGCGACTGTGTGAGGGCTCTGCAGTACCTTTGCTTTATAGGGAAGCTTAAGAGATCTGACCAATGTCGAGCTGAACCCACAGCCACTGAGCCACAAGCCAGACTAGAAACCAGACCTGAATCACATGGACTGGCACCCCAAAACACGCTCCAGCTAGTGTCCCTCATGGAGGCTTGCTTCTGCCTGATGCCCTGAAGTCTAGCTTGGGTTGTAGGCCTATCATCTCCAGGACTTTCCACCTCCCACTGGTACCCTACATACACTTCATGCGGACTGCCGGTGCTCCTGTTCCAAGCGTAGACCAGGACATTGCTGTGCACCCACAGATGGTTCTTGTGCCATCACCTTCCATGCATTTTTCAATAGGTCCATGTTACAACCCTCTTTTAGAATAGAGAAGGTTATCTGTTTCAATTCAGATTTAGCTGTGAGGGAAAAGAGTTTGAGCCCATAGCAGTCTAGGGAACCAGTGCTTTGGATAGAGAAAGGTGAGGAAGGAAGAGACTGCTCTCTTTTGGACCCATTGGGATTGAATGCAGAGCTTTGTGGCTTTTTCATGTTGCCTTCCCAGACCTAAAACTGTACCTGGTACATAGTTGTTGCTGTTGTGAAGTGCTGTTGAGTCGATTCTGACCCATAATGACCCTGTATAGGGTTTCTAAGGAGCGGCTGGTGAGCTTGAACCACTGACGTTGCAGTTCAAATGACTACAGTCTGATACATTAGCCCACAGCACCACACCAAGACTCCTGGCACATAGTAGTTGTTATGTGCCGTGGAGTTGGTTCCAACTCATATCAACCCTGTACAGGCTTTCCGAGACTGTAAATCTTTACAGGAGCAGAAAGCCTCGTCTTTCTTCTGCGGAACAGCTGGTAGTTTCAAACTGCTGATCTTGAGGTTCACAGCTGATTTGTAACCACTACGCTACCAGAGCTCCTTGGCACATAGTAGGAACCCAATAAGTATTTGTTGAATCACTGACTAAAGAGCCAATTTAGGAGTCAAATCCCGGAAGTAGCTGAAGATACAAGTCAGAAATGGATTGAGGACAATTCTGGGTCTGTCAACAAACATGCTTATAATTGAGCCCCAGGGGAACTCGGGATCAGGACCCAGGCAGGTAACATCACAAGTAACAACAGTGGGTCGAATGTGGCTGTCTTTCAACATAAACATCCTTGACATATTAAACATACAATATTTTTCACTTCTACAAAGAAACATACTCTCCGTCTTCTCTTGAACTATGAAGCTATCTCAGTCCATCTTTGGTTTCCATGGATACAAGTGAACAAACACAGGGTACATGGGAAAAGCTCTAAAAGCCCAAAGCTACCTGAGGGCACTGCAGGGGAGCCAGCAGTTATGACCACCTCTGTGTTTATAAAGAGCACCCAGACCAGAGAGTCCAATTATTTTTATGTGTGTGAAATTTGGTTTTAAATAAATCTTTTTAAAAAGCAAATAATGTGGGCCATATCCAGGGACAGCTGGGATTCCAGTAGTAAGAAGAGACCGGGAGACTGGGAAGCCCGTACAGAACTGCACAGTGAAACAGGAAAGAACCCTGAGAGACAAGAATAGCTCCCAGAGCTCGGGACCAGGAAAGCCAGGGCAGAGCAAGAGTGTTTCAAGAAGTTGCCAACAGTGTCAATGAGACAGATAAGACCTAAGGAGTCCCCTTGGCATTTTGCAGCAAGGTGACATTTGCCAGATCAGTTTAGTGGAGAGCTGGGGTGGCTGCCAGGGTTAAGAAGGAACAAGGGAGGTGGTGAGGATACAAACTAGTGAGTGTAGACAGCGCTTTCAAGAGGCTTGAGCTGTGGTGGACTAAGAATTGGCAGCTAGAACAGCCACTGATCAGTCAACAGCCCAGATGGATGAAAGGAGGAAGTTGGGAGATGTCTGGTCTGCAGAGGGGTGGTGGCTATGATGGGACAAGTTGGAGGTGGTGTACAAGGGGAGAGTAGGATGGAGACAGAATCTTGGGAAAGAGGAGCTAGCCTAGATGAAATTAAAAGCAAGTATTAGGCACCTGTTGTGCACAGCCAAGTCTCTGCTGTGCAACACAATTACTTCACCTATAAGTACCATGGACTTCCAAAGGAGCAAACAAATCTATTGGAAGAAGTGCAGCCAGAATATTCCTTAGAAGTCAGGATGGTGAGACTTTTATACTTGGAACATATCAGGAGGGACCAGTCCCTGGAGAAGGACATCTTGCTTGGTAAAATGGAGGGTCAGCAAAAAAGGAAGACTCCCCCCCCCCCCCAATGAGATGGATTGGCACAGTAGCAGCAGCACTGGGTTCAAGTGTAACAATTGTGAGGATGGCGCAGGACAGGGCAGTGTTTTGTTCTGTTGTGCACAGGTTGCTATGAGTCAGAACTGACTCAATGGTACTTAAAACAATATGATGTTACAGATGAGGGAACTGAGACTTTGGGAGGGTGACCTGTCTGGAACCACCCAGCAGTGATGGCCCATTGTCAAAGGCCCACCCCCAGAGCTTTAGTACACCACACAGCCCTCCTGCACTCCCTCCCACCCCTCCATAACACACACAACACATGGCTACAGGGATCATGGTGTTCCAAAGCTGGGGGTGTGAGCTGTGCGGGTGGGGGTCTGGGACATGTACTGGTGCCAGGTAGGGGAGGTCATTAGTGCCCTTGGAAAGTGCAGTCTCCCCAACTGAGGGAGCAGAGCCCATGGCAGGGGGCTGAGTGGGCAGCCAGAGAAGAAGGTTTTTCCCAGCTCCTCGCTGTTGGAGCTCATTTGAAGTCAGCAGGAAGAGAGGCAGTGAAGGGTGAGGACTAAAACTGGAGTACAGAGGAAGGATTTGGTGCTACCCCCTCAATGCCCGGTGCCATGTGGCCTTGTTACTCACATCAGGTATCCGCAATTGTGTGAGCCCTTCTGCACAGCCCTGCTATAGAAAGGGAACTGAGGTCACCGGAAAAGGGCCTGACCCCAGGTCACACACACAGGAACAGATGGCCCTGGAATTTTAACCTGAGCCTGCCTGAAGCCAAAGCCAACCCTGAGAGGGGCCCTTCCCCCATTGGGCCCTAAGGGAGGAGGTGAGGATGGCCTGGGGTCCCAGGGTCACTAAGCAGGTTACTGACAGAGCTTGGAGTGAAGGTAAGAGGTCTGCTACTGAGATGTACAGGGGGCTCACTGCAGAGCAATCCATGAAGACTCCAGGGTCAGATTGGTCTTCTGCTCAGAGTTGTGGGTAGATTGGAAAGTCAGTTCAGGTTTTGCTCACACCTCTTGCCACTGACCACTGCTTAAGAGTGACGTAGATTAGGAAGGATGCTTTCAAGCTGCACTTCAAGCTAGTTTAAGCAGATAAGAAGACACTTTGTCTACTTAACTACAAAGGTTAATGGAATGGCTTCAGACATGGTTGAGTCCAGATATCCATGAATGTTATCAGTGGTCTGTCTCTCCCCACACCCTACCTCTTGGCTCTGCTTTCCTCAGTGCTGACTTCATGCTCAGGCAGCCTTCCCATTATTGGTAAAGATACTCCCACAAGCAAGGCCCCCTTGTCCTGTCAGCTCAACAAGCCCAGTGGACAAGGAGCACCTCTCTATATGGTTCTAGCAAAAGCACTACAGGACTGGAACTTACTGATCTGAGGTAGGTCCCATGTCCATCCCTGAAGCCATCATAGGCTGGGATCACGTGCTCCCCTGGTGCTCTAGTGGGAGATCAGCCAAAACAGAGGCATCAATGCTGTGCTGTTTGCTAAAACCATCCACTTGTGGTATTTCTGATATACCAGCACGAAGTAATTAAGACAGTGCTCCATAAGGATTTTAATAGCTCTGGTAGCGTAGTGGTTACGAATCGGGCTGCGAACCGTAAGGTCAGCAGTTCAAAACTACCAGCGGTTCCGCGAGAGAAAGATGAGGCATTCTGCTCCCGTAAAAGATTAACAGCCTCGGAAACCCCGTGCAGGGTCGCTATGAGTCAGAACCGACTCCACGGCACATAACAACAACAACAACAATTTTTAAAAAGTAGATCACCAGGTCTTTCTTCTAAGGTACATCTGGATGGACTCAAACTTCCAAAATTACAGTTAGCAACTGAGCACAATTATTTGTATAATGGTAGCTGACTAGGGATGTCACTGCACTGGACACATTCTGGCTTCCTTGGGCAGGTGGTGGTGGTTATGTGCCATGGAGTTGGTTCCAATGCATAGTGACCCTGTACGGGGTTTCCGAGGCTGTAAATCTTTACAGGAGCAGAAAGCTGTAACTTTATCCCACGGAACAGCTGGTAGTTTCTAACTGTTGACATTGAGGTCAGCAGCCCAACTCGTAACAACTACTCTACCAGTGCTCCTTTCTTTGTGCAGGAACCCCCACCCCCCCAATTCATCCCTCAGACCCCACAACTCTAGCCTCAAGAACTGCTTCTGAAGCTGACCCCAGGCCAGCCCAGCTTCTGGATGTGGAAATGGATGTGCTTGAAAAGTAGACTTATGGTATGGTGTGTGTTATGCTGAAGTGACATGGAACAAAGCTGGGTTTTCATCCAAATTTTGTCACTCACTAACTGTGTAACTCGGGATGGTCACTGCCCCTCTAACGCCTCAGTTTTCTCATCAGTAAAATAACAACAGCTAACAGCATATACTTAGCACCTATACATAGTCAAGGAGTCCTGGTGGTATAGTGGTTAAAGCACTTGGCTGCCATCCAAAAGATTGGCAGTTTGAACCCCCCACCAGTCACCATGGGAGAAAGAACAGACTGCTTTTATAAGGATTTACAGCTTTAGAAACTATGGGCAGCTCTGCTCTATTCAATAATATTGCTAGGAGTCAGAATTGACTCAGTGGCAATGGATTTGGTTTTGGTATGCTTAGTTACCATTTTAGGCACTTTAGATGTTTATCCCACCACCGTCTGTTCTGTCAGTTTGTCATACTGTAATGGCTTATCATACTGCTGGAAGCTATATCATCATTATCTCAAATACCAGTAGAGTCACCCATGGTGAACAAGTTTCAGTAGAGTTTCCAGACTAAGACAGACTAGAAACAGAGGCCCAGCAATCTACAGCCAAAATGTAGCCAATGGAAGACCTATAGATCACAACAGAATGCTGTCTGATATAGTGCTTGAAGGCACTCCAAATCCACAGTGGCAACAACAATGGATTCACCCATCCGTGAGGATGGCTCAGGACATTTCACTCTTTTGTGCTCGGGGTCCCCATGAGTCACAGCTGACTCACAAGCAACTAACACTGCCACCACCAGCACCAGATTTTTTTTTAAATCCTTAAACTGATCCTGTTGTTGTTTTTAAGTGTCTTTGAGTTCTGACTCATAGTGACACTGTATGAGGTTTCCAAGGAGCAGCTTATGAGTTTGAACTGCCAACCTTGCAGTTAACAGTTCAGTGCTTATCCTACAAAGTCATACCAGTACTTCCCAAACTGACCCTAAGAAGTAAATATCACCGTTTTCATCCCATTTTACAGTTGATGACAAGGCAAGGCGAGAAACTAGTCTAAGGTCACACTGTTAACAGACTTGTCAAAAGCTAAGCTAATGTGGTCAAAGTGACTGGCTAGGTGCCCAGTGTGTGCTGTAAAGCATGACACTGAAAATGGAACACTTTCGAGGATGCGTTTGGGGAAGTAGAATGAGGACAATGAAGCACCCAACTAGCTGGCACAAAAGGTTCTGAGACAAAACTTTCTTGGGAAAGGTGAGGAGTTTTAGTGGGGTAGGGGGAAGGCAGAGGTGGGAGGAGAGTGGGAGGGAGTTCCTACTTTCTTGGTGTGGTGCTGTAGGATAAACACAAGTGCTAACTATAAGGCTGGTGGTTCAAACCACCAATCACTCCTCAGAAACCCTCTACAGGATTGCTATGATTGGAACCTACTGGACGGCATACCACCACCACCACAAGAAGCCTCCATCCAATCCCATTTTATCCTCACATGTTATAATAAATATACTCAGAGGAAAGTGCTTTACTCAAGTTCACACAGCAAATGACCAGCAAATCCCAACATGAAAAAAGTCACTCTCTTTCCTGCCCCTTCTTCTTTCTCCTTCAGCACTCCCCCAGAAGCAATCCTATCAATTTCTTAGTGAGTCGGGGTGGGGGTGGAGCTCACACTTTGGTAGTGGAAGGATGGTCAGTACTGAAGGGATGACAGAAATGAAGGTCTAATGGGAGAACTTCCAAGAGTCACCCACCATCAAGCCTTTTGGGGGACTTTAGGGTGGCCAGTTTGATGGCACTTAACAAGTGGCTGAAAGGGAGGCCGGTTGGCAGAGAGCCATCAATGGTGACCCTGTTCTCACAGGCAAAGAAATGGAGAACTATGAGGAGTCCTGAATTTGGCGATTTTGGAGTCGCTAATGAAAAAGGAACTCAAGCACTGACTGCTAACTGAAAGTCAATAGTTCAAACCCACCGGCTGCTCCTCAGGAGAAAGATGAGGCTTTCTGCTCCTGTAAAAATGTGCAACCTCAGAGACATTATACAAGATGCTACGTGCTGAAATTGCCTCAACAACGAGTTTGGTTTGGTTTGGTGTGATCTTGAAAAGGATCCCTGGTGGCATAGTGGGTTAAGTGGTGGTCTGTAAACTGCCATAGTTGATGGTTAGAACCCACTAGTCTTTCTAAGGGAGAAAGATGAGGCCATTTGCCTCCTATAAAGATTTGCAGCCTCAGAAACCTTCTGGGGCCGATCTACTCTGTACTATGGGGTGGTCATAAGTCAGAAATGACTCGATGGCAGTAGGTTTTGGTTGTTTGGTGGCCTTGGTCAGTCCTTCAGTGGTGTAAAGGATTAACACACTTAACTACTAATGGAAGACTGGAGATTTAAAGCCACCCAGAAGTGCCTTGGAAGAAAGACCTGATGATGTATTTCTGAAAGATCACAGCTATTGACAATCCTATGAGCCACAGTTCTGCTCTGACACATGTTGTCTTGCCATGAGTCAGATACAACTCCATGGCATTTTTTCCCCCCTAATACTTAGCAACCTTGTCCAGAGCAGTGCCAAGAAAAATGGTACAGTGGGCAAATAATAGGATGAAATTCATGAGCCTGGGAGAAATGTGAGAAGACCAGGAGTGGGCTCCAGGGAATGGGGAGCAAGGAAACCCCTTGTTCTCCTGAAAATAGATGACAAGTTAGTAATAGGGAAAACAGTGTGGGTTATATGGCAAACTCTCTGAACTGTCTGCAATTTTTCTGCGAATCTAGAACTCTTCTAAAATCAAAAGTTTATTTTAAAAAATAGATGGCAAGAAGGGAGAGTGGGAGTGGGTTGGAGAGTTTGCAAGTGGCTAGAATTTGAGGAAAGGAGAGTGCAAGTCAGGTTTGCTTCTGTTTTTTGGATGTGGAGTGAGGAAGAGGCTGGGGAAGGAGCCAGAGAGGGGTACACGAGAGTGCTGAGCTACAACAAATCCAAGTAAGCAGGAAGGGGCTGAGGAAGTGCCCTTTGCCTAGCCCTCCTAGACACTCCTTTAGGTCCTGTTGCGGGGTCTCCTCTTCATTTCCCAGAATCATCCTTTTCTCACCTAATGATGGGGAAAGTCCACACCTCTCCTGGCTCCTTTTTCCTTCCCTTCCCAACCCAGCATCATCCATTCCTGTCGATTTCAATTTCTTGGTGTTCCACGACAGGCCATTTGGTCTAGGGCACGGAGCCTGGATCTGACTCTGCCTAGGCCTCACTCCAAGTAGGGTCCATGCAGAAACTACCAGGGACAGAGCCCCACTGACACAGGGGACACCAAGTGTTCCATACACAAGGGTCTATAAAATGTTTTGAGTTTGAAAAGAGTTCCTCCTACTCCCAAGTGGTAGGAACCACTGCTTTCCTTTGTGCTGTGGAACACATATTGTTCTATCAGTGACATGTCATGGCCAATTACCCAACTCTGAGGCCCAGCTGGCACCAACTCCTCCACCTCTTAGATCCGAACAGTCTATGCCCTTGTCCGCTCAGCTTTAGAAGATAAAGTTTGCTCAGGTCTATTATCATCCCCTAGAAATATGGAGTTGGGAGGTTTTTCAGGTGGTAGAAAAGGATTCTGGGAGCTGTGGAGGGCTTTAAGGGTCTCCTAACACAGAGCAGAGAAGTAACAGGAGGGGCCCTGGTAGTGGTGGCTACTTCCCTGAAAAGGACTTCTCTGAGTCCCCAGCCTCTTCTGTGCTCAGAGCTTAGGGAAATTAAGGTGCTAGGAGGCTGGCCCTGAAGTATCTTGGAGAAGCCCTGCCCTGGGAATCTGGGATTAGATGCTGCTTCGGGAACTCAATTTGGGATTCCTTTGGGAGCATGAGGTCTGGGAGAGAAAGTAAAAAATGTCTTGACTGGGACCATCAGAAGAGGCACAAGAGGTGTGGAAGTTTATAGCACCCGGGTGGAGGATGCTGGAATTGATGAGCTGAGATTGGGGCTGGAACTGGCTTGGGAAAACATGATCACACAGGCAGGGATGGAGGCATGCAAATGGGAAATGGGTTCAGGATGGGACTAGGATAGGCTGGGTATGGGATGTGGTGAATAGAGATAGGGGTATGCTAAACAAGGGATTGAGATTGAAGCTGGAGATAGGACAGAAATGTGGTTGGAATGCAGATGGTTGTGCATAGTGATGGAAATGGACTGGGGATAGACCTTTCAGAGGTCGGGAGGGGCTGAAGACAAGGCAAGGTTGGGGCCAGTACTTCAACTAGGTTGAGGTTTGAGATGGAAATGGTTTAAAATTGACTAGGATGGACTAGGGATAGGGGTGAGGCTGGGATGAAGATCCATTAAGCACTGCAATGGAGAGAGAGTGGAACTGTATTGGAAACGTGGATTTGGGACTGGGAGTTGGGTAAGGGGTTAGCAGTGGAATCTTAGTTGGGTAAGATGCTGGAGCTGCAGGGAGCTGTTCGGAGATAAGAGCGTGCACCCAGGTTGGGGAGAGGGTAGCGGAGGATCAGATACCACTCCCGGGATTGCGCTCCGAGCCGCGGGCCAGGGGAGGGGCAACCTAGTGCAGCCGAGGTGGGGGGCGTGGGGGCGCCCGGGGCAGGCCGGGAAGGGGGGGCGGGCCTCCCCCTGGGCGGGCCGGGGCGGCGCTAGGACCGAGCGAGCGGAGGGAGCCTAACCGGGCGGAGCCAGCGCCCCCCGCCCCCCGCCGGCCGGCTCCCCTCCCCCGGCCGCTGGCTCGCTCGGCTCGCTTCGCTGCAGAGGCTCTGAGGCGGCGGCGGCGAATCCTTCTTTTCCTCCTTCTCTATCGGTCCATCCTTCTGTGCGTCTGTCTGTTCGGCTTCGGTCCGGCCCGCAGCATGGCCGGCGTCAGCTTCAGCGGCCACCGCCTGGAGCTGCTGGCAGCGTACGAGGAGGTGATTCGAGAGGAGAGCGCGGCCGACTGGTGAGCCCCCCCCGCCCCCGCCCCCCAGCCCCTTTGTCCCCGCGCCGCCGCCGCCGTCGAGCCTTTGTTCCTCGCCGGCCTGCTGCCCGACAACCGGGAAGGGAGGGGGAGACCCCGAAATGGAACAACGAGCCGGGAGGACCAGGGAGGGGCTGCCTTTGTGCGCCGGGGGGAGGGGCCGGGCGGGCCAGGCGGGGCACTTCTGGGCCCCGAGCGCCCCGAGTGGCCCCAGTCTGGCGGTGGGAACAGTGACCGGACACAGGCCGGATGAACTCAGGGTCCAGATGTGTGGCCCGGGGCCTCATGGCCCTGTGGGAGCCCATCCCCCTCTCCCTCCCCTCCCCCCGGGCCCGAGGGACAGGTGTGCTCGGGGCGGCCAAGGGCACCTTCTCCACCTTCGAGCGGGCGAGGACCGGGCGGGGACGGGGCGGGGACCAAGCTAGCGGAGTCAGCGCAGCCTGCCCGGCCCAGCCTGGCCCGGCCACAGCACAAAGGAAAGCTTGGGCGGGGGAGGAGCAGAGCGGAGCGGGCTGGGGGCCGGGGCGCCCCGCCCACCGGTTGGCCTCTCCGTGTTCGCCACCCCCCCTCAGGCTGCAAGGTGATGGAAAGACATTCTTTGCCACTTAGGGAACTCGCAGCGAGTCCTTTTTTCCTCCCGAGTCGCGAAGAAGACAGGGGTGAGCCCTCACCTCTCCAACCTGGAGGGATTGCCGGGGCTAGGCAGCAGGGTTGGGGAGTGCCAAGGGGACAGGAGCTGTCTACCTAGGGGGACAGCTGGGGTTCCTGGGAGGAAGCCTCCAGTGTAAAAGTACTGGGCCCCATTCAGTTGTTCTCTCTATCCCTATTACCCCTGGCAAGCAGCACTCTGTTTCCCAGTGGGGGAGGGGCTGGGCTGCTGCTCCCCGCTTCCCCAGCTGTTATCTGTCCCTGAGGGGGTGGGAGGAGATGGACCACCTGCTCTGGGGCTGGAGCCCCCAGTGTGGCAAAAAAAAGCCAAGGGATTCCTCACTTCTCCATCCATCCAGGAAACAGACCCCTGAGAATACTTTTCCTTGGGCACCAAGGTGCCCATTCTGTTTCTCCCTCTATTCATGCTGTCAGGCAGGAAACAGGCAGGCACTTCTCTCCAAGGAAACTGAGGCACAGAGTGAGAGCAGGCTTCAAGGGCCCCATTTAGGCTGGCCTCACCCTTACCCGGGAGGGCATTTAGAGAGAGACACTGATCTGGGGGGCTGGAGGAAGGGACGAGATGGTCAGGCGTCAGTGCCACGGCACTGCAGCATTGGCGGGCAGCCAGGCCCAGAGGGATGGATGAGGGACACAAGCACTCTCGAGTCCCGCAGGTCAGTCACAAGAGAGGCCAGTACAGATTAAACAGGCGAGATACCCACCCATTGTCCCAACCCTGCCCTAGGGGAGCTGAGGTCATCAGAGTAGTTCAGGCCCAGAGGCCTGCTTAGCCCTAGTAGAAGAGTTTAGGATATGGGCCCTGCCTGTTAACCTGTGTCTGGGGACAGGTACAGTCCACCTCAGAACACCCCTCACACCTTCCAATCTGGGAAACATTGTCTACCACCACCCACCCCATTTTCCCCTAACCCCCCACAAGCAAGCAGAGCTCTAGTAATTGGTGCTGGGGGGCCACACAACCACTACTGCCCCACATCTTGCTTAGCAGAGGTCTCTAGCTCCCACCACTCAACAGCGCCCATGTGGCCACAGCAAGTTATTCATTGCTGGCGTGCGTCACCCCCCCCCCCCAATCTGGGTTGTGTGTGGGACACACACACAGATGCACACACACTCCCTCGCACATAAGCACATTTGTTCACTCCCAAAGGCCTAGCTAAAATTTTGCAAAAAAAAGTATGAGGGCTGTATCTTGTGTGTGGGGTAAAGGGCAAGAGTGTCTTCCCACCCCCTCCCTCTCAACCACAGAATCAGGGTACAGTGAATCCTTAAGACTCAGGGCAGACTTGCACATAAGACACCGGGAAAGGGATGTCTGGGTAAAACTTGCCTGGGCAAAGCAAGTTGGCACTGCCCGTCTTCACCTGGCTTCTGAGTGGTGTGTGGTAGGATCACAGAGCCCTGGCCTGGCTTAGGAACAGGGGGCAAGGAGGTCAGGTTGTGTGGTGAGAAAGACAGTATTGTCCTGACTCTGACCACATTCAAAGTCCTGTCCTCTGTTCACCTGTGAAAGCAAAAGAAAGGATTGGACTCAACCTTATCTCAGAAACCAGAGACCTTTCCAGTTTGAACATTCTTCCTGTGTGACTGGCTTCAATGCTGCAGCTCCAGTTGACCCCAGGATTTCCCCAGAGCAGCCCATCCTAGCTTACTCCTCACCCTTGTCCATGTTCTCTGGCCTAGGTGGTTACCACTACCTACTGGTGCTGCTTGGTGCTTGGCCCTGGGACCCAAAGCAGTCTGTGTTGATCAATATTCAGAAATCCTACCCCATGAAACTTATCGACTGAGAAGTGCCTCCTTGTAGACTCTGATTCCAGGGCCCACCCCCTTACCCCCTCTGGATGTATCTGATGTAATTGTGGGTTCTGGGGCAGGTACAGATGCTCTGAATCCCTAGTGACATATGGGAAGAACTTGGGAGAATCCAACTTAGAGCAAGATTTCTTGGGAGCTGCCATTGAGGCTCTGAAGTGTTTTCAAAAGATGGGTGGGGTGGGGAAGCTGGTCTGGTCTTTCACGTGAAGGACCCCTTTGTGCAAAGGCTGGGGAAGTGGGAGATACAGTGAGCCACCCAGCATGATCCAAGCATATAGTATGGACTGGAGGCTGGGATGGAGGGCTGGGGAAGGGTTTGAACGTAGGTGTGGATTCAGATGGGAAAGATATAGCTGTAGCAGGACAAGGTATGTGAATGGGGAAAGTTGTAGGGTGGAGGATGGAGGCTCCTGAGACAGGGCAGGTTTTCCTGGGAAGAGCAAGAGCTTTGAACAGGACTGGAAACTACCTCTCCTGGAGGTAGGATTATTTAGAGTAATATCTGGGAACCAGGATCCTTGGGTTCTACCTCTGTTTCTCATCTGTGGGATGAAGAGGGGCAGATCCTGCTTCTCTGCTACCCTTTGTTCCCAGTGGAGGGTCAGGGCACAGGACAGGTGGTGGGACAGCTGTGTTGGGAAGCAGCTGCCAGGGATCAGGCGGGTGCAACAGTTGGACCAGGAACTCAACCCCACCTGTGTCCCTTTCAGGAGGGAAGAACAGGAAGCCGGGGTAAGGGAGACACTGAGGAACCATTTGACCCTGTCAACAACAAATCAGGCCCGCCCTTCCTCTTCATTTCTTTTTCATCTTTCATGTCTCCCCTTTCTCTTATCTTACTCTCTTCATCCTTTTCTTTCTATTTCTCCCTCTGTCTCTCTTCCTTCTCTCTTTTTCATCTCCCTGGAACTTCAAGCTCTTTTCCTCACTCCCACCTCCTGCCTCAGTAGTAAGGGATGGGATTGGGAAGGGTCCTAACCCTCTGACCTATAAGTATGAGACCCTTCCTTCTTCCTTGCCCTAGGCCTTTCTTTCCACTGTGAGCAGATGGGAGGCATCTCTGTGTTCTCCTGTGTGAAATGAATACGCTGCCCTGGCCACCTGGGGAGAACAAGCCAGGGCAGCAAAAGCTTGGAGGAGGAGGGTGGAGCACAAATGCTGGGTCAGCTTTCTGGCGAATAGAGAATAGAGTGGAAGGGCCGGCAGTCCCAGGAAGCCAGGACCTCGGCTGGGGTGGAGGCAGGCCTCAGTGTTGGAAAGCCGAGAGAGTCCAGCCACCCCAGGGCCAGAGTCTGGGCAGGAGCTGTGGCAGTGATCTCATCCCCATTTCTGAGAGGAGGAGATTGAGGTTGTGGGCTGGTCCCCAGGGTCCTTTGTGTTTGAGGAGAATGCGCTGGGGTGGGCCGCTAGTGTGCCAATTGCCAGGTTGCCATGGTTACCAGGGGATGCCCAGAGCCCTTAGAGCACCAGGTTCTCTCCTCCCCCTTCTCTCCCTGCAGGGGGAGGGCAGTGGGTACCAAGGCACGCACCAGGTAGGCTCCTGATATTGGCCAATAGGGGCTCAGGAGCGCTGTAGCCAGGGAACGGTAACCAAGGTAACAAAGGAACCGTCGCCTTGGAAGCTCCATCTCACACTCACTCTGCTCTGTGGAAGGCAGCCAGGGCCAGGGCTGGGACCTACTGGATCGGAGGAGGCACTGAGCCCCAGGAAGCAATGGCAGTGATTTCTGCCCCTATCTTCTATTCCCCATCTAACTCAGGCCTTCCTCCATGGAACTCACAGTCTGCCCCCTGCTGGGCTCCAACCAGAAGTGGTGCCCAGCCCTGTTGTCATGATGACACTGCCAGAGCTGATCTGGAACCCCCTTCTGTCCTGGCCCTTCCATTCCCCTCCCCTAACACCTCCCCAGAGCCATCTCCACCCAAAATTGGCGCCTGGGTCCTGAAACTTCTTCCAGCCACCCCTCCCTCTCCCCAGGGCTCTGTACACTTATGAGGATGGCTCAGATGACCTCAAGCTTGCAGCGTCAGGAGGTAAGAATTCCAGCCATTCCTTTGCCTTCTTCTCCACCCCCTCCTCTGGTTGTTTTCTTCCCCACCCGCCTGGCTCTGAGCCACCTTCCTGACTGCATCCAGCAGCCCCACATTTCTCTAGCGGGTGCCCTTTTTCTGGTCATCTCTGTCATCCTTCCTCAGAGGGTGGGAAGGGAGGGGAGTCTTGTTTTCCTGATGGACTGACTTAAGGAGAATACTGGAACTCGTTCAGAGAGGGAAAGTGACATGCCCCAAGCCACACAGCAAAAGGGACCTACCAGGGATGGACCCATATGAGCCCCACTTTCTCTAGAGCCTGAAGGCTTCATTTTACACCCTTGGGGTTGGGCAGCAGCATTGATACAATGTGATATGTGAGGACGGATGATGTATGAAGTAGGCTGGAGAGAGCAAATATTTTTTAGTCATACCCTCAAAGTAGGCTGCAAGGGGTTCACAGACAAAGTTAGACCCGGCCTGCCACCCCCTCACATCCACACAAAGCTGTGGGATCTCCACATCTTGGAAGCAGAAAACCCTTGGGGCCTACAGAGCCCTGGAGAATTCTCTCTTGTAGGGCCTAGGCCCTTCATGGGGATAGAGGGTGGGTGGGGGGCACAGGTAAAGGTTTAGGATTCAGAAGTCTTGACACCCTCCTGACTCCCCCAGAAGGGGGCTTGCAGGAGCTGTCAGGTCACTTCGAGAACCAGAAGGTGATGTATGGCTTCTGCAGTGTCAAGGACTCACAGGCTGCTCTGCCAAAATACGTGCTCATCAACTGGGTACGAAGTCACCCTTCCCCCTCCCCACCCCCACTGACACCATGGGAGCAACTCCTACTGGCCCTGGGGTGGGGGTAGCCCAGGGACCTCAGCCTGCTACCCCCTCTCCTCACCCTAACTTTGCTGGATATCTTGCAGGTTGGCGAAGACGTGCCTGATGCCCGCAAGTGCGCTTGTGCCAGCCATGTGGCTAAAGTGGCCGAATTCTTCCAGGTGCGTGTAGGACCAGGCCCCATGGAGACAGGGAGAGCCATCCAGGGTGGGGGTCTGAATGTAGGGGTGGTGATGGGGACCACAATGCTGCTTGAACACTGCCTTCTTGCCAAAGGGTGTCGACGTAATCGTGAATGCCAGCAGTGTGGAAGACATAGACGCAGGTGCCATTGGACAGCGGCTATCCAACGGGCTGGCCCGGCTTTCCAGCCCAGTGCTGCATCGCCTTCGGCTAAGGGAGGATGAGAACACTGAACCCGTGGTCAGTGTGGCTGGCCCTGCCCTGGGCTTGTGTTTAGCCCCTTCCTTGTCCCTCATAATGTCCTTGTTCATGGGGGTTTCCAGAGCTCCCAGCCTACTTTCCATGCTTGTACCCCACAGGGCACCACCTATCAGAAAACGGACGCAGCTGTGGAAATGAAGCGGATTAACCGTGAGCAGTTTTGGGAGCAGGCCAAGGTGTGGATCCCCATCTCAGCCTTCAGGTTGAGCTGCCCTTCCCCAGAAGTCACTCTGGTTTCTCTCCCGGGGACCCTTCATTTGACCCACATGCTGCTATCCCATCTTAAAGAGAGAGCCCTTTTGGTCTTGTGCACATCAGGCCCATCCCCAGAATTCCCAGAACCAGTAATACCCTGGGCCCTGGGTTTGGGATGGTATGGAGGGTCAGGCCCCCCAGCTCAGGGCCTGCACTTCCTCGGCGTGGGGGTTGCAGAAGGAGGAGGAGCTGAGGAAGGAGGAGGAGAGGAAGAAGGCCCTGGATGAGAGGCTCAGGTTTGAGCAGGAGAGGATGGAGCAGGAGCGGCAGGAGCAGGAGGAGCGGGAGCGGCGCTACCGGGAGCGGGAGCAGCAGATTGAGGAGCACAGGTGCAGTCCCACCCACCCCAGCAACCTGGCCCTGGTGCCTCGAGGGCCTGCCCTGATCAAACCTGCCGGCTTCTCATTCCAGGAGGAAACAGCAGACTCTAGAAGCAGAAGAGGCCAAGAGGCGGTTGAAGGAGCAGTCGATCTTTGTAAGTTCTGAGCCAGGGCTCCCAGGTTCCTGGTCAGGCAGTGTTGCTGCTCCCTGTGCCTATGGAGAGATCGGGGCTTGAGGACAATGCTAAGTGCTCTGAAGACCCCTGCACTGGCCTGGGGGCACTTTGGAGAGTCAGGCCTATCACCTAATCATGTGGGGCTCTAGTTTCTGGCTATGAATACAGACCTTCTTTGAGAAACTTAAAAGAGGGGGCTTCAAAAAGTTTATGGGAAAGTTACATATCTTTTTCTTTTTAATTTTTTAAAGCTTTTATTGTGAGTTGAGTGATAGTTTACATGGGAGAACATCTGTTTTGCACTCACCCTATCATATTTTGTTTCATTGCAATGATTACAATCCCCTCCATGCATCATCATTCAACAGTAATTGCTTCTATTCCCTCTGGGTTTTTTTAATTTGTTTTGTTTTTTTGATGTACACAAAAACATTCTGCATTCCTGCCTCTTGGCCACCAGCACACAGCCTTTCTCTTTCCATGCGTCTAGAGTCCTCAGCAGCTCTTTCTCTCCATGTCATCATTTCTGCCTCCATCTCTGGTGTCACTGCTTTTCTGCTTAGGGTCCCACATTCCACTCATGCTCTTCTCTCTTGATGGCCCTAGGGTCCTCTGTTCCTGAAATGTAGAAATAACTACTCCTCCCTTTATGTTATACAACTTCTACCTTTACATTTGTGACAATCACAGTTAGTCATGATAACAATTACTACTGAATCAAAAGAATCCTATCCCCATCTCCTTTCACCAGACCCATCCAGACAAGATGAAAACTATTCAGTGGGGGTTCTGCCTTCCCCCGCACACACTGAAACTAAACTCACTCTTGAAAACTTGTAAGCCAGCCACTTCGTGCCTTATAGCACACACACACACACCCCATTTTAGGTAGCCAGTGTCTAATTTGCCTGTCCTTATCAACCCTGTCTTGTCCTGGTGTGGCACTGTGGGCTAATGCGTCAGACTGCAAAGTCATTTGAACTACAAAGTTGGTGGTTCAAGCTCACCAGCTATTCCTTGGAAATCCCATACAGGGTGCTATGGGTCAGAATCGACTCGATGTCACTTAACAACAGTCAACCCTGTATACCAAGGGGACAGGCTTGCTCCTTCCTGTGAAGACTCCTTCCCTCTCTGTTGTTATAAAATTCCATTATCTTTTAATTATAATTCTTTTAAGACCATTTGAAAGTTCTTTCATATGCTAGGTTTGAAATAAAAATGTCCCTATAACCCAGGCACTCCCTGCCCAGACACTGCTGGCCCCTCCCCAGTGATGCCTGTGGGGTTCAAGGTAAATCAGACTTTGTCCCTGCACAAAGAGAGCTCGAGGCTTGGTCCCCACACAAGAATGTGCAGAGTCATATGAATGAATGAACTGCACCTGTGCTTTTGAGCATCTCGATTGCTGTGTGTCCCCTTGTTCCGGGGGTGCTGCTGAATCACTGAACATTGGGAATGACCCATAGGACCTGAGGATTCATAGTTTGGAAATCACAGCGGGGTCACATCTCTGTACTTTGAACTGAATTTTGCATTGCAGACATAACTCAGGCCATTCCAGAAGGGAGGCCTCGATTGAGATTATGATCTCCAGATGTTGTACCCTGGGGACTCATGGGAACTCCAAGGTTACACCCAGAGAGGACAGCTCTAAATGCACTGGCATTGTTAAGAGTTATCGTGGTGTTGTTAAGTACCATCAAGTTAGTTCCAACTCATAACCACCCTGTATAGGGTTTCAGAGACACAGCTGGTAGTTTGGTCCAATGCATTATCCTGCAGCGCCATACCAGGACACCAAGAGCTATCACAGGTGGCATTAATCACATCAACTGCCTGGTGGGGTGGAGCTGATGTTCAGTTGGTCAACTGTTGCCTCAGTCATTCATTCAACACACCCCGGTGCCTGCTATTTGCTGGGTGCTAAAGTACCATGAGAACAAGATGGACAAGGTCTTTTTGGAAAAGCTTATTTTTATGGAACATTTGGCTGAAGATGGCTTACACACACACTCACTCACACACACATGTACACTCATATGGAGAGAGACTCATATAGTGAATCCCCTGAACTGATCACTTATTTTCATCCATTATCAGCATTGCTGCTAGAACCTTAAGTAGCTTGTGTCATTATGTAACTGTCATTTTTCTGGTCTTTCATGTGTGACTCATGTGACAATGACAGTATATATGCAAGCAGGTCAGTGTGGTGGTCCTGTAACTTCAGGCCTCATAAGGAAGGTCCCATAGGAGAAACTTTGGAATTGAACACCTTGAATGCTTTCTCTAGCTTAAAGGGCTGTTTGGTCTTATCTCTCACCTTATAATAAGATTTATATTCCTGATCTTGGTTCCCTCTTTTCCTGGGCTGCCAGGGAGCTCCCATGTATCTGAAGAAGATGCTTAAGTTCTCACAGCTCTGATTTGTTGTGGTGTAATTTGCACTGTTGGTGGTGAAAGCCTTTGTGACAAGCTGCATGTGGTCCTTATTTTTTAATTAGACAGAAGAACCATTCTAGTGAGGTCACACTAGGCTAGGGCAGAACACAAGCAAAGGCTTAGTCATTTGTTCATGGGAAAGCAAGGAGCCCAACCTGCCGGGAGCTCAGTGGGCTGAGGAGTAGGAGCAAGTCAATTGGAAGGGATAATGGGTTTAGGGAAGGCATTTAGATGTCATTCTGTAGGACACACAAACTTATTAGAGTGACAACCCACTTGAGGGGGTGATCTTTGAAGGACCGCCCTCTTTATGCACCTTGACCATGTTTAAGTTCTAGGTTCTATGTTCACAACAAAGCAACCCTGCTTCACTTCTTGATCTAGAGCTTTTTTCCCTTTCCTTCCACCAGTCTCTTTTGCCTGATTTGCCTCATAAGCAGGAGGTACCATTAAAGAGGCTCTTGGTAGAGGGAGTTCAATTGGGCAGATGTGAACCAACTCCATCCTTGTGCTAGCCATTCACATAAAGACTGACTCCGGGTCCTGGGTGTGATGGAGACTACCTCAAAAACAGGAAATTGCGATACAGTATAATTTGTGGTGCACACCAGGGTAATCCTACGGGGAACTAGAGAAGAGAGTGACGTGACTCTGCCAGGGACCTTTTCCCTGAGGAGACAATGTCCAGGTTGGGACTAGAAGTGGGAGAAGTCAGTCCTGGGGCTGGGATTGGCATTTGGTGAGAGAGACCCATCTCCCCTACCAAGGCACAGAGGTGGGAAACGTGCATATTGCCAAAAACTTACTGGTTCGTGGCTGAAGACTTGGTCTATATCTCATGGCATGGGTAGGGGTGAGTTTGGAGAAGGGAAGGGGTCCTAACCACCTGGAAGATTGCAGTCTCAGGACACAGTGACCAGGCAGGAATAGTAAAGCAGGAAGGTAGACTGCAGCCGTCCAGGCAAGGAACCGTTGCTGCATGGCTCTGGCCAACAGCTGCTCTGGGAGAGAGTGGACCTGTGTTGCCAAAGCTGCTGGCATTTCAGTATAGCTCCAGATCCAGATTTCAGTAGGAAACTTCCTGATTTTGAAGTGGTGGTAACTAATTAGTGTTTTTAAAAAACACTACAGCAGCCAAACAAATGCCATCTGTGGGCATCTTCAGTCAGCAATGCTTGCTGTGGCTCATGGGAAGCTCGGGAGGAGAAATGACAGTCTGACCTGAGTGGGCCTCTAGATGAGGAAAACAGGGAGGCACAGAGGGTGCTGTACTGGTGGAAGGATAGTGGGCAGACATTGGGGTGAGAGTCTGAGAAAGTAGACACGGGAGGGAGAGCTGGATGGCCCTCGGGGTCTGGGTGGCTGCGGATCACAGGAGATGCTCAGCGATCTGGGTGTCCAAGGCCCAGCCAGTGAGAGTGAAGGGAGGCTGTGTAACTGGGTGGTGCAGGGACCTGAGGTGCCACCACTAAGACCCTTCTTGTCATGGGAGTTGTAAGAAGACCCCTGTGGGTATGGGGTGCCCAGAACATTGTCCCTTTGGATTCTAGGGTGACCAGCGGGATGAGGAAGAAGAGACCCAGATGAAGAAGTCCGAATCAGAGGTGGAGGTAAGAGCTGGGGGGACAGAGCGGTGAGGTGAACAGTGAGGCTTCAGTCTAGCCAAGCCCTGACCCAGGCCTTGTGTCCTCAGGAGGCAGCCGCCATCATTGCCCAGCGACCTGACAACCCTCGTGAGTTCTTCAAACAGCAAGAACGAGTCGCGTCAGCCTCCTCAGGCAGCTGCGATGTGCTCTCGCCCTTCAACCACCGACCAGGTAACCCCAGTCCCTGAACCAGCCCCCACTCCTCAGGATTGCACCCTGAGCCTTTTTTGGGACTGTTTCTTAGAAAGGAAGCCTTGCCCAAAGACCCCTTGGAGAAGGCGAGGAGGCTCATCAAATATGCTTCTACCCACCACTTGCAAGCCAGGGCTCTGAGACAGGCTCTGAGCAAGTTGATGTTGGGCCTTGGCTCTTGGGGTAGTGCCAAGTGGCAGCTCTGGTGTGGGCTAAGGCATCTCACTAGCCACATAGAAGGCAGCAGGGAGTGGCCTGGAGGGCTGGTGGGTGCATGTGGGCTGGGCTCTGGCCCTGACCCTGAGCCAGAGCAGCCCGGGGCCTGCACCGGGGCTCCCTGTTCAGCTTCTCCCTACACAGCTTTCTGCCTCCTGCTCCAGCATCCTTCCCCACCCTGTCTGTTGGTCCCATTGTGTTGGCACCTGCTGCTGTGTGTGAGCTCTCTGCTGTTGGCCATTGGAGGGGGGGAGAGGTGGACTGCGGGAGGGCTGTAAGCAGATTGTCCCCAGCTACTCAGGCTGGCTGTGTGTGGCAGGCTCCTGGCTGTGTGGTTGATGCTGGTGGGAGTTAGCTAATGCTTGTGGCTGTGGCCCAGCTTGGTTGAATGTGTGTTCTGGATTTGGGCAGCTTGGACATCCAGGACCAGCAATGGGGGTGGGTGAGGCCTCTGCACAGGGTGGGGGAGACTGACCCTCTCTTGTCCTCTGTCTCTTTCTCTGTCTGTCTCTCTCGGCAGGTCGTCCGTACTGCCCTTTCATAAAGGCATCGGACAGTGGGCCTTCCTCCTCCTCCTCTTCCTCCTCTTCCCCTCCACGGACTCCCTTTCCCTATATCACCTGTCACCGCACCCCAAACCTCTCTTCCTCCCTCCCATGTAGGTAGCAGCCTCAGGCCTCAGCGGGGGGTAAGGAGGGCCCCGCTTCCCAGCAGCCCCCCCTGCCCTCACTCCCCCACCCCAGCCTGACTGCTGATCTCAAGTTTGTTCCTAGAGCAGGTACTGCCTGCCTCTTTCCCCTGGCCCTCAGGGGCTTGGCTTACAGGGTCTGGAGCTGTGGTCTGGCCCCTGGGGGTTCTGGGGAGCTCACAGTCTTCAACAGACTCCAGAGAGGTGCTGGCCAGTCCCCAAGGTGAACAGTCCTGGTCCCACGTAGCTCCCCGGCCCTCGCTGACCAGCCTGGGGCTTTGTTCTGCAGGCAGCCACCTGGACAGCCATCGGAGGATGGCTCCCACCCCAATCCCTGCCCGGAGCCCATCCGACTCCAGCGCAGCTTCCACACCAGTTGCTGAGCAGATTGAGCGGGCTTTGGATGAAGTCACTTCCACACAGCCTCCACCATTGCCACCACCATTACCACCAGCCTCAGGTGAGTGAGGGCCCCTACTTGGCTGGGAACCCAGGTTATCATGGTGATAGGGAGCTGGCCACCCATCAATCACCAAGACTGCACACTGCCTTGGAGATTGCTATGGCTGGGGGCAGTCATGGTGTTGCAGTCAGACCTGACCCCTCTGAGCTGCAGGGCCTTGACTCTGAAGGAAGATCAGACCTTCCTCTGGCTGGGTGCTGGGTTGGGTAGAGACAGCCTGGAACAGTTCTCTGAGAACTGGAGCAGACTCCCTCATTCCTCAGGGGTGGGGAGGGTAGGATGAGGTCTCTATCCCTTCCCCAAGGGTGTGAATCATAGCTCTCTCCTTGACCTGTGAAGTCACAGAGACCCAGGAGCCCAGCCCCCAGCCAGAGAGTGAAAAGGCCAGCCAGGAGGACCAAGCAGCTATTCCGCAGGCCTGGGCCAGCCCTGTGGAGGAATCCCTTCTGGCAAGGGAGCCCCCCCGGGGGCAGGGCGGCCTCACGGAGGACTTGATGTTCATAGAGTCTCCAGACCAGGCTGTCCTAGCTGCCCCTCTGGAGCCTGCTTCAGTTGCCAACTCCGTCGCTGACACAGCTGACACCTTCGAAACCAACACTGCCGCTGTGGACACCACCGTTGCCACCCCCGCTGCTGCCAGCCTCATTGACCTATGGCCTGGCAATGGGGAAGGGGCCACCACACCCCAGGCCTGGGAGCCAGAGGCCAAGCCCAGGGCCCCCACTCCACCCTCAGGTGCTGAGGTCACTCTGGCGGAGGTGGCCCTGCTGGACCAGGTGGCTCAGGAGCCCCTGCCACCAGTAGGTGAAAGCTGTGCCAACCTTCTCAATTTTGATGAGTTGCCTGAGCCACCAGCCACCTTCTGCGATCCAGAGGAAGTAGAAGGGGAGCCCCTGGCTGCCCCCAAGGCCCCAACAGTGCCCTCCGCTCTAGAGGACCTAGATCAGGAACCCGAGCCGGAGCCCCATGTGTTGACCAATGGCGAGACTACCCAGAAGGAAGGGACCCAGGTGGGGGCAGATGTGGCCTGGGGGCAGGGGTGGTAGTCAGGGTTCATTCAAGCTGCTTTTCTCAGGGTTGCAGCAGCACCTCTCATCTCTCTGACCTACATTCTTGGGGTGAAGTTCCATTCCACTCCCCCTCCCTCTCCCCAGCCAACTGGGTGCTTTCGCTAGACAGGTATCTGTTTCCCAGGCAACCACTGAGGGAATCTTGGTTGCTGGGGAAACGGGGCTTAGGCCTGGTAGGTCAGCTCTAGTCCTGTAGGGCGGGGCCCAGCGACCTGGTACTTTTTCCTCCTGTAGGCCAGTGAGGGTTACTTCAGCCAATCACAGGAGGAGGAGTTTGCCCAATCAGAAGAGCTGTGTGCGAAGGCTCCACCTCCTGTGCTCTACAACAAACCTCCAGGTAATTCTTGGGATGGGAGGTAAAACGGTTGAGGGTATGGGTTTGACCACAGTCAAGGAACACAGTCCTGGATCTACTGAGCTGCCCATCTTGTCTTAACACCCCTCCTCTTTGATGACACCCTAGAAATTGATATCACCTGCTGGGACGCAGATCCAGTACCAGAAGAGGAGGAGGGCTTCGAAGGTGGAGATTAGTGGTGCGTCCGCCCTAAGGCTGCCCTCGCAAGGCCACCCATTTCCAGGCCTCTGGCCAGACTGCCCGCTGTGTGCCATGCCTGCCTGCACTCGCAGCAGCTCTGCCTGGCACCCACTTCGGATTCAGGCTCTGGCCCTGACTCGGCCATTCCCCCACCCACAGGGCCCAATTTTGACAGCTTTTCTCTTTTTTTTTTTTTTTTAAAGTGGATAGGAGACTTGTACAGTTGACTGATTTTCCTCCCGTTGGTAGTTGAGATGCTGTTGCAGAGTCCACCCTCTCCCTTGCCGGGTCCAGATTGTAGCTTAGTCCTCCCTGCTCAGCTGGCCGGGGTGGAGGTCTCCCCTTGCTTGGGGCCTGGTGTGGGGGAGCTCTGATGGGAACATGTCCCCCCCACCTCTTTTCCTAGTTTTATGTTTCTTGGAAAAATATCACTTTGTATTCTCTGTCCAGGGCTTCAGATATTTTGCACGAATTTTAAAACATGGCAATAAATGGCTCGTGGGCTCTGGCTCCCTGGGACCCCCTCCCTGCCCTTCTTTTGATCCCTCCCTGCCTAGCCCAAAGGAAGTAGCAGGCCCAGCTGGGGCCCCTCAGCTTCCCCACCCTCTCCTGCTCCCTCCTGCTGGGCAGGTCCCAGGCTGGAGGCCCTCGGATCCATTCAGGTCAGGGCTATGGGGAGGAGGGGGCTGGGGCTTGGGTGGTCCCTCCCTTACACCTCCCTCTTTGCTTGGGTTCCTTTTTCACTTTCAGTAACTGTTTTTGGAAAGCACAAACTTCTGTAACGGGTCGTGCTCATGTCTGTTAATAAAGAAATCCAGATCCCTTTGGGCCTGCTGCTCCGAGCCTCTAGAGGCTGATGAGATGGGCTGCCTGTCCGAACTCCACCCCCGCTCCTCCCAACACTAAAGGGCAGAGGGAGCGACAACTTTAAAATTAGAGAGCTCATGTAGGGTCTAGGTCTCCCAAGAACCATCCTAGTCCTTAAGAAGGCTGACCATTAGATCTGGCTCTTGTGCCCCCCCAATCTAGTTTGTATCCAGAATGCCTGTTAATGTCCCTTGTCCCCCATGGTCCCAGCACACCTAACCACTAGCCCTCTGGCTGAACCTTGGGTTCAAGCAGTGGCCATCCCCTCCGCTTGTACCAAAGCAGATCACACACCTTTATTATCCTCAAAATGTAACAAACAGGGTAAGAAATCCCGCCCCCCCACCCCAACCCACCCCACCCCACCCCAGTCCAAGGGAAGCATTTAAAAAGCCCCGCAGTTGGGCCAGGAGTCTGCGGGTGGGGCTGGGACGCCGGGCGCCCCGCTAAACGGCTGTAGTCCTCCCGAACAAGGGGATGGAGACCGGCAGGCGCCAAGCTCCATGCTCCAGGGGCTCGCGGCTGCTGAGCTCCGAGTCGGTCCAGCTGGGGAATACCCGGCGGCCGCGGTCAGCCTGCAGGCAGAGTGCAGGGCAGGGCGGCGCCGGCCGAGGAGCGCTGGGCAAGTGCAGCGCTGAAGTGTAGCCCCGGTCTAGGAAGAGAGGCTTGTAACTGGGTGGTGGCTGCTCCTGTTTCTCCGCGCTGTCGCGGCGGCTCAGAAAGGGAGTAACGATCTTTCGGTAGAGGCCGCGAGTGTCTGTGAGCACCTCGCTGTAGGGCGGTGGCGGCTCGGCCATTAGCACCGCCTCTTCGTAGCACGGTGGCTTAGACATGTCGGATTCGGCTGCGGAATAGGAATCGGTTGGGGAATGAGGCCAGTCGTTCCCAAGGCTCCCGCAGACACGTTGGCCAGCCGCCAACCCCGGGACCAGGACCACCTAGAAGAAGCCCGCTCCTCCCTCCTGAGTTGCGAGGGAGGCTAAGCGACTGAATTACCGCGGGTACCCTGAGAACTTACTCCCTGCCGAGCCCCACCCACCCACCGAAATGGCCTGGAGTGCCCCCTGGCGGAGACTGGAGATCATACTCACTTTGGCGCGGGTAGCTCCAGGGCCGCGGCGGCACTGAGAGGTGCGGTGGCGGCGGGTGCGGAAGCGCATGGTGATGTGGGTGCGCGTGGGCGTGCGGCTGCCCGGGTCCATGGTGCAGTAACGAGTGCACGTGCACGTGTGGGTGTGCATGTGCCGGCGCCTCCAGGCGGCCACGGTGCGGTGGTGGAGGTGGTGCCAGGCCCGGAGGACTCCCGGCCAGGCTGCCCTCCAGCTCGAGGGGCTCCAGCTCTAGGGCGCGCAGGTTCTGCTCACGCAGTCGCTCCTCCTGACGCCGTTTGAGGCGGCGGCGCAGAAAGCTGCAGAAGCAGCAGAGCAGAACGATGAGCCCCCAAATTAGCCAGAAGCCGGCAAAGCACGTGAGGAACGTATAGGTGCCCTGGGACATAACCATGGCGGCGGCTAGGGCGATGGGTCTTCGGATGCTTCACTGGACACTGTGCTCCTCTGCGTGGCCCCGGGTCCGTGCCACGCTCCCAGATGCCGCCAACGTCATTTGGGGGTCCGTGGCCGGCGGCTGCCCGTGGCCGGGCTCAAGTCGTGCGCGCGCCGGCGAGGGGCAGCAGCGGCGCCCGCTCCTTCCCATGGCGCCGGCGGGCACGCGGACTGCCTCACCCAGGGCCGCGCGGGACCTGTGGGTAGACACAGGATTCGATGAAGGCGCACAGCGGCCCCCGGCGACTTCCCTGCCCGCACCCGCGCCCTGCGCAGTCCCGGGGAAGCCTCCTTGCGGGAACTCCCGCACTCCCCGTGGGCCCAGTGATGTCACCGAGGAGGCTGACATCACTCTAAAGAGGCTTCCCTGGTAGGGTTTCCCCCATTTGAGACTGGGCCGCCACCTCCGCTGAGCCGATTGTCGAGGGGACACGAGAGCTGCCAGCAGGGGGCGCGTGAGGCCAGACGGGCTCGGATCGCACACGGGAGATTCTCCACCCGCGTGGCCTCGGCACAGGGTGCCCCCAGCTTGGAAAGGGTTTCAGAGACCCCCTAAGGCACCAAAAAGTCCGGGGCAGGAAAAGGGTGGCCTACCTCCGAGAGCTCTACAAGCAGCCCACCAGGCCCTCAGCTACAGTTCAACAGCCGACAGCTTCTTTGAACTTATACCCACCGCCACCCTGTCCCGCACAAGCCTCCTGGTTTTCTTAGCTTTATGTCAGGATTTCAACTGCTTCAGCGTGTCACAGACCCTGCCTTTGTCTGCCTAGTATCGCATTCTTTTTACTAGCGTCCCTGTCTTTCAGATTGCAGTTCCAACTCCATTCCCTTGCCGTGCTTTCCCCGCCAGTTCCAGGCTGGTGGGTTTGAACTGCTAACCTTGTGGTCAGCAATCCAGTGCTTATCCTACAGTGCTACTCATGGGTTAGACTACCTACTGCCACAGTGACCCTGATAGGGTTTATGGGGCTGTAAATATTCAAAGAAGCAGAAAGCCTTCTCTGTCTCCTGCAGAGCAGCTGGTGGGCTTGAACTGATGACCTTGTGGTTAGCTGTCCAGTGGTTAATCTATAGAGTCACTGGACTTTTGGGTTAGACTGGTGGTAGATGTGTGCCATCAAGATGAGAATGTGGGTTTGAAATTAGTCGTATAGAAGGCAAATGGCAAAACCAGCCTTGGCATGGTAAGGAAACTGCTGCCTGAAGGACTTTGGGGCTTCAAGGAAGAATTCCACAAATCCTCCTATGCTCCGCTTAGGATGCTCAAGGCACACAGAGGTCCACAGTGGGCCTGAGTCCCAAGATGAAGGCTCAAGACTATTTAAATCATTTCAGATTGGTCAAGAAGCTGGAGAGAAGCCAGGACACGCTGCCTCTCCTTTTCCCCAGATGGCTCCTGTCTGACTCCATGGCTGCTTCCAGCCATGTGCCACTTGGTGCTGGTGCCAGTCCCTTTCCCCTGGGCCTGCGTTCCAGAACAGACAATGGCAGGAACAATAGCTCTGCCCGCCCCCTCAACAACCCCACCATGAGGCTGCCATGGCGACGCAGCCCAGATAAAAACACGATGCTGCCAGTCACTAGGAGTTAATTAAATCTGTTGTTCTCCTTTTCCTGAGCCCTCAGGAATTTTCAGGAATGCTCTGAGGACGCTGGCACTAACTAGGAGGGTTCTTTGGCTTGCAGGGCAGGAACAGTTCTAAGTCAGAAAAGGTACTTCTAGGCTTGGAGATGATGGGATTTAGCTGAATTAGAAATAGCTATCTGTCAAGGAAGGACCATCTCATGTGTGTTGGGCCTGGTTCTAGACGCTTTCCAAGTAGAATCTTAATGTGATTTCCAACAGCTCCTGGTCACTTGGGGGGATCCCTTTAATAGATGAGGAAACAGGTTCAGAGAGCGAAATCTCTTGCCCTAGGTCATACAGCTAATAAGATGAGGAACTAATAAGATTGGAGCCTGAGTCTGAATCCACAAGCCTGAATCAAAAGGCTTTTCCCTACTTGACAAGTGGGCACTTGTGGTGGTAATAGGGCACAGGGCAGACTGTCTAGCTCATAGTGTCCCTGTTCCTTCCTGCCAAATCCTTTGTGTGCCTGGCTACCAGCCCTTAGCTGCTGTGAAATAGCTCAAGGGTGGCAAGGACTTCAAGGTAAAGGAGAGATGGAACAAAGGATAAGGACTGAGCCTTGAGAATGTCTAGCTCAGTAGGCTGGGCATTAAGCCAGACTACAACAAGCCACATCTAAGATCCACTGATACTACCACTGCCACCACTTCCCCCATCTTTTCCCACCCCCAGGAGGCAGGAGTCCTTTGCTGTGTTTTATAGATGTGGAAACTATGGGTCAGAAAGAGGAAGTCTCTTGCTTAGGCCTCACAACTGAGTGGGCTATGTGACCCCAATGTGGCTCCATCACCCTTAAGCCAGGATGTGATGCTAACCATGGCCACTTCAGCTGGAACTACATCCAGTCTGTAGGGAGTCCTGCCTCTTCCCCTATGTCTATCCCCCAGGAGTTGCTAAGCATCTTCTCATCTTACCCATAATAAATGTTCAACAGATAGAGAAGCATCAAGTGACTATTCAAAATGCTTTACCTAGTCAGGCCAAATTTCATAACCCCCCCACCCCCACCCCCAAAAATGGTTCCCGTTTACTCTGTGTCTTGTCTGGGAACCTTGCAGATTCACACCATGCCCAGCAACCTCAGGTTCACAGTTACTCCCCTTGCCCACACCCCTCCAGGCTGTTACCTGCAAATACCATTTGCCCAGCCCCTTAAGTCTGCCCTTCAGATGGAATCATCTGTATGTCTGCCATTTATTACTTGTTTTCTGTGTTTCTTTTTCCTTATCTTCTTGAGGACTTTGTGACCTTTTTTTACGATGCCCTCTTGATTCACTGGTGTGTTTTTGACTGTATCTCTTTTGTCATGTTCACAGGCCACGCACTCACGGGGACCCAGCAATGAGGGATGAAGTAAACCCCCTAGTGTTTGCATCTACTTTTACAGTACAGATTAAGCTAATCTGTGTAAAGGACTTGGAGGTACCCTGAAGACATCATCTCTACGGATGGCAGCTCCCAATGCAGGACACAGAGAAGTGTGTGTCCCCAAGGCACTCAAAGCCTGAGGGCTGGATACAAGTAATCCTCAACATCTTCCTACAAAGCAGATTGACAAAAGAGGAAACTTGGCTCAAAGAGATTATATGACTCCAGAGGTCATGCAGATCTCATTATAGGGTCTGGTGCCTACTATGTGCCAAGCACTGACATTGGCACCAATCACATTACCTTCTATACAAATGACCCTCACGCATCTCAACCTCACACCTATGATGGGTCCTTTATCTCAGTAAATAGCCCATTAGTCATTCCAACCACCAAGTCCTGGTGTTTACCATCACTGCCTTCAGTCCCCTCTGCCACTGCCCTCACTGTCCTAGTCACCACCTGTTTCATCTGATATTCCTGCCCAGGCTGCCCATTCCCACATGGCCTGTTTCCTTCCATCCTTCCCCTGCCTGAATCCTCCAGCAGTTTCCCACTGAGCTCAGGAGACACGCCAACTCCTTAGCATGGGTTATATTCAACTAAAACCCAAATCCATTATCATTGAGTCAATTCCAACTCACTAAGACCTTGTATAGGGTTTCTGAGGCTTGTAAATAGTTATAGGAGCCTCATTGTTCTCTCATGGATCGGCTGGTGGGTTTGAACTGTCAGCAATCCAGTGCTTATCCTACAGTGCTACTCATGGGTTAGACTACCTACTGCCACAGAGACCCTGATAGGGTTTACGGGGCTGTAAATATTCACAGAAGCAGAAAGCCTTCTATGTCTCCTGCAGAGCAGCTGGTGGGCTTGAACTGATGACCTTGTGGTTAGCTGTTCAGTGGTTAACCTATAGAGTCACTGGACTTTTGGGTTAGACTGGTGGTAAATGTGTGCCATCAAGTCAGTTCTGACTCATAGCAACCCTTTATAGGGTTTCCAAGTCTGTAGATTTTTATGGGAACAGAAAGTCTCATCTTTGTGTCAAGGAGCAGCTGGTGGACTCAAACTGCTAACCTTGCAGTTAGCTCAACACGTAACCTATGACACAACTAGGGCTCCCTTGGGTTAGACTGTTGTTAAGTGCCATCGGGTGGGTTTGAACTCATAGCGATCCTGTGTAGGACTTCCCAGGAGCAACTGGTGTGTTTGAAAACAGCTGATGTTTTGGTTCAGTGCTGATCCTACAGCACCACACCAGGACTCCAGGGTTACATTAGTGCCTCTTGAACTTGAACAATCCTCAGAATCACATGGAGGATTTGTTACAACAGAATGCTGACGTCCATTTCCAAGGTTCCTGATTTAGGAGGTCTGGGGTGGGGCTCAAGAGTTTGCATTTCTCGCTGGTTTTCAGGAGATGCTGCTACTGCTGCTGGTCCAGGGACCATAGACCAATGAGAACCACTGACCTAGATCAGAGCCTCCAGGGTAAGCTCCTGCCAAGACCTCTTGAGTCTCACCTTGGGGCACCCTGTCACTTTGCAGAAAGCATGCCAAGCATTCTCTGGGCTGCCAAATATTCTCAAGCAAGCATGCTTTTTCTTCAGTGGCCTGCAACCTGGCCCTTGCTGCTCTTGCTCCAGCTCTCTCTCCTTAGCCTCTTGGCAAGTCAGCCCCAAGGCTGGGTGAGAAGCCCAATGGCAGAAGAATGTTCGGTAGCGGCCTCTGTTCAAGGTCAGAAGGCTGCCTCTGCCTCATCTAGAACACAATCATTCAAGCCCACTTGTTGAAGGTGGCTGCAGGTATCCAGTTACCTGCTTGGTCTTTTAACCATGAAACAAGAGTACCTCAAAGAGCCAAGTCTGCATCTAGTTCATCCCTGGGAAGTATCAGTGTATTGGGAACTATGGGCCATTCACCAAAATGTCACTGAGAGAGAACCCATTGCTAAGCTCTCAGCCGTTGAAGGGTGCTCTATAAGCCAGCTGAAAAGCTATACGTCTCTATGACTAAGACACTATGGAAATTCCAGGCAGCAGGGCTCTGGGCCACAAGGGAAAGCCTGGAATGGAAGCTGTAGCTGCTGGTCCTTCAGGAAAGGGATGGGCGACTCAGACCAGGATAGTGTGGGGTATACTGAGTGAGGATGGGGTGTGGGAAGGGTAACTACTGACAGCCTTCATAGGCCAGGCCCACCACTAGTACCTTACATTTGTTCTTACAGTAAAATAATTAGGGAGTGGCTGTCAGCCTCATTCTACACACAAGGACCAAGGCTCAGTGAAGGGTCAGCTCAGGCCCACAGTCAGGTGGTCGGGAAGCCCAGGCATCTGAAAAGCCTGCTGTTCTGGAAGGAACAGCATTCCAGAGAGGCCCTGGTGACATTTTCACACCCTTCCCAACCCAAGACAGATGAGTGAGATGATGAGCTTGTCACTCTCCCACAGCCAGCCAGGTGCAGAGGTTGCCAGCATCTCATTTTCAGAGCACTGGCTTGGCAGCCCATGTATGGGCGTGATTTCTGTGGCCCAGCCATGACATTAAGGCCAGGGACTCAGGTCTTTAGAAACTGCAAGTGGGACAACAGAAACGGGGGTCCCAGTGGGCTGGGGGTAGAGGCTTGACTTAGGCCAGTGTCCACTGTACTCAGCATTGACCCTCCTCAGGGGATTAGGGAAGTGATGGTGGTGGTTGTGTGCCACAGGGTTGGTTCTGACTCATAGAGACCCTATGTAGGGTTTCTGAGGATATAAATCTTTACGGGCGCAGAAAGCCACATCTTTCTCCCTCACAGGGACTAGAACTTTAAAACTACTAACCTGTGGTTAGCAACCCAGTTTGTAATACACTATACTACCAGGGCTCCTTCAGGGGACTGGGGCAGCAGGGAGCAGATATTCAGAGGCCAGGTCCCTCCATTGAGACCTAAGACAAATGGCTTAGCGAGCTTTCATCCCCTCATCTGGGCATGGGAATACTTGATGCTGTGGGTTAATGCGATCGAAGTAGTTTGAACTGTGAGGTCGGCAGTTCAAGCTCACCAGCCCCTCCCCTGAAACCCTATACTGGATCACTATAGGTCAGAAATGACTTGACCGCATTTAACAAGAGACTTGGCCACAGACAGAGGTGATGAGACCGTCTTTAGAGGGGTAACCTGGCGCAGTGCTGAGCACTAAAGGGCAAATCCTAGGTTCAAATCCTATTTCTGCCCTAAATGAGCTATGTACCCCTATCCTAGCTATTCCCATCCCTGAGCTGTAGCGTCTTCAAGTCAGTCAGATGATGAGACTTGCCTGGCAATGCAAAGGGGAGTACAATGAGAAGGCTGTGACAAATTCCAGCAAGGGACATACAGCAGCTCTCTGAGGCTCAAATGGGGAACTCAGCACTGGGGGGGAGGCGGAGAGTCATCTAGCAAGACCTGTCCCTTAACCAGGAACCAGAGATCTCGAACTCACAACCTTCAGGCTGGACACAGTTCTTTATGTATTTGTATTGGTCCATAATCTATTTTTGAAGAATATTCTTATGAGTTTCCAACATTTGAAAACCAGGTTTTACATGACGATCTAGACATGCTGAACATTAGACAATCTGGCCACACCAAGTCCACATCCTCATGTGGTATCACAGACTGATTTGGAGTAGCGCCCAGGCCCATCCTCACTCATTACATCCCCCTCCCTCAGTGATGGAGGCATTTGGGTTTCCAGTCCTTGCACTAGACTGAGCACTCTACTCCATGGACCCACCCTTGCCAAACTCTTTCCTCCACAGCTAGGACTGCAAGCCCATCAGGCCACACAGCCCACGAACCCACAACTAGGGCCTCAAGGAACCCTAGGAGCTGCTGTGGCCACCTGGCCCTCCACCCTTGTAACCTGCCCAGAAGATGAAGGAAGTCTCACCCAGAGAGAGAACATGGAAGCAAGGCCAGCAATAGCTCAGTCCTATATAGCATCTAGGGCAGGGTGGAAACCTTTTTTCTGCCAAGGGCTATTTGGGTATTTATAACATCACTTAATATAAATTTATGTTGCTATGAAAAAATCTCCTAGATTGATTGAATTTCAAGTCCTGCCTGTGTTTGCCTTGGCAAGGCCAGACCAAATGATTTCACAGGCTTATATGGCCCACCGGCCGGATGTTCCCCACGCTCTGATCTAGGGAACAAGATTCTGGCAGGTTTTGTTGGAAAAAGGAAAAGTATACCAGGGCCTGAAAGACACAAGAAATTTCCTTGCCAAAGGAATGTCAGGAGGGTTAAGAATGCTCTTCTAGAAGACTCTACCATTCTTTTCTACTTGGGTAACAAAGAGATGTTGTCTGACAGGCAGAGAGGGGCTTTGCAAGCAGAGAAACCCAGACTTTGGGAAACCTAGTTCTATAACTTACTTGATTGTGTGACCTTGGGCATATCACTTCTCTTGCCTGAGCCTCAGAGTCTTCACCTTTGAAATGGAGATAACTTACCTCATAGAATTGTTTGGACAGTTAAGAGGTTATGGATACAAAGCACTCAACACAGGTCTCACCCAAAGCAGGATGAAAGAAGCCTGTGAATAATCCCAAATGCACTCCTGCCTGTGGAAGACTCAGGCTCCACTTCTTAGCGCACCACCCATCTAAGGGCATTTCATGCCAAGGCCTCAAATGCCCTAGACACTGGTCACCACTGGGGCCCAGAATACCTCCCTTGATGAGAAGGGAAACCCAGTGGTGGTTGTGGCCGCTGGGATGGTGGGTCCCTGGCCTGTAGGCAGCTGGCATCTGCTGAGTCAGGCCCTGAAGAGCTGGCAGGAGGGCCATTTCTCTCCCCAGCATGCTGCCTGCGGATGGCAGGTTGGGAGGGGAGCCAGAGGTCATTTCCTCTGACTCAGCGGCCGTTCTCCTCCCAAGGAGCTCCCCTGGAGGACCGGCACCTCCATGTGGGGCTGACATCCCTGCTGGTCAACCTGCATGTCACACCAGCTCAGTCAGGCATTGTGCTCAAACAAGAAAGGAGTGCTTGTGAGTCAGACAATGGGCCCGGCTTGCTCCCATTTGGCCTGGACTTGGCTTCCCTAGGTCAGCAATGTCCTTTCCTTGGCTCCGGCCCACGCCGCTCCCACCCCTCCCGGGGGAATGGTGTCTTGGACTGCTTCAGCAGAGTCCCACGCCAGCCCATGCCTTGGTTTGGCATATACCCTGGCTAAGAGGAGGAGGGCTGCAAGCTTCTTGCCTTGTCTTTGGTAGGGAGCGTCGGCCTTGGAGGGACTAACTCAGGACAGGCCGTTTTTGCTGGCGGGAGGAGTCCCTGTGCGGTGGCAGTGGTGGTGGTTATGTAGCAGAGCCCCGGACCCAGTATCTCTGCGCTGCCTCCCGTTTACCCCCACCCCCACCCGCGGGAGGTCCAGGGTCTGGGCCACCCCCACGTTTGCAGCCACCCCATGAGCCCTGCTGCGAAGACTGCAGCCACGTGGGAGTCAGCTCGTGCCCACGGGGGCCGCTCGTTTCTCCCCTCTGTACCCCACCCCCCCAGCCCCACGACGAGCTGTTCAGGCAGGCACAACCATACAGATTCAAAGGGCGAAGGTTGTCCACCCGGGGCCAAAGGTTCCCGGCTCTCCCTCTTTCCCTGCACCCCCCAGCTGCGGCCCCGCGTGGAGTGGGGGAGGGGCAAGAGGGGGCGTCGCCGCCCCGCAGCCGCGTTGCCGGGGAGCGCAACCCCGTTGCTGTGGCAACCGTTTCCAAGCGAACCCGTGGCGGCTCTCGCCCCATTCCGGCTCCCTAGCTCACTGGCACTCTCCCTCCCTCCCTCCAGTATGGCCTGGGGGAGGGTCTGCCCCGATGCCGATGCCGGGGCGGGGGTCTGGGAAGACAACCCAGGAGCAAGGTGCAGAGCCACCCGCAGGGAGGGGCTCAGTCCCAGGACCGTCTTCCACTCGCGCTCCGCGCCCGTCCGACCCTGAAGCCACCGCCGCGCTACTCACGGGCCCAGGCATCCTGCTCGAACTCCTCCTCCGGGCTCAAGGCGAGCGTCTCCGGACCAGCGGGTAAAGCCCCCAGCCTCGGGGACGTGGTGGCGGCCCCGGGTATCAGAAGGTGGCAGCGAAAGCGGCTCTGAGCACTGGGCTGGAGCCGCGGTGCGCGCGCACGGGCGCGTACACTGTGCGTACTGAACCCAACGTGCGCGCGCGCGAGCGCAAGGCAGCCGACAGAGGGCCCCCCACCCTACCACCAAGAAGACTGCCTGGGAGGGGGAGGACCATTGTACCCACCTGCCGTGTCGAGACACGACACACATTGGGAGCGGGGATCTCGCCACCGAGGGCACCCCTCACGGGTGATGCACACGCCACGTAGCTCCTGGCAACAGACTATGCAGCCAGGCACTCGTGGGTAGACGTGGTGCACACAATCGGTTGTGCACACCACATGCACAGCCAAGCAACTGGGGAAGAAAACCCTGACACACACAGCTTGACCTGGAAAGCACACGCGTCCGAGGTCTGGGTCACATCTTGTAAGGTGCTGTGCATTCCATGGGCAGACAGGTGCCCAATGTGGCCCCAATAGAAGAACACATGGTTTTCCTCCTGGTCCCTCCTACAATGTCCCTTCACTACCATATCAGCTGGGACATACTGAGATGCAAATGACAGAATCCCAAATCAAATAGGCTTGAGCCCAAAGGGGAATGATTGGCTTATGGAACTGGAAAGTTCAGGGGTAGAGTTTAGCTTTGGTCCTAGCTCCAAGGTGTTCAAGCATGCATCTATTTCTTCCTTACTCTGCTTTGTGTGTGTTTGCATCCTTCTCAGGAATGTTCTCTCCAAGTGGTGGCCAGAATGACTCCAAACCTCCAGCCTTATATTCTCCCATTGATGCCCAGAGCAAAGCGAACCCCAATTCTTTCCCAATAGCTTTAGTAAAACACACACTCCACTTTTTTTGACTTGAGTGTCCCATCAGTGAACCAATCCAGGCAGCCATGTCTTGGGGAGGGAATATGTGTTCAGCCATCCAAGATCCTCCTTTCCTCAGGTGCTAGCACCAGGATTTCATCAGGGGACTCCCTGCACCCCATGGATGCCATCCATCTTGGTGGGCCTGTGAACCCATGTCTGCTCCTCACAGTCCACAGTGGGCATGTTTCCAGCCTAGCCATTTGGACTCTAGATTTAGATTGGGGCTCAGTAGCATCTGGCTTCTTGTGGTTGTGATGTGGTGAAGATGGAATCAGCCTGTGAGGCCTGCCCATATCCTTCTGTTATTTCCAAGTTTGTTAGAGGGCAGTTCTGTTACTTGCAACCAAAGTCCCTGATGGTCCAACCTGAATCACACTCTACCCAGCTGTGTGTGGTTTATATTTGTGAGGCACAGGCCTAGCCCCCATCTAAACCAAATGGACTGAGTGTGGAGGGTTCCCAAAGGAAATGGGATTTTGTAGATACTAAGCAGATACCCTGACACAACCAGTTCAAACCCTTCAAGTCTTTCCTGCCTTCCAGATGAGGTCCCCTGTCTTTTGACATAACTTTCAAAGTTCTAAGTGGCCAGACCTCGCTGTTCCAGCTCTAGCTGCTCCCTTCTCTGTTCTACCCCAACTCACGTTCAGCTACTCTAAACCATTAAAGGGCTTCAACCCTCTGTCTCTTCTTTCTAGGCACGTTTGCTTCTGTGACCTGGAGAATATCAAAACCTTGACACCCATGGCAGTCCAGGTTCTGCCAGTCCTAGGATCATCTCTGCCAGTGTGATCACACTGGACCCCACTGTTCCCATGTCTGCTTCCTTACCAAAATGAACTCCAAAGTGGGAGGGCTTCATCTATCTGGTTCTCCAGCTCTCACCAGTTAGGTACGTAAGATGAGCTTAGGCAAGGCTCACTGAGAGATGTCTTCTGGGAGTTTCCTATATCAAAGATCCACTGTACCAAGAGATCTGTGGTAAACTGAATCCTAGCCAAGTTCCCTGCAAGCTTCTCTTGCCCAAGGGGAGCTTGGTAAGGTCTGGGACAAACCTGTTGGTAGAGTGCCTCAGGGAACCCGATATCCACCTGACACCCACTCACATTCACACATCAGACTAGGGATGGGCACTGTCCTCTGCACACTGCTACCTACCTAACCATCATCTCCCAAAGTAAAGCCGATGACAGAGGCAAATCAATACACCTTAGGCTCCAACCTCACACCCATGGGCAGGATCTAGCTTTTCCACCCTGCATAGACCACTCACTAGATGGAAAACCTTGGGCCAAGCCCTCTTCTACCATTTCCCTCTGTTGATGGAAGAACAGTAACCACTTCAAGGATTGGGCAGGCACAAGTTCAGGTTTGGGACCTTCTGGCTGTCCTTGAGATAGCAGGTTATCTTGGTGCCCAGTAGCTTCAGTAGATCCTCATAGCCACTGCATGAGGAAGCAGCTATTATACCCTTTTCTAGACAAGGGAAGGAGTCCTGGTGTGGCTCTGTGGGTTAATGCATCAGACTGCAAAGCCATTTGAACTACAAGGTTGGCGGTTCAAGCTCATCAGCTTTTCCTTGGAAACCCTACATAGGGTCACTATGGGTCGGAATCAACTCAACAGCACTTAACAAGACAAAGGAAGGGAAGGGGCTCATGCAAAGCCTCACTTAAAAAGGGACTCTGAACCCAGAATCATCTAACTGCAAAGTAAGGTGACTTCTGTGGCACTGGATGCCCAGTCCAAGGACAAGGAAGCAGCCCTATGGTGGAGCTGGTGACACTAGGAGGCTACAGAGCAGTGATGGCTCTGTGAGGTCTGGGACAGACTTCAGGAAGACAAACTCTCACCTGCAACTCTTTGCACAGGTGGTTCCCTTGCCTAGAATGTTCTCCCCAATCTCCCTCTGGTCCCCAGGCAAATGTTTCCTTCAAGGCCTGATTCAACTGCTATCTTCAGAGAAGTCTCCCTGACACTCAGATCACTAGTCCCCACCCACCCCTGCCACAGCTTTCTTCCCAATGCCACCAGTGTCTTATGTCTTTGCCCACCCATATTTCATGCTTTCAGGGCAAAACAGAGGGATGGATCTAATGTAAGATAGACCTGGTTGCTAGAGAGACAGACTTTGTTGTTAAGTGTCGTTGAATCAGTACCAACTCATAGAGACCTTATGTACAACAGAATGAACCACTGTCCAGTCCTGTGCCAACCTCACAATCATTGCTCGAGTCCTTTGTTGCTGCCACTGTGTCAGTCCATACAATATTCTTGTGCTCTTCATCATGTTTCAATATTCAATATTCTAGTGCTATCTGACAGCATTTCACTGCTATTCATAAGGCTTTCAGTGACTAAATATTCAGAAGTATAGTTTGTCTTAGTCTGGAAGCTCATCTGAAACCTATCCACCATGGGTGCCCCTGCTGGTATTTAAAATACTGGTGGCATAGATTACAGAATCACAGCAACACACAAGTTACCACAGGACGGCAAACTACACACAAGTGGTGGTTGGATAGGTAGAAATAGCCCTAGACCACTCCAGGTCCACAATGGAAGTAGCTAGGCCACCTTGATCTTGAGAGAAGCTACCAGCTGGGCCCGCCTTGATAGCCTAGGCAGCAACAGATCCACATCTCAGTGGGTACCTAAGGCTTCTTCCCACAGGCCTTGTCCCACTGATGATGTCCACTGTGGCCTAGGTGCTGGAAAGCCCACCCTAAGATCAAGTCTGGGAGTCCTGGGTCTTTCTGGAATGGTAACTCTACCAGGCCCACTTCCAGCAGAGCCAGGCAAGCAGGAACACTATCGGAGCATCCGAGCAAGAAAGAGGCAAGCAGGGCCATGGGCCAGGTTTGTGCTCGGACTGTATTCACAGAGACACGTGGCAGCTTACATTGGACAAAATGAGTAATAAAAATTGGCTTTAAATATGGAAAAACCAGGGCCCTGTAATCTCATGTGACCCTAGTACTGGGACTAGGATGGCCATCACAGTCCGGGACGGGCCTGGGCTGGGGCCTGGGGAGCAGGCAGACAGCCTCACCCTACCCTCTTCTCACTCACATACATGGACACACAGACACACACACACGCATACACACATACACTCCACAGGCACACACAGGAAGGGCGGATTATTGCTGGGCATGTGTCTATTGTTACGAGGGGAGGCGGAATGTTTGAGGGTTGGCCTGGGCTGGGGCGTTTCTGAAAGAAGTATCTTCAGGGCAGGGCCCAGCATAAGGGAGGGAGGATGTACCCTGGGAGCCGGAAGACAGAGGCAGACCCATCAGGGACAGCCTGGGCAGTGGCTGAGGGTCCCAGGGTCAGCCCAATCTCTAGCCACACTTTGGCAAAGGCCAAGCAGAGTAGAGCCCTGGATCCAGCTCTGATAAGCTTGGAGAAGGGACAGCAGTGGGCCCCCAATTGGGGTGGCTGTGCCCAGGGCAGCAGTGGCAGGCACAATTCTCACTTGGAGGCCTTCGGTGGCAAGCACAGTGCTGGGGGCATAGGGGCCTGACTCGGCCCAGCCTCCATCTGGCCCAGCTTGAACTGGGCATGAGGAGCCTTGAGTTTGGCAGTGGCTCCCTCCGCCAACCCTCGGCTCTCCAAGCCAGGGCTGGCTGCACCGGGGAACTGAGGCTGGGGCGCCAGGCCCAGGTTGGTTCTTAAGAACGCTCTGGTTGCTATATACATTCGTACAAATACATAAATACAGAAAGCCCCGAGCTCCCCAGAGAAGAGCTGAAGGGACGCACCTTTGTCCCAGGACAACTCAGCCTCTCCAGACTCAGCTGGGCCAGGAGCTGAGGGGCAGGTAGAGGGCACTGGGGGACAGCTCAGGCTGTGTTCCCCCAGCCACAACTCGAGCAGACAATGGGGAAGACCACTGTGCAAAACTGTAAACAGCACTCAGAGTAGCTGCTACCGCCAACTGCTGATGGGGGCCTCAGGCTGGGAGCTAGAGGTGGGTGGGGAACTCAAGGCGGGTGGGGAGCTCTTCCTCACTGTCACTGCAGTTCCCGCAGCAATCCTAAAGGGGCAGGGAGACACGGGGAGAGAGGCAGAGCAAAGGGCTATTAGTCACCAGAGACACCAGAGGCCCTGGTCCTGCCAGGTGGGGTCACAGCTCCAGCCAACATGGCTGGGCAGCAGACAGCAGGAAGGTCACTAGGTGGGTCCCAGGCTCCACCTAGGCAAGGGCTCTGTCCAGCACCATTCCCCTGGGGTGGTAAAGGCAGGGCAGAGGGGAAAGAGCAGCGAAGCAAGGCTAGCAGCTTCAAGGTGCCAGGATATGGGGAACAGAGTGGGAGGGGAGGGGGAGTGGGCACCAGACTTCTTTCACCCACATCTCGCCTCTGCCATGGAAGGGCTGCCCGTGGATCCCCAAGGCCGAGCAGCAAGGCCAACCTATGGGGAGCCCACACTGCTCACCTCTGGAAAGAGAAAAGAGGCCGTGAGCCCAGCCAAGGGCAAGGGCAAGACAGTAGTGAGGCAGCAGTCCCTGAGTACCATGGGCACAGCTGGAGGAGGCCCCAGCCCAGCACATGTGGGCACCAGCTCTGCCTTCCACCCACTGTCCCTTGGAGCCAGGCTGCTGGGTTACCTGGCGGCTGAAGAGTCTCTGTAGCAGGCCCTTCTTGGGGGGTGCAGGTGGCTGGCCCTTCCAGTCCAGGTCAGGGGGCACTGTGCCATCCAGCCCAAAGACATTTAGCTCCTGAAAGCACTCGGTTTCCACCATCTGCTGAGGAACAGGCTAGGTGGGAAGGCTGCCCCAGATCTGCCCCTTGGGAGCCCAGCCCACCAACCAGTTGGACAGGCCCCACCTCATTCTGCCAGGGGATGGGCACACTGCCCGTGGCAAACTTCTGGTAGAAGTCTTGGTCAGTAGGCTCCAGCTCCACACCCTTAACCGTAGAGAACTGCTCGATGTCCAGCACATCCTTGCAGTAAATGGCCTGGGGCTGGGGCGACAGAGGCACTGGTCAAAGAGGTTCACCCCCTCTCCCCTCAATACAAGGGAAAGCAACTCAGCCTACATCTTGGCCTGATCCTGCCCTTCTGACACCTGCGGCCTTCAGGTGTGGAGTCAGAAACACAGAGGCCAAGCACAGCCATGCCATTTCATCATCCCTCAGACCAGGGGCTGCCTCCACAGCTGAATGAGGCTGCATCAAGGCCAGCCTTGAGAGGTCTTGCCCAAGGGTAACCAACAGACCATGGCTAGTCACTCTGCATGGCACCTTTGTACAGCTTTCCCTTTCATATGCACATAACCATATGGGTACATGGCTTAGGGAGGTGAGCATAGGCAGAACATCAGGTGGCCCCCCACTCAGAAGGGTCCCTGTGCACAGCTCAGTTTTGACTGGGTCTTCTGCCCCGATGTGTCAGTTTGCACCAATCCTTTCTCATGCTTCACAGCCAACCTCCTCCCAACTCTCTGACCCCTGCTGGGAGGCCCACCTCAGCTCCAGAAGGCCACTTTCTATCTCATCTTTACAGCACTTTCTAAATCCTACTATTAAGTGTATTAATTAAAACAATGCCATCATATATGATGATGTGCCTGCTTTGGCACACAGTTTGGCAGTGTCTCAAAAAGTTAAACATAGAATTATCATTTTTGTTGTTAAGTGCCGCCAAGTAAGTTCCAACTCATAGAGACCCTGTATAGGGTTTCTGAGGAGCAGCTGGTGAGTTTGAACAGCCAACCTTGCAGTTCAAACCAACCTTGTGGTCCAATGCTTATCCTATCCTATAGCGCCACACCATGACCCAGCAATTCCATTCCTAAATAGATTCCCAAGAGATGTAAAAGCACCCAGCCACACAACCAGTATTGTACACCAGTGTTCATAACAGCACTATTCATAATAGCTGAAAAGTGGAAACAGTCCAAATACCCATCAATTGATATATGGATGGGAGTCCCTGAGTGGTGCAAACGGTTAACAAGCTTGGCTGCTAACCAAAAAGTTGGAGGTATAGTTTCATCCAGGGGCACCTTGAAACAAAGCCCTGGGCATATGCTTGTGAAAAATCAGTCATTGAAAACTCTAAAGAGCACAGTCCTGCTATTATATACGTGGGAGCGCCATGTGGCAGAGTCTTGACAGCAACTTGTTTGGTTTTGGATGACTGGATTACACAAACTGTGGTCTTTCCATACAATGAATACTATTCAACCATAAGAAGCAACGAAGACTGACACATGCTATGACATGGACAAGCCTTGAAGTTACTGCTGAGTGACAGGAGCCAGACACAAAAAGATTATGCAATTCCATTGATGTGAAAAGTCCAGAAAAAATGTCCAAATCCATGGAGACTGAGAGTGAATTACTGGTTGCCTAGGGCTATGAGGACATTTGGGAAAGTGATAGCTAAAGGGTACAGGTTTCTTTCTGGTTGCTGTGATGAAAACGTCCTAAAATTATCCATCTATCATAGTTGTAGAGTATAGGTGGAGGGAAAATTATTCATGGGCTAGAGGGTAGTAGACATGTGTTAAATGTTACCATGGGTGACAGGGCAGGCAATATACAAGAGGCAGGTTAGCAGAGGAAAGATAAAGGTAGCAGGAGGCAGGGAGGAATGCAATAGTTAAAGTGAATAGAAATAAATACCATTAACCGTTGGTACATGGAAGGGATTGCAACCATTAGTGTAAAGCAGAGTGTAAAAGTGATTTTAAAAACAGAATGTAAAACTGATAGTCTGCCATGTAAACCTCCACTCAATTCACAATAAAAAGTGTAAGAAAGAAAAAATCAAAATAGACATAGAGACACACACAGGAGAAGACAGACGCGCTCTATAATCCAAGGAACGCCACAGCTTGCCTGCAGACACCAGAAACGGAGAGACAGGCTCACAGAAGGTGTCTTCTCAGCTGAAGCCCTGGTTTGAACTTTTAGCCTCCAGAACTGTGAGAAAATACATTTCCATTCTTTAAAGCCAAAGAAAAAAATTAGCAAAATGCTCTAAAACTGTGTGATGCTGCACAGCTCTGTGAGTATCTAAATGCAATTGAATTGTACACTTTAAATGTAGGAAGTGAATGATATCTTCAGTACAGCTATTAAGAAAAAAATATATCACCACACCTGCTTTTCATCTGCTGCTTCTAAAAAGTTCTCTTCTTTGCCTCTGAATAACCTCAGAGATGGTAGATTTACCTCAAGGTTCAGTGAGATGATGGTGAGTGGGGTCTAGTCCACCAGCCCCCTTCCTGCTCAACATCCTCCAATGGCCCCATCACACTTAGGGGACCATAATCCCGGCTGACTTCTCTCTTGTCCCATGCATCCCACACCAGCCACACTGGCCTCCTCTCCTCACTGCTGCCCACTGCACAGGACCGGGGCTTGTCCCAGGATCTCGATGCCTGCTGCTCCTTCTGCCCAAAAGCCTCATGCCCCTGATCTTGGTCTGGGTCATGTATTTTGGCTTGTAGCTTAACTGTCAGCTCCTTAGAGACCACTCTGTCTAAAAACGTCCCCAGCCTGACCCTTCCTGCCTTCTTGTTGCTAGTTGCTGTCAAGTCAGTCCTGACTCATGACAACTCCATGTGTGCAGAGCAGAATGGCTCCACAGGGTCTTCAAGGCTGTGACTTTTCAGAAGCAGGTCACCAGGCCTGTCTTCCCCTGAGTAGCTTTTGAACTACCAACCTTTAAGTTGAGCACTTAATTATTAGCACCACCTAGGGACTCTATCTTCTTAGCCTGCTATATTTTTCTCAGTCACACTGAATGTTACCTGAATTGTTTCTTTGCCAAAAGGTTTATCATTTTTTGTGTTCCCAATAGAGCATAAAACTCCATGAAGGCAGGACTTCGGTATCTCCAAAGCCTGACACATGTGGAACTCATACTTATTGAATGTATAAAACAAACAAAAGTCTGGTTAGTACTCATCAACTGGGGCTGCCCATCACCTTCCTAGCTGCCTCCCCAGTGTTTTTGGGAAACTATCAGAATGAGGCATTGATGATTAAAATGGTAGAATTCTCACTTTCTATATGGGAGGCCCAGGTTCAATTTTTGTCCAATTTGCAGTCACTAACCATCTGTGAGTAGAGCTATGTCACTGAACAGAACTCAGTAGAGCTTCCAGACTAAGAAGAACTAGGAAAAAAAGGCCTGGTGATCTACTTCCAAAACTCGGCCAATGAAAACCCTTTGGATCATCAGAGAACACTGTCCAATCGAACATGGGGATGGCACAGTCACAGGACCTAGTCTTAGACATGGCAGGGGGTAGGGCAAGCACATGCTCTAATGATGATGGCCAGTCAGGGGAGCCTGCATTCAGTGGGAAGGACCCAGTTAACAGGTTGAAGCAGAGAGATGGAGCGTGCATGCAACCCAGCATAAAACCCTGATGTTGTTTCTACTCTGGGACTTTCGGGCCAAATGAATCAATATGCTCCGTGCAGGACTTAAGAAGTTTGGGTTGGGGGTCTGGTGAAAGGAGATGGGGATAAGATTCGTAAGATTCAACAATGAATAACTGTTATGACTAATCACGACTGTCACAATTGTAAAGGTAGAAGTTTTGTAACAAAAACAGGGGAGTGGTTAATCTTACAGTCCAGAAACAGAGGACCCTAGGACCATCAAGAGAGGAACACACAAATAGAATGTGGGACCTTATCCAGAGAAGCAGC
>NW_006408760.1:1864123-1874551 GCF_000296735.1 Chrysochloris asiatica
TAACTGATGGTATATGAAGGGGATTATAATCAGTGTAATGAAACAAGTTATATGAATTGTTGAATGTGAAACTGATGATGTGCCCTGTAAACTTTCATTCAATCCACAATAAAAACCTTAAATTTAAAAACAAACAAAAAAAGAAGTTTGGGTTGGGTTTTTGCCACTTAGAATTCAATGACTAGAGGATGCATGTCCTTGCAGGGTGGCTGCCCACTGTGGGAGGATCCTGCCCACACCCACAGAGGTATAGTCAGCATTGCCGAGGGTGAGATATAGGGAGCAGTGTTCTATCAGCCCAACAGCCCTGCTGCCAATAACATCTTGGTTTTCATCGGGGGAATGGACTTCTTCCACTGGCAGTAGTTCAGTTGGGGGGATGTGACCCAGTGGTTCAACTGTGGCCAGTTACGACCATGGGACTCTAGAGAGAGTCAACTTGTCCTGAGGAGGATGTCCTCTGAGCCATCAGCCAATGAGCATCAGCCTAGGGCTTCTTTTGGCATTACTCAGGTACCTGGATGGCACAGTCATTTAAACACTGGGACACGAATCCAAAGTTTGGCAGTTTGAACCCACCTAGCAGCACCTTGGAAACAATGTCTGACAATCTGCTTCTGAAAAGTCACTGCTTAGAAATGCACAAAGGAATCAATTCTATGGTAACTAGTTGACACTAACCAAACCAATTGCCATCAAGTAGACTCCTGTTAACCCTATCCTAGGCTTTACACTTCTGGGAGCTGCAGTGAATTATCTTTGATTTTTGTTGAGGCTGTGTAAGTTGGGTTTTCTGCCACTTGCACCGAATGTGCTGACCAGTACTCCAAGAGCCCCTGCCCACCTGGATCAGCCCTGCTCCCTTGGGCCCAGGTGCCACTCACATCAGGCTTAAAGGGCGGCTCCAGCATGCCAGCTCCCAGTCGCTTGAAGTTCAGCTTCTTGAAGATGGGGTGCTCCTTCACTTCTTGGGCACTGCCCCCACAACATCCTAGGCGCTCAGCTGGGTCTTTGCAGAGGAGCTGTGTCAGGGCAGGGGCAGTGAGGGTGCCTGTGTGAGGTGCACAGGCTATCTCACCTCAGCCCCACCACCCAGTCCCCCTGCGGGCTACTGTACCTGGGAGCAGAGAGAGCGGGCCTGTGAGGAAAAGCGATCGGAGTATTCCTCAGGTACCTCCTTCACCAGCCGCTCCACCTCCTCCCGCTTGATCTTCTTCTTCCTCTGTTGGAAGGGCGATTGGCCTGCAATCATCTCGTACAGGAGGCAGCCGAGTGCCCACCAGTCTGGGCTGAATGTGTACCGTTCATTCTTTACCACCTCTGGAGCTGAGGCAGGAGGCAAAGAAGTTAGGGTGGGATCAAGCAGGGTGGTACATACCCACCAGCCAGGTGAGCACCAAAGTGGTTTGGTGGAGACAGTGGAAAACAAAGAAGCCCTACTGGTGCAGTGGGTTAAGTGCTAGGCTATTAATGAACCCACCAGCCATTCCCTGGGAGAAAGATGAGGCAGTCAGCTTCCACATAGATTTAAAGCCTTGGAAACTGTTCTGAGCAGTTTGGAATCGACGATGACAGTACATTATTTTGGTGATAAACAAGGGCGCTGGTACAGTCAGCAGTTGGGACCATAACCAGTTGCCCCATCTTCCGATTTTTTTTTAAAAGTCAGGAATCTCTTTTTTAAGGTGAAATGATTTAGCTTATTAAACATTGGTGGAGTCCTGGTGTGGCGCTATGGGTTAATGCACCAGACTGCAAAGTCATTTGAATTTTAAAGTCAGCGGTTCAGGCTCAGCAGTCACTCCTTGGAAACCCTATATAGGGTCACTGTGGGTCGGAATTGACTCAAAGGCACTTAACTTACACACTGGCAACAAATTCAAACTTTAAAAAAAAAAAACAATTTGATTTAAACACAAAATCTAGGCAAAATGGGGCCCATGTGGCTAACAGGGTACAATCTCTGGACTTTTGTGTAAGAGAAGAAAACAGACAACTAATGCTTGTTGAATACCCGCTACATGCCAGGGCAGGTTTGTGGGAATTTTCTCCTCTACTATCTCTTTTCATCTTTAGGGCGAGCCCGGGAGGCAGGTTGGATCATCATTTTACCATCGAGGAAAGGGAGGCTGGGAGGAGCCGAGTGTTTGGCTCAGGGCCACACAGTAAGCAAGGGGTGGCGCGGTAGAGCCTGGCTCCGCTTCGTGTGTTGTGTCATGGGGTCCCCTTCAAGGGCACACCCTTCCACTAGCCCCCACCACCAACAGATACTCTTTAACTCTGAGCACAGGCAATTCAGGAGTAGCATTCATCGTCACCTCTACCAACTTAGCTAGTAGTAGGCATTCAACAATGAATGGCATGGGTCCTAGCTGAGTCTCAGTCTCCTAACCTACAAAATGGGAACATCATTTTGACTCATTTTATTCCCTTAGCCACAGGAGACTCCAGAACAGCAGTGGATGGCGCTGGGTTCCGGGTACTGGGCTGGGGACACAGTAGACTGAAGGGCTAGGCAGAGAGAGACTCACCCATGTAGCCCACAGTGCCCACGCGGCCTTTGATGGTTTGGCCTTCGGGCACGTGCACAGCCAGCCCTAGATCTGAGATTCGGATGTGACCTGTGTGTGGTAGGGAGCAGGTGTTACAGGACTGGGCTACCCCATCCCATCCCACCCCCCTTAGAGGCACCCCACCCACCATGGTCATCCAGCAGGATATTCTCAGGCTTCAGGTCCCTGTGAGACAGAAGGACAGGGTCAGAGGCTGCTCGGTGTTCCAGAGAGCTAGCTGGAACCACCCTGCTGAGCTCACTCACCTCCTGGGATTATAGGTGGAGCGAGGTAGGCTATTTGCTGACAGAGACAACAAATAGCCCAATCCTCCCCTCCCCTGCAGGAGCCCTGTCCCAAGGGATTAGACAACAAAGTTACAGAACCAGAACTCTCTAGGTAAGTGGAAGGTGCCCAGACCAGGACACTAGCCTTGGACACCATCATTGCCCCTTTGAGGGCTGACTCTTATCTTTCCTAATCTGTCAAATGGGGCTACTCATCCATCTCCTTCTGGGCTCTGGTGGGGCTCAAGTGAAATAAAAGCAAGAGCCATTGTGCCTGATGCTGATGAACGGGGACAGTAAGCTCGCCACTGCTAAGTCGGACTGACTGGCAGACGGTCTCAGGACCAGGAACCTTATTGTGCTCTCATTCAGTCCCTACAACCACCTGTGAGGGAGGAACAGTGGGAATTTTCATTGTAGCTTCCAGAAAAGGAAATGGTGTTGGAGTAAGGAGCCCAAGGTCCTACAGAGAGGGGTGACAAAGCCAGGATTCACATATGGATCAGTAAGACCCCAAAGTCTAGGCTCAGAACAATGCAAGTCAGTCTGCTGGGAAGAAAGGGTTGAACCTGAGCCTACTTGTGGCTTTAGATACCCTGCATCCTTCCATAGGCTGAGCCCAAACAGCAGACACTCATGCCCTCCACACCTGTACACAATGCGCTCCCGGTGCAGGTCCTCCAAACCGCAGCAGATCTCAGCGGCGTAGAAGACAGCCCGTGCCTCAGGGAAGCCCGCCTGGCCCATATGGTAGATGTGGAACTTGAGGTCGCCCCCGTTCATCAACGTCAGCACCAGGCAAAGGGCGTCCTTGGTCTCGTAAGCATAGGCCAGGCTCACCTGTGGCCAAAGGGATCCAAGCCTCAAGGAGGAGATCATAGGCTCGCCTGTTGGCAGGGCTGACACAGCCACCCAACAGATCCCTCTCTGTGCCACTCCTGGAGCCTAGCTGCTCCCAGGCCTGCCCTTCCCAGACATTTCAGGGGACAAAGCAGGATTGGAGGGAGGGCAGCCCCTTAGAAAGTGATAAGAGACTTTAGCCTGGCAGACAGGACAGAGAAAGGGTGAGGTCTCCTTTCTGTACTTACTACAAACCTACTGTTCACTTTCTCCAGGATCTGCTTCTCATTGAGCGCCATGGCCTCGCCTTTCCGCTTCTTGATCCGCTTCTTCTCTAACTTCTTGCAGGCATACATCTTACCTGTTGCCCGCACCTGGCAGGCACATACCTGTGAGACAGTAGATCAGGCAAATGAGTGGCTGCCATGGAATGCCCTTCTTGAGATGAAGGGCTCTGAGGGGGCCACAGCTGGTCCAGGGCTCTACCCTATCCCCTGGTCTTCTGAACTCTGCCTGGGGCTCTGGTCTGGTCACTCACCTCCCCAAAGCCACCTTTGCCCAGGACTCGGTACTGCCTGAAGGTGTTTTTGGTCACTGGCTGCCTATAGGCAAGAAATAGGGGAGTAAACATTGTGGGAGCAGGGGTCTAAGGTTTGGGAGGAGGCCCAGCAGCCTGGTTGATCCTGGCCCCACTTCTGAGGAGCTCACCTTTCCAGCCATTTCCACTGCAGGAAACGGTTGAAGTAGATGCTGTCGAGGTAGTCTGCGAAAGGAGCCACGCTCAAGTACTCATGGGTCAGTCTGTTGAGAGAAGGCCCAGCCTGCTGGTCAGCCCGACACCCCAGGCTCCCAAAAGGTGACTGCTTAGCCTGAAGGCATCATCAAGGAGGGACAGACGAAATTGTGCTAAAGCTAAGGATGCTTACAGAGAGGGAAGGCAGTCTACGCACGGGGGCAGCAATGGGCAGAGCCAGGATGGGCTCCCTGAGCTTCCCAGGCCTTCCAAGTCTCATCAGAGGCCTCTCCTCTGGGCACAATTCTGTCCTGGGAGCAGGGAAGACCTTACCGGGTGAGATCCTGGAAGAGATCTTTGCATGGCCCCTGCTCCAGCCGCTGGGCGCAGTTTGTCACCAGCTGCCGGGGGACCTCAGGGATGAGATCAGGACCCTGGGAACAGACCATGGGCAAGTCAGTGCCTGTAGGAGAGGGGAACCCTCAACTGCTGCCCACTCCTAGGAGCCAAATGCCAGAGATCTTAGGACTGTGCTGGGGGTGGCTGCAGGCCAGGGATATGTCAGCACAGCAACCCACCTGGTTGCTGAACCCCATCCTGCCAGCCCCCATGGAGGTGGGATACAGTAGAGCTGCTGGCAGGTTCACCTGGGCCGGATGCCTGGCCCTTACCACCACCCTGGGCTCCATGCCCACGGAGTGCCTGGTGGGGTCTGGAGCAACTCCAGGGCACTCGCCTTAGCGATGTGTTCTGCCTGCGGCCGTCATTCCTCCATCACCACTCACTCACCGCGTGGCTCAGGAAATTCTGCATCAGCCGCCGCCCACATGCCTTCCGCTTCTCATCAGGGGTCACTTCATACTCAGCCTGTAGGCAGGTGGGAGGGGGAGAAGCTCTGAGTTTGTGCTGAGCGACAGGTGGGGGTACCAGCAGTGAGGCCCAGGACCTTCGCCTGTACACCACCCCGGGGCCAGGCCCACTCACCACCCCGTCCAGGAAGGCGATGCAGCGTGTCAGCTCCGGGCGTGTCTCACAGAACTCACGGAACAGCAGGCGCCCAATGGGCTGCCGCTCACACAAACTGTGGTAGTCACGTTCTGAGGGCAAAGGGAGCTGTTGCATTCACAGACTGGAGCCTGCTTGCCTGGTAGTCCTACCCATACCACCAGGCACCAGTTATAACTGCTTCCAGAATATCTTTGGAACCCTCATCACAAGCCTGAGGTGGACACTACTACTGTTATTTCCATCTTGGCCTGGGAATCTGAGGACCAGAGAGGGTAAGAGACTAGCCCAAGGTCACATCACTAAGTATCTGCCTCCAAAGCCCTGGCTCCGAGCAGTCCCTGCTGTATCTGCCAGAGCGCCAGGGCTGGGTGCATCCTGAGAGGTCCCAGACTGGACTGGGCTTGGTCCACACCTGCTGCGTGCCTGGCAAAAGTGCAGGAGGAAGCTGTGGCTTCCGGTGAGTTGATGACAGGCCTCCTTCTCGGGTGGCTGGACCAGCCACAGGTACGCCCCCTTGCCCACATGTAGGCCATCAGAAAGGGGCCTCAATCTAGATTGTTGTTGTTAAGTGCCATCGAGTCGATTCCGACCCATAGCGACCCTGTGTAGGGTTTCCAAGGAGTAGCTGGTGAGCTTGAACTGCCGACCTTGCAGTTCAAACAGCTTTGCAGTCTGGCGCATTAACCCACAACGCCACACCAGAACTCCTCAATCTAGATAAGCCCTGACTTTTCTGTCCTCTCACAGAAGAAGCCTGTCACCCTGCCCAGGCTAGGGATTTTTGCTCAAGACTTTGTTGGTCTGAGCACAGGCCTGAGGCTCCCAACACAATTAGGCTGTGGGCTGGCCCCTAATCCCACCATTCCCTCTGTCCCACCATTCCCTCGCTCACCCTAAGCCTAGCTGCTCCTTCCTCTGCTTCTCTCAGAATGTCCAAATCCGTCCCCTCACAAGAGCCTTTCTCTGCCCCAGGAACTGAAACCAAGGTGGGTGGTGCAGCCTCAATCTTCATGCCCACCAGACCACCCCTTGCCCCTCTGCCCCAGGCTGAGGTCTCAATAAGAGGTTCCCCGGCACCAGCATGGCCTGTCAGTCTCTGCCCAGGCCTCACCAAGGCTGAGCCGCAGCTCCTCGCACTGGCTGATGTGGGGGAACTGCAGCATCTGCCGCCATTTCTTGCTTTTGCCTTTTCGATTTCCACCACCACCTGTGGGAGCAAACAGGGTCTTGAGTCCTGCCACCACCGTACTTCCCCATGACCCTCAGAACAGTCTAGAGGGCCTGCAGGGCCCAAACTAGGCTCAGCCCACCTTGGGACACACCTCTGGCCTTCCCTCTACATGCCTCAAACCTTCCCTCGATGGAGACACACCTGGGCTGAGAGAGCCAGAGGGCAGTAAAGCCTCTCTGGTAGCTTCTGGAAGAATCAGCTTCTGACCAGGTAGGAGTTTCACAAATAGAGAAGGGAATCAAAGTGGTGGGAACTGTGTAAGGTGGGACATGCCTGAGAGATGCTGAGGGCAGAAGCATCCTGGGCCAAGAGAAAGGCTTCCTGGCCTCATCACTGGGCCCCACATCACAGACAGCAGAGGCTCAGAGAAGGCTTGAAAGGCAACACAGAACAGTGGTAGCAGCAAGGCTAGCCCTCAGGAGTCCCTTCTCCTACCCAGGAAGGCTTCCATGGCCTGGACACCTACCTGATTTTACCCGGCTGACCTCTCACCAGTACTAATGAGACCACAGTAGCAGCAGAAAAGCACATAGAGCCAGAACAGCTATGGCAAATGTGGGCCAGACTGGAGACAACAGGGAGTGGTGGGGAGCGTGGTGCACTAAGATGGTATGTCCCTTGTAACAGGGCAGCTACAATAAAACTCCAGCTGATTGGTGCTCTGTTGCCAGGCAGGAATGCTGGCTCAATGTGGCCAGATATTCTGATTTCTCAAAAGAAACAGGAAATCCAAATTGTTGTAAGAAATACTGGTGCCAATTATAAAAGCAAAACAAATTTAACAATATTAACTTTTAAAACCCACTACAACAAAATAAATGAAACATGTCAGAGAACCAGATCTGATCAGGGGCCACCAGGGTAAGATGGTAGAAGGAGCCTAGGTTTTGTCTCACAGACCTGGGTGTGAATCTCTAATTCACTCTTTTAGACCCATCACTTGTCCTCTATGAACCTCAATTTCTCTGTGTGTACTTTGGGTCCAAATCTACTTCTGGAGGTAGTCTTGAGGATGAAATGGCAAGCGGTGGGCCCAGCTCCATCAACTCAGAGGCAATCTCAGGCCAGCACATTTCCTTGCCTGACCACTAGCCTGGTTTTGTCTGGGTGAAAGCAGGTGCTGTGGGGGAGGGCGCAGGGCTGGGTTCCTTGATGGGCTCCCTGGGGGAGGAAGCATGGTAGGCCAACCATTGGGAAACCTGCTAGTGACGCTCCTGCAGCCTGTACTCAGCATACCCTGAAGTCATTGCTTCACCCCAAACCCCGGCAAGGCCTCTCCAGAAGGGGAACTCATCCCCACCCCCGCAGGTTTCTCGACCAAGCCCAACTCTTCATCTGCCTCCACCCCCAGTAACTTCCTCCTCCCTGTTCTTGGGTCCACATCAAGGCAGCAGCCAAGAGTCATATGCAAATACCCTGTCCTGGAACTGCCATCAAGTCAGTGAGGGTCTCTCCATCCTGCCCAGCCCACTGCCTGTACTGAGGTCCCTGGGAAAGAAAGGACTGAGGGCTGCCTCACTTCAGCACTCTTGTCTGACTGGGCTCAAGTTCATGAAAAAATGAGGCCCTGAAGTGAGGAATCCATCTGTCCAAAATCACAGAGCCTGAAGGTTACAGAGGCAAGTTGAACCTAGCCTTATGAATCGGGCTGTGAACCACAAGTCAGCAGTTCGAAACTACCAGCTGTTCCGCAGGAGAAAGATGAGGCTTTCTGCTCCCATAAAGATTTACAGCCGTGGAAACACTGTACAGGGTCACTATGAGTTGGAACCAACTCCACAGCACACAGCCACCACCCTAAGATGCCACAATCCAAACTCCTCCCTGCTCGACCCTGCAAACATACTGAACATCTATTTGATGGCAACAGTATACATACCAAGTATTCCCAAATGACCTTAGGGTCTCAGGATCACTTTGAGAAGCTGGTAAAAGCCCTGGCCCCAAGCTATCAGTCAACTCAAGGATGATTCAAACACAGCCACCATCTCAACCTGGTGACCCCTGGCCAGATCTGGCTCTCTGATATGCTTTATTTATTGGGTTGCAGTGGGTTTTTTAAAAAAACTTTTGTTTCTGTAAATAAAATCAGCACCAGTATTCCAGGGGCCAGGGTTCAGCACTAGACAGCAATCAGGATTTTCCTGTCCCACTCTCAATCATTCCACAAAGAAACACTCAAGTTCAAAGTTGAGAGTTTTGTCTAAAGCCATACAACTGGAAATGGGTAGAGCCAGGTTGGCCCCTAGTGGGGCCATACCCCCTGTGCCTTGCCTGTGGTCGGATGAAGCCTATTCAATGATGCCTACACTCTCTGGCCAGGCAAGACAGTGTCCACAGCAAGCCTGAAGTCTGACTGGCCAGAGCCCTAGGGAGGGAGAGAGGCCTGGCCCTGCTCTCCCCACCCTCCTCCCTGGCAGGCTGGATGACAAGGCAGAACAGAATCAGCAGATGCCCCCAGAGGCTGGAGGAAGGCCTAGCCCCAGGGCTCGATAAGGGACTAGAGATAAGGGAGGTGCTGGGCACTGAGGACCCAGACTTCCATGCCCACTTTCAAGCAGCACACTCCAGAGATCAATCAGCATGGGTGGGCAGAGGCTGAGCACCTCTCTGGGCTTCCTACAGACTGTGCCCAAGGCCTGGGTCAACCATGAACTCACTGGGTAACATGGGACTAGTTCCTGGTCTGAGCCTCATTTGTCTTTTGCAGCTCTCCCTGGTTGGTGAAGCAGATGACTCTTGCAACCTAGTGTGGACAAAGCTGTCAAGACTGTTCTGGCTGGAGTTTCAAAAAGAAAGAAGGGTCTTGCTCATTGCTAGGTTCCCAGAGCACTGGACAGGGCGGGGCCCAGAGTCGGTGCTCAGTTATTAAATTACTGAGGTAGATTACAGCAAGTAAGGGGCAGACTGACCATAGAACTGTGAGAACTTCATCTGGTGGTCCTTGTCCCCCAGAACCCTCACAGAGCAGGTGCCTGACAAAATCTGGGTGGAGAGTTACCAGGGGCTCAGAACTTCTACACATTGGGCTCACCAAACAGACTCACACTTTAGCAAGTGCAGCAATCCACCGGACATGCTCTCTTCCTTCAAAGTCCTGTTCCTACTTATTTCTGTGCCTGCTTGGTCCATCCATCTCTGCCCATGTACTGAGGTATTCAGCATGCAGCAGCCGTGATAGCAGGACTTTCCCTGTGTTGGGATGGCTGTGCTACACAGACCCTAAGTTCATTCATTCTGCAAACCTTTATTTATCCAGCACCAACTCTGGGACAGTCCAGGCAGGGCGCAGGGTCGGGGCTGAGCACGTGGGGTGGGTTTACCCGCTCTCCGCTATTTTCTCACCTCTCACCTGGGAGAGGGCTCAACAAGGCTCTCCCAGGACTCGGGTCGGTCCCACCCTCCCCACTTCCTTCCTCTCTCTTTCCCTCACCACCCCCCCACCACCCCGCAAGGGCGGCGGCCTGACCCCCCGCCCCTTCCTGGGCCCCGGATCCCTGGGGCAGGTGTGGAGGAGGCGGACGATGGGCCGGAAGGGGTTATGCCTGCGCGGGGTGCGGGGCGCGGAGTCGCTTGTCTGGGGCGCCCTGCTTAACTAGGAGGCCGAGCCCCGAACCACAGAAACCCCGGCCTGTCCGATTGCCGGGCCGCTCACCTTCCCGGGCCTTGAGTAGAACCGTGTTCGCTACGATGTTCTCGAGCTCCATGGGCTGCGGCGCCGCCGGGCCCGCACGGCCGCGCCGCCGACCCGGGTCGCGCACTGGAGCCGGGGCCGGA
>NW_006408760.1:1874706-1889952 GCF_000296735.1 Chrysochloris asiatica
GACCCGCCCCACCCCACCCCGCCCTCTGTTTACTTTACTCTGCCAATAGGAGAGCCAGCGCTCCCCGCGCCGTTTTCTCATTAGATTGCCTTTTCATCATTACCCGCCCCCGAGTCAGGGATTCGCTCAAAGGAACCAAGAGGCGGGACTAAATACGTCACCTCTCCCTGGTTGGTCTGACGGCAGGTTTCAACCCGTAGGTTCGAATTTCTGGACCTTTGGAAGATATAGAACTGCCAAATAGGGGTGAGCTCTCTGCAGGGACAACCGTGGATGGGGGAGGGGAGAGCTCCTCTGGGTGACGCCCAGGAGATCAAGTGGTTGACTGGATAAACGAAGCGTCATTCATTTCCAGAACTGCATTTTTATTGGGTTATCAGTTGGAGGTGTGGCCACACGAGGGTGGTCCCGGCGCCTTTGACTCACCTACTACTTTTCCAGGGTTTTGTAGGGGACGCCCTTCGATTCTGACTTCCTGCGGGCTTTGGATCGGCCGGTCCTGGAGGGCCTGTGTCCGGGTCGTAGAGCGTTCCAGAGGAGGCTGGCGGCTTCCCTAGAGCTCCTCGGCCTCCCGCCCGGCCGCCTCGGCGCCCCCACTCAGTCCCCACAGCCGGATGTTGTGATTTCTCTCCACCCACACGTCCCTACTCGCCCTTGGCCTCTTCTGCCTTATAAGGCCGCGCCGTCACCCCTAGACCTTGGGATGAACTCCCGCCCATTTTATGGACGGGGAGCTGAGGAGCCCGAGGTCTAGTGGTTGGCTCGAAACCGAAGACAGGGAGGAAGACAAGACCGAGACTTTACAGCTAGTCAACACTTCACTCCCCCTACCTCTCCACCCCTTCACACAGCAGGAAACCGAGGCTTAACCAAACCCAGCAGTAAGTGAGAGTCAGCCGTCTCTGATGCCTGTTCATTCATTTGTCTCGAAATCCCTACAGAGCCTGTGCCAGGCACCCAGCCAGGTGGTGGGGTTGCAGAGGAGTTCGAAAGATAGCCAGGCTCCCTACATATGCTCTAGAAGGGGGGTAAAAATAACAATCCTGTAAATAAACAAAAGAGATAGCTTCAGGCAGTGATGTTGTTAAGTACTATCCAGCAGGTTCCGACTCAGCGACCATAATACATAAGGTTTCCCAGGAGCGAAAGCCTGATGGGTTTGAACTGCTGACCTTGCAGTTAGCAGTCTAGTGCTTATCCTACAACGCCACACAGACAATGATAAGTGCTATTAATACACTGAAAGAGTGAGGGGGAATGGGCTTAGAGTGTGCCATTGGAGCAGAGACCTGAATGATAGACAGGACCCAATCATGCAAAATTCTGGGAAAACTTCCAGGCAGAAGAAACAGCAAGTGCAAAAGCTCAAAGCCTAGAAGTTTGGTGCATTCTGTGAACAAGAAGAAGACCTCCGTGGGCTTCAAGATCAAGCAGGATGAGATGAGATACAGGGAGCAAGGGCATTAGATCATGGAATGCTTTGTAAACCATAAACAAAACAAAAGAAAAAACCAACAACAACCAGTTGCCTATGAGTCAATTCTGACTCATAGTGACCCCGTGTGTCAGAGTAGAACTGTGCTCCTTACGGTTTTCATGACTGATATTTCAGAGGTAAACTGCCAGGCCTCTCTTCTGAAGAACTGTTGGGTGGGCTTGAAACCTCTTAACTTTTCAGCTAATAGCTGAGTGCATTAACCAGTTTGCACCAGCTGAGTACTCCTTAGACCAGGGGTGGGTATCGGCCAGCTCTCATGTGGTATGAGTTGGTATTGACTCATAGCAACCCTATGCACAACAGAAAGGCCTGCAATATCATTTGTTCTGATCCTGTTAAGGCAACCGCAATTCCAGCCATCACAATTCCAGCCATCACATTGGTGATGATGGTTGTATGCTATGGAGTCTTTTGACTCATAACAAAACTGTATGGGATTTCTGAGGCTGTAAATTGTTACAGGAAGAGAAAGCCTCATCTTTCTCCCACAGAGCACCTGATGGACTCAAACTGATGACCTTGCAGTTAGCAGCTCAATGCATAACCCACTCCGCTGCCAAGGCTACTTGGCCATCACATTATTGCTGTTAAGTGCCGTCCAGTTAGTTCCAACTCATAGTGACCCTGGTGGCTGGTGAGTCTGAACCACAGCGCCACACCAGGACTCCTAGCCATCACGTTGTTGTTGTTGTTGTTGTTAGGTGCCATCGAGTTGGTACCAACTCATAGAGACCCTATGTACAACAGAACGAAACACTGCCCAGTTCTGGGCCAACCTCACAATTGTTGCCACGTTTGAGCCCATTGAAGCTGCCACTTTGCCAATCCATCTTGCTGGGCGTCTTCTTCCTCTTTTTCTCTGACCCTCCACCTTACCAAACATGATATCCTTCTCCAGCAACTGGTCCCTTCTGACAATATGTCTGAAGTATGAGAGACGAAGTTTGGCCATCCTGGCCTCCAAGGAGCACTCTGGCTGTACTTCTTCCAAAACGGATCTATTGGTTCTTTTGGCAACCCATGGCACTTTCAATAGTCTCCTCCAACACCATAACTCAAAAGCGTCAATTCTTCTGCGGTCTTCCTTATTCACTGTCCAGCTTTCACATACATATGAGATTACCGAAATTATCATGAAAATATCATGGCTTGGGTCAGGCGCATCTTAGTCCTCTAGCTGACATCTTTGCTCTTCAACGCTTGAAAAAGGTCTTGTGCAGAAGATTTGCCTAATGCAATACATTGTTTGATTTCTTGACTGCTGCTTCCATGAGTGTTGATAGTTAATCCAAGAAGGATGAAGTCCATGATAACTTCAATATTTTCTCTGTTGATAAGAATGTTGTTTATTGGTCCAGTGGTGAGGATTTTTGTTTTCTTTACATTGAGATGCAATCCTTACTGAAGGCTGTGTTCTTTAATCTTCATCAATAAATATTTTAAGTCCTCTTCACTTTCAGCAAGCAAGATTTTATCATCTGCAGGTTGTTAATGAGTCTTCCGCCAATCCTGATGCCACATTTTCCTTCATATAACCCAGCTTTTCAGGTTATTTGCTCAGCATACAGGTTGAATAAGTATGGTGAAAGAATACAACCCTGTTGCACACCTTTCTTAATTTTAAACCATTCAGTGTTCCCATGTTCTGTTCCAACAACTGCTTCTTGGTCCATGTACAGATTCCTCATGAGCACAATTAAGTGTTCAGGAATACTCATACTTCACAATGTTGTCCATAGTTTGTCATGATCCACACAATCGAAAGCCTTTGCATAGTCAATAAAGCAGAAGTAAACATCTTTCTGGTATTCTATGCTTTCAGCCAAGAGCCATTGGACATCAGCAATGACATTCTTTGTTCCACATCCTCTTCTGAATCCAGCTTGAACTCTGGAAGTTCTCTGTCGATGTATGCTTGCAGCCGTTTTCTGTATTACCTTTAGTAAAACTTTACTCAAATGGGATATCAAAGATATTGTCTGATGATTTCCGCATTCCGTTGGGTCACCTCTCTTTGGAATGGGCACAAATACAGATCTCTGCCAATCAGTTGTCCAGATAGTTGTCTTCCAAATTACTTGGCACAGATGAGTGAGTGTCTCCAGTGCCACCTCACTTTCTTTTTTTTGTTTAATGTTTTATTGTGAATCATGTGATAGCTTACATGGGAGAACATTAGTTTTACATTCATCCTATCGTATATTGTTTCATTGCCATGGTTACAATCCCCTCCATGCATCATCAACCAACCAAAGGGTATACCCTGCAAGCCTACCCCCTGGTCGTCAGCACACAGCCCCTCTCCCTCTCTGTGTCTAAAGTCCCCAGCTGCTCCATCTCTTCATGTCATCATCTCTGCCTCCATCTCTGGCATCACTGCTTCTCTGGGTAGGGTCCCGCTCTCCGCTTTTCTCCCTTGGTGGTCCCAGAGACCTCTGCTCCTAGACTGCAAAGTTAATCACTCCCTTCCTTGCTACAAAACATCTACCTTTACATTTCCAACCCTCACAAGCAGTCCTGGTAACAATTATTCACTATTGTATCACAAGAGACCTATTCACAACTCTTCATCAGCCCTGCCTAGACATCATTGATGGCATCAAGTGTGGCAGCGGTAGTGAGGTTGGCCCAGGATCGGACATTGTTTCGTTCTGCTGTGTATGGGGTCGCTATGAGTTGGTTCTGACTAGATGGCACCTGACAACAACAACAACAACAACAAGCCTTTGAAAGAATGATTGGTGGACCTTTATGGGCCAAGAGTGTTAGCAGAGAGAGCAGTTGGGAAGCTACAGAAGAATTCTAGGAGAAAGATGACCTTGCCTGGGACAAGATGGCAGTGGCCATGGAGATGAAGAAAAGTAGGTGGGTCTAGGATACATTTGAGAATAAAGATAAGTACCTTAGAAGAGGGAAACCAGTGGTCAGTGAGGCAGAGGGCTGGTACTTCACCTAGCCTGAGGTGAAAGTGAGACTCAAAGAAGGCTGTTGGGTCCAAGGTGAGTTTCAGAGATTTCTGCTGTGGGTAGAAAGAGCCTTTCTGGACAAAGACCAGTAGAAGAAGTCAGGGAGAGCTCATGCATTCAGCACCTGAGGGCAGGATATCAGGGTAGAGTTTCAGGTACAAGATTGTGGGTAAAGTGTTGAGAAGAGGCTGAGACCCTAGGAAGGACCTGGATCAAGGAGATCCTTAGAAGGCAGGCAAGGAATTTGAATTTCATTTTGAGGGATGTGGTGAGCCACGGAGGAACTTTTTAAGTGAAGAGTAGTGTGGTGGTCAGATTTGCTTGAACAGAAGGCTCTGTGGCTGTACTGTGGAGGTCCCATAGGGGAGAGGGGTGGGGAAAGAGGGGCTAAGGCTGACTTGTGGACACCTGTTGTTTTGCTACCACATTTGAATACCCCTCCCATTTGGGAGGATTCCTAGGAGACACTGAGGCAATTTATCAAGGCAATAGCAAAGAGGTGGCAATATTTCTTCCCCTAGGAGCCCATTTCCAAGGTTTCCAACCAGGTCTTTGAATCCAGAGGACAACCAAAGCACATTTAGAATTCTTTGTGGACATAGCAGATTGGGAGGCAGTCAAATTGGCCAATCAGTCAGGCCTTTCCTAGGGAGGGGGATTCAGTAAGTAGTGTAGGAACTGCCTAATCAGTGAGTTGTCTAAGTAACCCAGAATTGGCTTCATTATTTGCAATAAAGTATTCTAAGATAGGCAGACCTTTAAGGAGGAGCCCGCAGAGAGAGAATGGCACAGTGGCAAGGCTGTGCTTTTACATGGACACAGTGGGAGCAGTCATGGAGTTGGAATGAGTAGGATTTAGCCACTCATGTGGATGACAAGGGAAACGTGACATGCACAACTAACTCTCAGGTCTGGCTCTTCAATCTGTCCTCTACCCATAGCCAAAGTGGTCTTTTTAAAAAGGGAAATTGGCCATCAGCCATCTGAGATATGTTCAAAGTTACTCATTATTGCAGCATTGTCTGAAAAGGTGGATCATGCTAATCATTCTTAAGGTTGTTGCTGTTAAGTGCCGGCAAATTGTTTCCAACTCGTAGCAACCCTGTATAGGGTTTCCAAGGAGCAGCTGGTGAGTTTGAACCACTGACCTTGCAGTTCAAACTGACCTTGCATTCCAGTGCTTTATCCCACAGCGCCACACCAGGTTTTATTGCAGTAACAAAGAACCCCCAAATTTCAGTGACTTAAGACAGCAAAAGTTTATTTCTCATGTATACCATACATCCAACAGAGGTTGTTGGGGTGGGGGGTTGAAGAGGACTGTACTCATAGTAGCCATTCAGGAGGGTGATTGGGGCTCTATCTCAACTTGTTCTTCTAAAAGGCCAGATACAGTAACAGGAAATGCAGTAAGTCATAATAGCCCTTAAATCTTGCATCTGAAAGTGACACAACTCACTTCTGCTCATGTTTCATTGGTCAAAGTAAACCACATGACCACAACTATAAAGGAATGGGGGGAAACTTAAAAAATACTATAAACCAAAAGTCCAAAATACTATAAATCAAAAATCCAAACTCTAATTCATGCCAGCCCCATGTGTGTCAGGGAAGGACTATGCTTCACAGTGTTTTCAATCGCTGTGGTCTTTTGGTGGTAGATCTCGAGGACTTTATTCCAAGCTACCTCTGGTAGTGGTGGTGGTGGTGTGCCATGTAGACTCATTGTGGCCCTGTATAGGTTTTCTGAGGCTGTAAATCTTCATGGGAGCAGAAAGCCTCATCATTCTCCTGTGGAACGGCTGGTAATTTCGCACTGCTGACCTTCAGGTTAGCACCCAATTCGTAACCACAATGCTTTTAAATTGCCAACCTTTCGGTTAGCAGCCAAATGCTTAACTTATCAAGCCACCCAAGTGTCCTCATTACTATACACCCTCCAAACCCACTGCCATTTAATTAATTCTGACTCATAGTGACTCTATATAGGGCTTCCAAAACTGTAAATCTTTACAGGAGCAGATAGCCTCATCTATTTCCTATGGAATGCATAGTAGGTTTGAACAACCAGCCTTGCAGTTATCAGTCCAACACTTATCCCACAATACCACCAGGGTTCTTTCAACATTAGGATGTTGTTGTTAAATGCATCAAGTTGGTTCTGACTCATAGTGATCCTATATATGGTTTCTGAGTGGTAGCTGGTGGGTTTGAACCACTGACCTTGAAGTTAGCAGTCCAGTACTTACAGCAGAGTTTATTTTCCAAAGATGCACAAAGCAACATCTCCCATCCCACAGGCATTTCTGCAGTGTGGCCGTGCAGGCCTCTCTCATCAGGATCTGGTATGCCTTAGAGTCTATTTTGTAATCAGAATATGGTAGAAGTAATGTCAAGTGATTTTTGAAAGTGGGTCAGCAAAGGCTACGTACTCTGGTGGTGGTGGTGGTAGTGTGCTGTGAAGTCAACTCCGACTCATAGGGACCCTGCATAGGGTTTCTGAGGTTGTAAATCTTTACGGGAGCAGAAAGCCTCATCTTTCTCCTGTGGAACAACTGGTAGTTTCGAACTGCTGATCTTGAGATTAGCAGCCCAATTCATAACCACTACGCTACCAGAGCTCCTTACTCTGGTCCTCTTGAAATGCTTGTTCTCCAGAAGTTTCTCTCAGGATGGTCCCTAGAAATCAGCAGCCAAAGTCTAAGAAGCTTTAATTGAATGGAGAGACCACCTATAGGTGCTCTGATTGACAATCCCAGTTGAGCTTGACCTTCAAGTTGTCCTACCCCAAGCATCAGATTGTGAGTAAAGATACCCCCAGATGATTCTGGCCTCTAGTGGTTCAAGTCCCTCCCAGCCACTCAAGCATCCCCACTGAGGCCTCTGACATTGTGGAGAAGAGACAAGCCATCCCTGTTGTGTCTTGTTGCAATTCCTGACCCACAGACCCCATGAGCATAATAAAATGGTGGTGGTTTTATGCCACTAAATTTGGAATGGAGTTTTTTATATATGTTGTTGTTGTTAGGTGTTGTCAAGTCAGTTCTGACTCTTATAGGGTTTCTGAGGTTTCAAATCTTTACAGGAACAGAAAGCCTCATCCTTCTCCCGTGGAGTGGCTTGTGGGTTTCATCTGCCAACTTTATGGTTAGCAGCTCAGTGCTTGTCCTACAGTGACACCAGGGATCCTTGTTTTATATATACACTTTATTTTTGTTGAGGAGCAAAGCATACATTAATTCAACAAGTTCTACACATGCAATTTGGTGATGTAGGTTACATTCTTCTAGTTGTGCCAACTTTCTCGTCCTCTATAAAAATATCATGGTCCTGTCAGAGGTCCTGTAACTTCACAACATCAGCCCAGAGCTGGTCCCTATGAGCCAGAAGTCAGACATACCTCCACCCTCCATGTTTTTACCAATTCTGACATCCGCTAAGGAGCTCTGGTAAGTGTAGTGGTTACGAATTGGGCTGTGAACCTTAAGCTCAGCAGTTCGAAACTACCAGCTGTTTGTTCCTCGGGAGAAAGATGAGGCTTTCTGCTCCTGTAGAGATTTACAGCCTCGGAAACCCTGTACAGGATCGCTATGAGTTGGAACTAACTCCACAGCACATAACCACAAGCACCCTGACAGAAGCTGTTCCTGCCACCATGTTCACATTTGTGGGGTTTATTAGGGAACTAACAGATATTCAAAAGAACTCCTGGTGTGGTGCTGTAGGATCAGCAATGGACTGCAAACCACAAGGTCGGCAATTCAAACCCATCAGCTGCTCCTTGGAAACCCTATACAGGGTCACTTTGAGTGGGAACTGACTTGCTGGCACTTAACAACAACAAACAAATATTCAGGATCAGGAATGACTTAGGATACAGTTCTGTCAGGACAGTTTCTCACATTCCCAGGCAGGCCCCTCCCTGGCCTTCAGTTTCTCAGCCCTTGACCCCTTCGATCTCTTAGCCCTTTTGGGCCAGCCTGGCCTCTGCCCTACTCAGACAAGTGTTACAAAGTTCTTTACCTCCATCCATAAATGCCCAGAGATTCCACACTCCACCAATAAGCCTTGGCCTAAAGGTACTCAGCTGTCTTACATGATGGGTTAGTGAGTCTAGCCCTGTCAAGTGCCTGGAGGTATCCCATTCTGCCAGTAAGTGTCCTTTCTGAAGGCTAGGAAGTCCACTGTGCTATTTCATGCTGGTGTCCTGATCCTGCTGCTTCTCCTACCATTTCTTTGTCGTTGCTTCTCATTGTTTCTCAAAATCTCTGGAGTTACAACTCTCTCTGTCTCCTGGGTTTAGTAGTTTCTCAGGCAGGTATCTTAGGTCCAAAGGATGTGCTCCCCTCCTAGCAATATTTCAATTCATATTTCATCAATTCCTGGAGCCTTGGGTTTTTTTTAATGTTTTATTGTGAATTTGTCTTCACCGCAGCTTGGACTTCTTCCTTCAGTATCATCGGTTCATTTCTTTTCTGGTTTTTTTTTTTTTTTTTTTACAATTTAACTCTGTTTATTATACCCAGAACCTATAACAATATTATGCATTTGTCATTCAATAAATATTCCATTTCAGTATCTTCACTCTGCCTATTTTGAGTAGTTCCTTTTTTTTTTTAAGTTTTTATTGTGAACTGAGTGATAATTTACATGGGAGAACATCAGCTTTACACCATATTTCATTGCAATAGTTGTAATCTCCTCCATGCATCATCATTCAACAGTAAGTTTTTATTGTGAACTGAGTGATAATTTACATGGGAGAACATCAGCTTTCCATTGCAATGATTACAATCTCCTTCATGCATCATCATTCAACAGTATTTGCTTCCATTCCCCCTGTTTTTGGTTTGTTTGTTTGTTTGTTTGGTGAAGGGGATGTACGTAGAAACACGCAGGAATATATAATCCTTTAAACAACCGAAGGACACATTCTGCAAGCCTGCCTCCTGGCTGCCAGCACCCAATCCCTGTCTTTCCATGAGTCGAGTCCTCAGCTGCTCCTTCTCTCCATCATTATTAGTTCTTGATCATATGCTACTGCCTGAAATGATTGTACATCAGCCATTTCTTTTTGGTACAGTAACTGTGTATTCCTTTCATCTTCTTTTGCTGTTTCCTGTATCACTCAATATTTTGCCTGTAGAATCCTTCAAGTTGAGCCTTGATTTTTTTCTTCTTCTTCTTTTTTCTTCAGTTCTTTCAGCTTGAGAAATGCTGGGTATATTCTTCCCTTTTGGTTTTCTAACTCCAGGTCTTTGCACATTTCCATTATAGTACTTCACTGTCTTCACAAGCTGCCCTTTGACATTTTCTGTTCAACTCTTTTACTTTCTCATTTCTTCCCCCAGTCAAGAGCAAGTTTCAGGGTCTCTTCAGAAATCACTTCCGTCTTTTCTTTCCCGTCTTTTTAAATGACCTTTACTTTCTTCATGTATAAGGTTCTTAATGTTACCCCACTCATCTGGTCGTTAATGTTCAACGTGTTCTTAAGATGGTCTCTAAATTCAGGTGATTACAAACCCAAGGTTATATTTTGATTCTTGTGAACTTTTGAATTTCTTTAGCTTCAGCCTGAACTTGCATATGAACAAGTTTCATTCATCTGTTAATTTGTTGTTCTGTGGTGGTTTGTGTGTTTACATGATGCTGGAAACTGTCACCAGTGTTTCAAATTCCGGCAGGGTCACCCATGGAGGACAGGCTTCAATGGAGCTTCCAGACTTTATTTGTATAGTTCCACCCAATCATTTGGTGGGAGTTATAACACCATACTGGCCATAAAAAAGCATCCATTTCACACACCTTCCTTTCCCAAGGTGTGCCTCTCTCATTAATATAAATTCACCTCCCCCTGTGGTTTCTATCTCATCTTTTGAGTTCCTGTTGTCATTTTGAAGGAGCTCTGGTACTGTCTTGGTTATGAATAGGGCTGCTAATCTCACGGTCAGCAGTTAGAAACTACCAGCTGCTCCGTGGGAGAAAGATGAGGTTTTCTACTTTCATAAAGATTTACAGCCTTGGAAACCCTATACAGGGTCTCTATGAGTCGGAACCGACTCCACAACAACCAGCACCGAAGAGCTCTTTAAAGAACACAATACTCGAGGTAGATAATCTAGGCAGATATTCTTTACTAGTTAAGAACACTTTAGGGGATCTTTTTGGTTTAAGATTTACGGATTATCTCATGGCAATAGTTTCAAAGGTTGATCTACCTTCCACGGCTCCAGGAAGTCTGGCTATGTTTGGAGTGGTTTGTTATATAGAAATAGCTAACGAGAATAACTACCACATGCCTAAAAGGAGGGTACATTGGGAATTTTTGGTGAATAAAATTAACTGCCACCACAGACAAATTTGGAGCCCTGGTGTGGCGCTGTGAGTTAATGAACTGGACTGCAAAGTCGGTTTGAACCGTAATGTCGGTGGTTCAAGCTCACTAGCCACTCCTCAGAAACCCTATACAAAGTTGCTATAGGTCAGAACCGACTTAACGGCACTTAACAACAACAACAGACAAATTTGCTTGTATATGCATAAATCATCTCTGGAAGGTTACATGAGAATAGGAAACATAGGGACAGGGCAGGAGGGGGACTTTTCACCCATATCCCTTTTGGACCTGAGTTCTGTGTCACATGGCTGCATTGCCTATTTTTAAAACAAAAGGTGTAAACATAACCCTGTCACTGTCTTGCACAGAACCCCTAGTGGCTTCCTGTTTTAGACTGCCTGTATGATGGCTTCAATGACTCCTCCTTCCTCTTGGTATTCACACCCTTATAATTCCCTCCCCTTTAGTGTGGGTGTAGTGAGTTAGATGTTGGACTGCTAACTACAAGGTCAACAGGTCAAACCCACCAGTTGTTCCATGAGGGAAAGAAGAATATCTGCTCCAGTAAAGATTTACAATCTCAAAAACCCTAGCGAGCAGTTCTACTCTGTCCTTAAGGTCACTGTGAGTCAGAATGGACCTGACGGCAGTGGGTTTTGGGTTAGTGTGGGTTGGACCTAATGACTCCCTTCTAATAAACAGAATACAGAAACAATAATTGAATATCACTCCCAAGACTACGTTATGAAAAGACCAGGGTTTGCATCTTACGTGCTGTTGCTCCCACTCTCACTGGCTTATTCTGAGGGAAGCCAGTTGCCCCATGTTGTGAGCTATGTTTGGAGAGGCCTATGAGGCAAGGTTCTGATATCTCTGGCCCAAAGCCTAGAAGGATCTGCGATCTGCCAACAACCAATCCCTCTAAGTTGACTTGGAAATAGGTCTTTCCTCAGTGAAGGTGACTGCAACCTCCGCTGACACTGGGAGGCAGCCTGAGAGAAACCCTGATACAGAGGCACCCAGTTAGACATTGCCAGGCTCCCAACCAAATGACATCGTGATAAATGGAGAAAAGACTGAAGTTGTCAAAGCCTTCATTTTGCTTATGGAAGCATCAGTAAAAGAAAATCAAGCAATGTAATTGCATTAGGTAAATTTGCTTCACAAGATCTCTTTAAAGTGTTAAAAAGCAGAGACGTCACTTTGAGGACTAAGGTGAACCTGATCCAAGCCATGGTATTTTCAATAGTCTCACAGGCATAGGAAGGACTATAGAAGAATTGATGTACATGAATTATGGTGTTGGAGAAGAATAGTAACAGTACTATGGACCGCCAGAAGAACAAACAAATCTGTCTTTGGAAGAAGTACAGCCAGAATGCTCCTTAGAAGCCAGGATGGTCAGACTTTGTCCCTCATACTTCAGACATGTCATAAGGAGAGACCAGTCCATGGAGAAGGACATTATGCTTGGTAAAGTGGAGGGTCGTCAAAAAAGAGGAAGACCCCCAGTGAGATTGAGTGACACTGTGGCAGCAACAATGGACTCAAAATAACAGTGTGACAATGGCGCATGACTGGGTAGTTGTATATTGGGTCAGTATGAGTCAGAACTGAATCGAAAGCAACTAACAAAACAACAACAAATTTTGGAGCAATTTGGTATTAACAACAAATAACTAATGTTGTTGTTAAGTGCCATAGAGTCAGTTTCGACTCATAGCGACCCTGTATAGTGTTTCCTAGGAGTATCTGGTGGGTTTGAACCACCAAACTTGAGGTTAGCAATCCAGTGCTTATCCTACAGCACCACACAGACTTTCCATAATACTTAAAAACAAACAAACAAACAACTCTTAACCATGACCTACAAGGCTAAACTTGATCATGTCCCTGTTTGTTGTTGTTAAGTGCTATAGAGTCAGTTCTGATTCATAGCGACCTTGTATAGGGTTTCCAAGGAGCAGCTGGTAAGTTTGAACCACCGACCTGGTAGTTCAAACCCACCTTGCAGTTCAGTGCTTTATCCCACAGCGCCACACCAAGACTCCATGTTCCTGTTTGTTGCTGTTGTTGTTAGGTCCTATTCAGTTGGTACTGACTCATAGCAACCCTATGCACAACAGAACGAAACACTGCCTGGTCCTGTGCCAACCTTACAATCCTTCTTGCTACATTTGAGCCCATTACTACTGACACTGTGTCAATTCATCTCATTGGGGGACTTCCTCTTTTCTCCAGCCCTCTACTTTTTTTTTTATTTTACGTTTTTATTGTGAATTATGTGATAGTTTACCTGGGAGAACATTAGCTTTACATTCATCCTATCTTATTTCGTTTCATTGCAATGATTACAATTCTCTACATGTATCATCAAACAGCCAAAGGGTATACCCTGCAAGCCTGCCCCCTGGCTGTCAACACACAGCCCCTCGCCCTCTTAGAGTCCAGAGTCCCCAGCCACTCCATCTCTCCACGTCATTGTCTCTACCTCCATCTCTGGCATCACTGCTTCTCTGGATAGGGTCCTGCACTCCGCTCTTCTCCCTTGATGGTCCCAGGGTCCTCCACTCCTAGACTGTAAGATCAGCCATTCCCCTCCTTTTGTTACAAAACGTCTACCTTTACATTTGCAACACTCACAGTCAGTCCTGATAACAATTATTCATTATTGAACCACAACAGTCTTAGCCCCATCTCCTTTCACCAGCCCTGCCCAGACAGGTTGGAAACCACTCAGTGAAGATTCTACCTTCCCCCATATCCTCTGAAACTTGGCTCCATCTTGAAAGCTTGTAAGCCAATCACTTTGTGCCTTTGTAGCCCCCACCCCACCCCATTTTGGGTAGCCAGTGTCTAAGTCGCCCATCCCTGTCAACTCTGTGTACCGAGTGGATGGGAATGATCCTCGCTGTAAAGATTCATTCCCTCTTTTGAGCTACTACATCTACAGGCATAGGTCAAGTTCATCAAATTGTAGTGGATTACTCTTTTTTTCCTCTTCTTTCTTCCTCTAGTAAAGTTCTGATCATCCAGTCATTGAAGCCAGGTTAAATGGGTACTATCTGCAAGTATAAGGAGCTCGGGTAGCATAGTGGTTACGAATCGGGCTGTGAACCTTAGGGTCAGCAGTTCCGCGGGAGAAAGATGAGGCTTTCTTCTCCGGTAAAGATTTACAGCCTCGGAAACCCTGTACAGGGTCGCTATGAGTCAGGACCGACTCCACGGCACATAACAACAACAAGAACATCTGCAAGTATGGGTGTTCTTGTGCATCTCCCCTCACTTCATATCAGCTGGACCCTTCACTCTCTACTCTAGTCCTCTGTTCTGGCCCTCTACTTTACCAAACATGATATCCTTCTCCAGGGACTTGTTTCTTCTGATAATATGTCCGAAGTATGAGAGACAAAGTCAAGCCATCCTAGCTTCCAAGGAGCATTTTGTTGGCTGTACTTCTTCCAACACAGATCGGTTTGTTCTTTTGGCACTCCTTGGTACTTCTAATGTTCTCCTCCAACACCATAACTCAAATGTATCAATTCTTCTATGGTCTTCCATATTCACAATCCAACTTTCGCATGCAAATGTGGTTATTGAAAATACATCATGGCTTGCTGTCAGGTGCACCTTAGTCCTCACACAGACATCTGTGCTCTTCAACACTCTAAAGAGGTCTTGTGTAGTAGATTTGCCTGATGCAATACGTTGTTTGATTTCTTGACTGCTGCTTCCATGAGTGTTGATGGTTAAGCTGAGCAAAATTAAGTCTTTGACAACTTCAATCTTTTCTCCATTTATATGGATGCTGTTTATTGATTTAGTGGAGAGGATTTTTGTTTTCTTTACATTGAAGTGCAACCCATACCAAAGGCTGTAGTCTTTAATCTTCATCAATAAGCATTTTAAGTCCTCTTGGCTTTCAGCAAGCAAGGGTATATTATCTGTATATCACAGGTTGTTAATGAATCTTCCTCTAATCCTGATGCCACATTATTCTTCATATAATTCAGCTTAAAAAAAAAGTTTTATTGTGAATTATGTGATAGTTTACATGGGAGAACATTAGTTTTATATTCATCCTATCGTATATCATTTCATTGCCATGGTTACAATCTCCTCCATTCATCATCAACCAACCAAAGGGTATATACCCTGCAAGCCTTCCCCTTTGTCGTCAGCACACAGCCCCTCTCCCTCTCTGGGTCTAGAGTCCCCAGCTGCTCCATCTCTCCACGTCATCGTCTCTGCATTCATCTCTGGTGTCACTGCTTCTCAGGGTAGGGTCCCAGTCTCTGCTTTTCTCCCTTGATGGTCCCAGGGCCTTCTGCTCCTGGACTGCAAAGTCAATCACTCTCCTCCTTTTGCTACAAAATGTCTACCTTTACATTTCCAACCCTCACAGTCAGTCCTGATAACAATTATTCACTACTGTACCACATGAG
>NW_006408760.1:1890778-1892388 GCF_000296735.1 Chrysochloris asiatica
TTAAGTGTTCCAGAATACTCATTCTCCTCAATGTTGTCCATAGCTTGTAATGATCCACACAATTGAAAGCCTTTGTGCAGTCAATAAAGCACAGGTAAACATCTTTTTGGTATTCTCTGCTTTCAGCTAAGATCCATCTGGCATCAGCAATGATATCCCTCATTCCACATCCTCTTCAGAATCCAGTTTGAATCTCTGGAAAGTCTCTGTCAATGTCTGGTGGCAGTCTTATTCTATTTAGCAAAATTTTACTTGCACGTGATATTAATGGTATTGTCCAATGATTTCCACATTACACTGGGTCACTTCTCTTTGGAATGGGCACAAATATGGATCTCTTACAGTCAATTGGCCAGGTAGCTATCTTCCAAATTTCTTGGCATAAATGATTGAGTGCCTCCAGTGCTGCATCAGTTCATTGAAAGATTTTAATTTGTATTCCATCAATTCCTGGTGCCTTGTTCTTTGCCAATGCCTTCATTGCACATTTGACTTCTTCCATCAGTGTCATTGGTTCTCATCATATGCTACCTCTTGAAATGGTTGAATATCAACCATTTCTTTCTGATACAGTGATTGTATATTCCGTCCATCTTTTTTTTGATGCTTTCCGCATCGTTTAATATTTTGCCTGCAGAATCCTTCAATATTTCCAGTCAAGATTTGAATCTTTTCTTCAGTTCCTATCGTTTGAGAAAAGCTGAGTGTGTTCTTCCCTTTTGGTTTTCTAACTCCAGGTCTTTGCACATTTCATTATAATATTTTACCTTGTCTTTTAGAGCCGCTCTTTGAAATTTTCTGTTCAGCTCTTTTACGTCCTCATTTCTTACATATGTTTTAGCATCTCTACAATGGAGAGCAAGTTTCAGAGTATCTTCTGACATCCATTTTGGTCTTTTCCTTCTTTCTAGTCTTCCTAATGACCTTTTCCTTTCTTCCTGTATGTTGTTCTTGATGTCATCCCACAACTCTTCTAGTCTTCGGTCTTTAGTGTCTAATGCATCAAATCTGCTCTTCAGGTCTCTAAATTCAGGTGGAGTATGTTCAAGGTCATATTTTGGCTCTTATGGACTTGTTTTCATTTTTCTCTACTTAAACCTAATCTTGCATCTGTGCAATTGATGGTGTGTTCCACAGTCTGCTCCTGGTCTTATTTTGGCTGATGATATGGAGTTTTCCCACCATCTCTTTCCACAGATGTTGTCAGTTTGATTTCGGTGTATTCCATCTGGTGAGGTCCATGGGTATAACAGTCTTTTAGGTTGTGTACAAAGGTATTTGCAATGAACAAGTCATTGGTCTTGCTAAATTCTATCATGTGATCTCCAGCATCATTTCTATTACCAAGGTCATATTTACCAACTACTGATCTTCCTCTTTGTTTCCAATCTTTGCATTCCAATCACCAATAATTATCAACACATCTTGATTACATGTTTGATAACTTTCAAACTGAAGAAGTTGGTAGAATTCTTCAATTTCATCAGCACTGGCTTTAGTGGTTGATGTGTAAATTTTAATGGTATTAAATGATCTTCCTTGTAGGCGTATAGATATTATCCTATTACAGACAGCATTGTACTTCAAGATAGATCCTTTTTTTTTTTTTT
>NW_006408760.1:1893668-1897913 GCF_000296735.1 Chrysochloris asiatica
TCTCTTTTGTTGGTTTTTGTTTTTTGTTTTTGTATGTACACTGAAGCACTCAGGAATACGTAAACCGTTCAAACAACCAAAGGATATATCCTTCAAGCCTACCCTCCAGCTTCCAGCACAAAGCCCTTCTTCCTCCCTGAGTCCAGAGTCCCCAGCCGCTCCATCTCTTCATGTCATTATCTCTGCCTCCATCTCTGGTGTTGCTGCTTCTCTGGATAGGGTCCCAAAGACAGATCTTGATGTGTTCTTTTTGATGACGAATGTGACGCCATTCCTCTTCAATTTGTCATTCCCAGCATAGTAAACCATGTGATTGTCAGTTTCAAAATGGCCATATCAGTCCATTTCAGCGCACTAATGCCTAGCATATGGATGTTTATGTGTTCCATTTCATTTTTGTCAATTTCCAATTTTCCTAGATTCATACTTCATATTTTCCATGTTCCAATTATTAATGGATGTTTACAGCCGTTTCTCTTAATTTTAATTGTGCCCCATCAGCAAATGAAGGTCCCGAAAGCTTTGCTCCATTTGTGTCATCAAGGTCAACTCTGATTTGAGGAGGCAACTCTTTCCCAGTTCATATTTTGAGTGCCTTCCAACCTTAGGAGCTCATCTTCTGGCACTATTGTTGTTGTTGTTGTTAAGTGCCATCGAGTCAGTTCCGACCCATAGCGACCCTATACAGGGTTTCCAAGGGCATAAATCTTTACGGGAGTAGAAAGCCTCATCTTTCTCCCGCGGAGCAGCTGGTAGTTTCGAACCACTGACCTTAAGGTTCGCAGCCCGATTCGTAACCACTACGCTACCAGAGCTCCTATATCTGACAATATTCTGGTGATCTTCATCATGTTTCAATATTCTCATGCTTACAGTGTTCCACTGCTCTTCAGTGACTAAATATTTGCAAGTAGTCCATCTCTCCTTCTTTGTCTGTCTTATTCTGGAAGCTCATCTGAAACCTGTCCACTGTGGGTGACCCTGCTGGCATTTAAAATACCAGTGGCATAGCTTCCAGAATCACAGCAATACACAAGCCACCACAGTACGACAAACTGACAGATGAGTGGTAGATGTACCTTTTACCTCTCCCTTAATATCTGAAGTCTGTCTCCCTCTTGCCCTCTCTGTACCACCAGCCACACAGAGATCTTTCTGCATTCCAAGATACTAGCCACATGTGTCTATTGCAATAGAAATTAAAATTAAGTTCTTCAGATAAACTGGTTATATTTAAGTTCAGGGAGTTGGTGGCCAAGACAGGATCTAAAGGTTTCTGACTCAAGTCCAATGCTTTTATTTTTTCAGCCTCACCCTTTATGCTGCTGAAGGCTGATCAGAAGATTTTGTTTCGTTTTAAGAACTTCCTGGTAATAATGAATAAACTCTAGTATCAGTTAGGACTTTTGATTGAAACTTAAAAAAAAAAAAAAAGAAAGGTAAAGGAAATTTATTGGTCCAACTGCAAACAATAGGTGGTTGTTCTAACTTCAAATGCCTTTAGATTCAGTGTCTCAAGTGGTGTTACCCAAAATATCTTTCCCATACCCTGGCTCTGCTTTTAATCTGTGTTGTCTTGAGTCCTAGGCACATTGTTCCTCTGGGATGTTGCAGATGGTTGTAAGCAGCTCCTGGCTCCCTTCCTACCAAGAAACAACCTCTGGAAAGAGAAAACTCTGTCTTAATGATTATAGGTTTCACTTGGATCAGGTGTTTGTTTGAACCAATCACTGAGGACAGAAGGAGGTAGTGCTCTGACTGTCTGGATCACATGATAACTCCACCCTCTCTTGAAGGATGGAGAAAACTCTGTTAGCCACATCTATTGTTGGTGTTGTTAGGTGACATAGAATTGGTATTGACTTATAGCGGACCCTATGAAGGAGCTCTGGTAGCGTAGTGGTTACGAATCGGGCTGCAAACCTTAATGTCAGCGGTTCGAAACTACCAGCTGCTCCGAGGGAGAAAGATGAGGCTTTCTACTCCCGTAAAGATTTACACCCTCGGAAACCCTGTACAGGGTCGCTATGGGTCGGAACTGACTCGACGGCACTTTACAACAACAACAACATGCACAAAGAACAAAGCACTGCATGGGCCTGCATTAACCTCACTATCATTGCTACCTTTGAGCCCATTGCTGCTGCCACTATGTCAATCCATTTTGTTGGGGGTCTTCCTCTTTCTCGTTGATCCTCTACTACACTAAGCATGATGTCCTACTCCAGGGACTGGTCCCTCTTGATAGTATGTCCAAAGTATGAGAGACAAAGTCTGGCTTTCCTTACTTGAAGGAGCATTCTGGCAGTACTTCTTCCAACGCAGATTGGTTTGTTCTTTTGGCACTCCATGATACTTTTAATATTCTCCTCCAACACCATAACTCAAATGCATCAATTCTTCTATGGTCTTCTTTATTCACTGTTCAAATTTCACAAGCATACGAGGCTATTGAAAATACCATGGCTTGGGTCAGGCACACCTTAGTTCTCAAACTGACATCTTTACTCTTGAACACTTTAAAAAGATCTTGGGTAGCAGACCTGCCTAATGCAATACATTGTTTAATTTCTTAACTGCTGCTTCCATGAGTGTTGATGGTTGATCTGAGCAAAATGAAGTCTTTGAGAACTTCAATCTTTTCTCCATTTATATGGATGCTGTTTATTGGTCCAGTGGTGAGGATTTTTGCTTTCTTTACATTGAGGTACAACCCATAACAAAGGCTGTGGTCTTTGATTTTCATCACTAATTATGTTAAGTCCTCTTTTCTTTCAGCAAGTAAGGTTGCATCATCTGCATATGGCAGCTTATTAATGAGTCCTACAAATCTGATGCCGTGTCCTTCTTCATATAATCCAGCTTCTTGAATTATTTGCTCAGCATACAGATTGAATACGTATAGTGAAATAATCCAGCCCTGGCGCACACCTTTTCTCATTTTAAACCATTCATTTTAAATCATTCAGTGTCCCCTTGTTCTGTTCGCGTGACTGCCTCTTGGTTCCTCATGAGCACAATAAATGTTCTGGAATATTCAGTCTCTTCAATGTTGTTGATAGCTTGTCATGATCCACACAATCAAATGTCTTTGAGTAGTCAATAAAGTACAGGTAAATATATTTCTGGTATTCTCTGCTTTCTATGTGATGTCCGCAACAATATCCTTTATTTCACTTCCTTGCCTGAATCATACATGAACCTCTGGCAGTTCCATGTCAATGTATTGTTGCAGTCATTTTTAAATTATCTTTAGCAAAAGTTTACTTGCATGTGATATTAATGATACTGTCTGATGATTTCCACATTCCACTGGATCACCTCTCTTTGGAATGGGCACAAATACAGATTTCTTCCAATCAGTTGGCCAAATAGTTGTCTTCCAAATTTCTTGGCATAGATGAGTGAGTGCCTCCAGTGTCATTTCACTTTGTTGAAAGATTTCAATTTGTATTCCATCAATTCCTGGTGCCTTGTTCTTTGCTAATGATTCTAATGCATCTTGGGCTTCTTTCTTCAGTATCATTGGCTCTTGATCATATGCTACCTTTTGAAATGGTTGAACATTGACCATTTCTTTTTGATACAGTGACTCTGTATATTCCTTCCATCTTCCTTTTTTTTTTTTTTTCAAATGTTTATTGTGAATTATGTGATAGTTTACATTGGAGAACATTAGCTTTACATTCATTCTATTGTATATCGCTTCAATGCCATGGCTACAATCCCCTCCATGCATCATCAACCAACCAAAGTATATACCCTGCAAGCCTGCCCCCTGGTCATCAGCACACAGCCCCTCTCTCTCTCTCTCTGGGTCTAGAGTCCCCAGCCGCTCAACCTCTCCACGACATTGTCTCTGCCTCCATCTCTGGCATCACTGCTTCTCTGGGAAGGGTCCCACACTCCGCTCTTCTCCCTTGATGGTCCCAGGGACCTCTGCTCCTGGACTGCAAAGTCAGTCACTCTCCTCCTTTTGCTACAAAACATCCACCTTTACATTTCCAACCCTCACAGTCAGTCCTGATAGCAATTATTCACCATTGTACCACAAAAGACTTATCTCCATAGCCTTTCATTAGCCCCGCCCAGACAGATTGGATACTACTCAGTGGAGATTTTACGTTCCTCCACACCCTCTGGATCTAGGCTCCCTCTTGAAAGCTTGTAAGCCAGTCACTTCTTGCCTTTGTAGCGCCCCCCCCCCCCCATTTTGGGTAGCCAATGTCCAAGTTGCCCATCCCT
>NW_006408760.1:1900188-1932227 GCF_000296735.1 Chrysochloris asiatica
TTTGGATCTAGGTTCCCTCTTGAAAGCTTGTAAGTCAGTCACTTCTTGCCTTTGTAGCTCCCCCATTTTGGGTAGCCAATGTCCAAGTTGCCCATCCCTGTCTAGTCTGTGTATGGAGGGGGTGGAAATGATCCTCGCTATAAAGATTTGTTCCCTTCTTCCATCTTCTTTTGATGCTTTCTGCATCATTCAATATTTTACCCATAGAATCCTTCAATATTGCATATCAAGGCTTGAATCTTTTCTTCAGTTCCTTTAGTTTGAGAAATGCTGAAACTAAAATCTTCCCTTTTGGTTTTCTTGAGCTGCCCTTTGAAATTTTCTGCTTACCTCTTATTTTTTAAAATAATATTTTATTGTGTTTTTAGTGAAAGTTTACACAGCAAGTTAGGTTCCCATTTGGTGGCACTGTAAAATAAACACTTGACCTCATGGTTGGTTTGAACCACAAAGTTGGCGGTTCAGACTCACCAGCCACTCCTCAGAAACCCTGTTCACAGTCGCTATGATTCGAAACTGAATGACTCGATGGCACTTAACAACAACAAAATACATCATGCTTGGTAAAATAGAAGGTCGTGAGAAAGAGCAAACCCCTCAACAAGACAGATTGTCATAGCGGCTGCAACAATGTTCCCAGACATAGTGAGAATTGTGAGGCAGACACCACACCAGGAGTGGTTCATTCAGTTGTATATAAGGTCATTGTGAGTTGGAATTGTCTCAGTGTTGGCAACAGCAATATACTTATTCCTCAGTGGTAGACATGTGGTTACATTTTCACAGTGTATTAACATTCTCATTATTTCTGTTCTGGCTCTGCTTAGCTCTTTGACCTCCTTATTTTCTCCATTTGCTTTAGCATCTCTACATTAGAAAGCAAGTTTCAGAGTCTCTTCTGACACCCATTTTGGTCGTTTCCTTCTTTCTTGTCTTCTTAATGACCTTTTGCTATCTTCCTGTGTGATCTTATTGATGTCATCCCACAAGTCTTCTGGTCTTCAGTCATTAGTATCTAATACATTAAATCTATTCTTGAGATGATCTCTAAATTTAGGTGGAATATGTTCAAGGTCATATTTTGGCTCTCACAGACTTGTTTTAATTGTCTTTGGCTTCATCTTGAACTTGCACATGAGCAGTTGGTGGTCTGTTCCATAGTCTGCCCCTGGCCTTGTTTTGGCTGATGATATGGAGCTTTTCTACTATCTCTTTCCATGGATGTAGTCAATTTAATGTCTGTGTATTCCATCTGGTGAAGTCCATGTGTATAGTCGTATTTTATGTTGTTAAAAAGGTATTTGTAGGGAGGGGGCTGTAGTACTTGAGATGAAGCAAAACATATGATTGGTTGAAAGTTAAGCTGATGATCTTGTCTGTTAATATTCACTCAATTCACGATAAAAAGTTTTTTTTCAAAGGTGTTTGCAATGAGAAGTTATTGGTCTGAAAAACTGATATAATTCTTCAGTTTCATTATCACTGGCTTTAGTGGTTGATGCATACATTTGAATAATAGTGGTATTAACTGATCTTCCCTGTAGGCGAATAGATATTACTCTATCGTAGACAGCTTTGTACTTCAATATAGATCTTGAAATGTTCTTTTTGATAATGAATGTGGCGCCATTCCAGCATATTAAACCATGTGATTGTCAGATTCAAAATGGCCAATATCAGTCTATTTCAGCTCACTAATGCCTAGGATATAAATTTTTTATTCATTCTATTTCATTTTTGACAACTTCCAGTTTTCCTAGATTCATACTTTGTACATTCCATGTGCTGACTGTTAATGGACTTTACAACTGTTTCTCTTCATTTTGAGTTGTGCCCCATCAGTAAATGAAGGTTCCAAAAGCTTTACTCCATTAGCGTCATCACAGTCAACTCTAATTTGAGGAGGCAGTTCTTCCTTAATCATATTTTGAGTGCCTTCCAATCTGAGGGGCTCATTTTCTGGCACTATATCTGACAATATTCTGGTGCTCTTCATCATGTTTCATTATGTAATATTCTGGTGCTATTTGACAGTGTTGTACTGCTCTTCATAGGTTTTCAGTGACTAAATATTCAGAAGTAGTCCATCTTCCTAGTCTGTCTTAGTCTGGAACCTCAGCTGACACCTGCCCATCATGGGTGACTCTCCTTTATTTAAAATACCAATGGCATAGCTTCTAGAATCACAAAAACATGCAAGCCACCACAGTACAATAAACTGACAGATGAGTGGTAGGTGGAAGGGACGGTTTCCCCTCAAAATAATTAAGGACCATTATTAGAGGAAGAGCGAATGAGGCTAAGCAGGAGACACAGGTCTACCATATGCTCTCAAACTGTGCTGTGGCCACCTTGAATTTCTGGAAATCAAAGAGGCAATTGGAATGGAGGGAGGTATAAGGAGGGATTTGAGAAATATTTAGACAGAGGAAAGAACAGAGCTGAGTAGTGGATTAAACGGAAGGTGTGAGGTGCAAGCAACAGAAAAATCACTCAAGTTTAAAGGGAATATATGGGAAGGTTCTTGGGGATTTACAGCCTCAGCTGGAAGGCACAGGTTTGGAAATGAGCAGGAATGAAGGGTGCATAGGAAGACTTGTTTTTATGTGCTGTGGAGTTGGTTCTGACTCATAGTGACCTAGTACATGGTCTGTAAAATCTTTACGGGAGCAGAAAGCCTCATCTTTCTCCAGTGTAACTGGCTGGTAGTTTTGAACTGCTGACCCTGAGGTTCGCAGCCCGATTCATAACCACTACGTTACCAGAGCACAGGAGGACTAGGAAGTAAGAAATACAGCATGTCCCTGGAGCAGGGTAGTTGTTAACCTAATGTCCATCTCACTGCTCTTCCTTGTCTGCAGATCATTTCCCAGTTCTACTCCACTCACCTCTTATCTCACATGCCTCTGACCTAGCTCCAGGATTGATTGGTCTAAGCTAGTTAAAGGATCCTCTTACCCTTGTCAAAGATTGATTGGTTTAGGGGGATCATGTTACCCAATTCTGGTCAATAAACCATGAGGGGATGTTTGCTTGGGACTGTTTTTTTGTTGTCGTTTTGTTTTGTTTTGAGGAAGGTTTCCTTATTCCTAAGAGTAAGCTACTAGAATGGAAAGCCCCTTTCCTTCACTTGGCCATTACTGCATTTAGATGTGACTCTTGTCTGTGGAAGTAATTTTGTAACCATGTGGGAAGTCAGCCTGAAGGTTTGCTCACTGAAGATCATAGAGAAGAAAAATGGACAAAATTTGGGTCCTTGATAACATTGTTAAACCACTAAGAGCACTGCTCTGCTTTGTGAAATGATGTATTTCCTCTCTGCTTCAGCTTGGTTTCAAGAAGGCATAGCAGGAACAATGTGGTCTGGGTACAGGTGGTGCTAAATCAGATTTCCAATGCTTCTAGTCACTCTTCCTAGAAATCTTTTCCATCCCTTCCTCATGCAAACCCCTACTCATTGTGAAGACCTCTTCAATTTACAGGGAGAGCCAGACTCTCAGCAGAGGACGGAACCAACTGCATGAGATGGTTTTGCCCCCTAAGTTCAAACAAGAACAACAACTGTGCTTTCCCTTTAATGAACTCATCTTGAAGTCTCATAGTCTCGATTTCATCATGGTCTTAACAGCTGTCATCAACATAGTACCTTTGGAAAATTGTTGAAAAGGTGCTGCTTTTACAGAATATGCTGAGGATGCCACACTTTCTGCCCTCTTCTTGTTGGGTTTGTCCCAGGAAGCCTTCCACAGCCTCTCTCCCCACAGAATTAATAAATTACCATATCTGTCTTCAGGGGCAATTGGTGGTTCCATAGTAGAATGCTTACCTTCCATGCAGGATTTGATTCCAAGTTAACACACCTCAAGCTCTGTCACCACCTGATGTCTTAAGTGTTGATGTGATACTGAACAGACTTCAGTAGAGCTTCCAGACTAAGACAGATCCAGAAGAACTCACCCACTACCATCAAATTGATTCTAACTCATAACGACCCTACATAGAGTTTCAGAGACTAAATCTTTATAGGAGCAGACAGCCTCATCTTTCTCCCACAGAGTCGCTGGTGGTTTGAACTGCCAACCTTGTGATTAACAGTCCAGTGTTTATAAGGCAGATTCAGGAGGAAGGCACGACAGAAAATCAGCAAATGAAAATCCTATAGAACACAACAGTCCAATCTTGTTGTACATGGGGTCACCATGAGTCAGGCTGATTCAATGGAGGCTAACAACAACACCTCATCTGTCTTCACTTCATTTCCCATCAATTATTTTGTATCAGTCAGAACTCCTTTAGCAGAAATGGCAGAACCCACTCAAATTGGTTTAAGCAAAAAAAGGCACTTCTTGGCTCATGCAGCTGAGATGTCTTGATGAATTTTGTAATTTTAGGAGTCAGGTTCTGAAAATTGTCCGCAACCAATCTATCTGTTGTTGTTGTTGTTAAGTGTCATTGAGTCGGTTCCAACCCATAGCAACCCTGAACAGGGTTTCCAAGGATGTAAATCTTTATGGGAGCAGAGAACCTCATCTTTCTCCCGCGGAACAGCTGGTAGTTTCGAACTGCTGACCTTGCGGTTCACAGACTGATTCGTAACCACTACGCTACCAGAGCGTATAATCTATCTGTATTAGTTATAATACTGTATTAGTTATAAATACTATGTAACGAATCACCTTAAAACTTATGGTTAGAACCAACAATAATAATCCATTATTATTTCTCATTATTTCTAAGGATCAGGACTTCAGAAGCAGTTTAGATAGATAGTTCTGGCAACCTCTCTCATGATGTTGCAGACTAGATGTCAGTTGGGACTGCAGAATCCACTGCCAAGGTGGTCTACTCAATGGCCGTCAAACTGGTGCTGGTTGTTAGCAGGAGACTTTCCTTTCTCCCTACATGGAAATCTCTATAGGGCTCCTTGGGTGTTCTCACAACATAACAGAGGACTTCCCTGGGTGAACATTCTAAGGAAAACAAGGCAGAAACAGCAATATCTTTTATGACGTGGAATTGGAAGTCAAACACCATCCTGTTCTATGGGTCACAGGGAACACCTCTGACTCACTGTGAGAGAATATTATACAAGGGAATGAATACCAGGAGGTGAGGATCAATGGAACTATCTTGGAGGCTGCCTACATCCACCTCCTTTCCTCATTCTGTCTGTTTGCTCTGCGTTTTCTATGTGTAGACTTCACTCTCAGGAAGGCCATCCCTAAGCAGTGATCAAAGGTGGCCATCAACATCTCAGGCCTACATCATACATGCTGAGCAACCATCTTGGAAAGAAAGTTGCTCTTTCCAAATGTCCTGGCAAAAGCCCAGAGACCAACTTTGATTGACCTACCTTGTGTTGCTTGTCTCCAAACCAATCACTGATTGGCCAGACTGAGACCACACCCCCAGAACTGAGGGTAGAGTTGGTAACACTAGAGGTTCATGGAGGATGTGAGAGAAAAGTGTTTCCCAAAGGAAAAATCAGGGTTCCATTAATGGATCAGGCAGGAAAAGCTACACATGTCCACCCCACCATCTTCCCTTATACTAACAGCCCCACATTTTAACATCCCTTGGTTTAGCAATTAAACTTGGGTTTTAATTTCTTGGGGCAGGTAGAATTCTAAGATGGTCCCCAAGATCTCTACCTCTTGGTGTACATACACCACCCAAATTATTCAATGGAACAGTAATCTAGGTGCTTCTTTGAAGGGATTTTGCAAATGTAATTAAGATGCCAAATCAGTTGACCTAAAATAGGGAGACAATTGTTGGTGGGCCTGATCCAATCAGGTGAACCTTAAACATGAGGGGTTCTTTCTCACAAAGGAGATTTGAAATGTGAGGGAAATCCAATATGAGAGAGATTCTGTGTTGCTGATGGAGAAGGCCACATAATAGAAAAAATGCAAGCAGCTTCTAGGAGCTGAGACTGTCAGCAAGGAAATGGAGACCACCTCTGCAATTTACAAGAAACTAAATTCTACCAATAACCTGAATGAGCTTGAAAGTAGACTTTTCCCAGAGCCTCTGGAGAATTCATCTTTGATTGCAGCCTTGTAATACTCTGAACAGAGATCCCACTCATGCAGTGCCAAACTTTTGATGTACAAATCTGTTAACTAATGAATGATTATTGTTTTAAACTGCTAAATATATGGTAATTTGTTATACAGCGATAGAAAATATATATTCCAAGTGGACTCTAAGATTCCTCCTAAATAGAGTGTCTCTTTGATATCTTAACCCCCTGACCCATAATAGGACTTGCAAGACAACACTGTTTCTTATTCCACCTTCCAGTCCCACTATCTGAAAAAGGGAGGGAACTCAGCTTCTCATCATTCTGCCTCACTCACCTTCCCTTGGTGACCTATCTAGGAAGCTGCTCTGTTTGACTTCCCACAGCTTGTGTCCCACAGGCCTATGAGGGCAGCTTGACCTGTCCCTGCTTCCCAGGCCTCAGAAGACCTTTGATCAGTCCTATTGATCTGGACTCCTGAACAAGCAGTTAGGCTAACAATTAGACGCCATGAGGGCTCTGCTGCTTTTAGGGTCTCTGCTGGTGAGCCTGGAGCCAGCACTTTCGGTGAGGGATATGGGGACCAGGAAAGTTGTGCTGGGGCATGTGTTGGGGTCTCCTTCTTGCCTGTCTTGGCTTCTAGCCATGATCTGTTGGCCAAAGTGTGGAAAGGCGAGGTCAGTCTAAAAGGCCCAGGCAGAGAACATAGACAACCAGAGCTGATGGATCTGAGGGCATGGCCTGAATTTCTGGGGAAAAGGGAACCTAGAAGAGGCAACTGGCAGAGGAAGGAGGGGGTTTCAAATCTCTGGATTTCTGGGTGGTGAGAGAAATTTAAGGACTAGTTTGAGATCAGGGACTGGCTATGACTTTCAGAGCAAATTCCCTATCCCATATCAATCCTTACAGTCTCCACATCAGAAAGTCCCCAAGGAATACAAGCACACAGTGGATGAGCACACAGTGGGTGAACACAGAGTGGGTAAGTAGCTCTACCTCCTAAGACACCATCGGATGGGAATGAGTATGGTGAGGAAGGTACAGAGAGGGTCTTGGGTGAAGTGGTGGGGGTAGAGGAGACAGCATTCTGGCAGGCATTCAAACCTGAGTGCCTATTACTCTGTGCTAGGTTTGTGTCCATGGCTACCAGAGACCCCAAATGACACTGAGCTGAGTACTCCTTTAGGTCAGGGCCCAGGCTATATCTGAGTACCCAGTCCAAAGCCCAGCATATGCTGGTGTTAGGGGTGTGCTGGCTACAGCCCTCATACCTGGACTCCCGAGGGTCTGCCTCCATTTCCCTAGTCTTGGCTTTCTTTTTCTTCCTTGGTACACCCCAGCCATCAGTAATACCACACAGGGCCCTTGATGGGCAAGAAATGATCAAGAGCTGGGCCTAAAGACCTCTGAATGCTGACTTCCTCACTTACAAGCTGAGTAGCACTGGGAGAATGATTTAACCTTTCCTAGCTTAAAGCTCCCTATCTGTAAATCCAGCATGGTAACAGTCAAACTTTAGGGGTGTTTAGAAAGAGGAAGAGGTCATCAGTCTATGTAAGGCCACCAGCCTAGAGCCTGGAGCATGATGAATGCTGCTAACATATTAAAACAATTATTTCTGTTTTTGTTGTTGAATATATACACAGAAAAAGCATTCACAGAAAAATAGAATGAAAAGGTCATGAAATTTTTCCACAAACTTTTAAAGCCCCCTCGTATACTAATTCAATCATTTCTAGATATACAGTTCAGTGACATTGATTACATCCTTCAAGTTCTGCAAACATTCTCATCCTACTTTACCAAATTGTACCCTTTCCATTAACATAAACTCACTGCCCCCTAAGACTCCTATCTAATATTTGGAGTTTCTGTTGTCAATATGATACAATGGAGTGGCGTTGTGAGCTAAAAACAAGGTCAATTTGAACTACAAGGTTGGTGGTTCAAATTCACCAGCTGCTCCTTGGAAACCCTTTACAGGTTCACTATGAGTTGGGACTGACTTGAATGCACTTAGCAACAACAGATAATTCTAAAAACAGCACAATGCTCAAGACAGACATTTTTTACTAGTTAAGCTAAATTATTGTTGGGTTTTAAGAAGATTTCAGGGAATAATTTTGGTTTAATATTAGCTTTTATTATCAAACACCTTTTTAGATAGAGGTAAGGAGCAGAGGGTCTGCCATCTCCCATCTGCTCAAACCCTGCTGTAGCTCTCCATTGCCTTCATTCTTCTGGGCGCTGAATATTTATCTAGAAGGTGTAGTGAGTCAGAGTTTGTAAAATTGGTATAGTCTGGGCCTGCTGTGGTTGAATCTGCACTGGTGGTGTCAGGTCCAAACCCCTTCCAAGACATTTGAGGTCAACATAATATGACTCTAGATGCCCTTACCCTTTTCTCATCACCCACACATGCAGCTTTTCTTTCTTTCTTTTTTTTTTTTTCCTCACTCTTTCTTCAACAGACCATAATGCCTTGTCCTTGCCCAATCACTTACTTGGGGACCCCCCTTTCTGTCCATGCCATTTGCATCTTAAAATCCATCTCAGACCTTTCCTTCTCCATGAAGTCTCTCAGTCCCTCTCTACCCTCCACAAAATTACCGATTCCCTTTATTGTCCTAGCCTCATCTATCCCTCAGCAAGTCTCATTATGCCTTTAACAATAAAATAGCAGCAAATGTTTATTGAACACTTATTGTATGTCAGGCAGAGTGCTAAGTGCTTTAAAGAAATCATATTGTTTAAGCCTTATAACATTCCTTTGAAATCGAAGTCACTCTTATTGCCATTTTACAGATAAGGAAATCAAGACTCAAAGTAGTTACATGATTTCAACATTCAACAAGTATTTAAGTGTATACTCTGTGGCAAGGAGTCTGCTGGTCCTGGGTGGTGCAGATGTTTAAACATTTAGCTACTAACTGAACAGTTGGTGGCTTAAACCCAATCAAAAGTGCCTCAGAAGAAAATGTTGGTCATCTGTTTCCACATTGAATCACTATGGGTGAAAATTGACTTAACAACAACTTTTTTAAAACTTTCTATTGTGAATTAAGTGAAGGTTTACAAAGAAAAATATAGAATGCCTCATGAATTTGTGTGTTATTCTTGTACAGGGTCTATGCTAATCTTCTCTGTATTGTTCCAATTTTAATAAATGTGCTGCTGAAGTAAGCATTTAAACACACACACACACACACACACACACAAAACAAAACTCTGCTGCAAGCTCTGTTCTAGGCCCTGGGAGCACAGACTTCCCCAAGGTCACACAGCTAGTGGGTGGAATCAGCAGTTTACTCCAGGACACTCCTACAGGAAGCAGGGTGCTGTCTTGAATATACGATGAACTTTTCAGGGCCTTTCTTTTCTCCACCCTGAAGGTGGTGTTTGGGTGCTCTGGGCAGTCACAGTTAAGCATGGGGGAGATCCTCAGTGTGTACCTTATCCCTGCAGTTCTCACAGTCACTGGAGAGCTCTGCCACTTCCCTTTCCAGTTCCACCGGCAACTGCATCACAAATGCACTCACAGGGGCCGACCTGGCCCACAACCTTGGTAAGACCACCCAGCAGGGCCTAAGAGACTTAGATTCTGCCCAGTCTCTGCCCAAGGAACCCTACTTGGGGAGAGGGAGGTCATGTATGACAAGGGAGGATATATCATCCCTCGGGCAGAGCAGGGGCCTCATCTCTTTCAACAGGTGTGCTACTACCCCCAACTTCCAGCAGGACCAGCGGTGGGCATACTGCCTGGAGCCCAAGAAAGTGAAAGGTACCACATACTGCCTCTGGGGTAGCCCAGGACCCTCCCCTCCCCACTAGTGACTACACCCAGGATTCTAGACCCAGCCTTTTGCTTTCTATCCAGCCTTTTCTTCAGAAGGGAGAATTCTGGGAGGGGTTGGCCCCATTTTGCTGGTGGGTAAATGAAGGCTCAGAAATTTGGTGTACCAAGGTCACAAGGAAGGCAGGGCTTGGTCCTTATCTGTCTAACTCAGGCTCCTCTCTCTTCCTTGGGCTGTGCGCCTGTCTCAGATCTCTGCAGCAAACACAGTCCCTGCCAGAGGGGAGGAACCTGTGTGAACCTGCCCAATGGACCACATTGCCTATGTCCAGAGCATCTCACTGGGAAGCACTGTCAGAGAGGTAGGGGGCTATCCACGGTCAGGGGAGGGGACTGGGGAGCGGGGAAAGCTGGGTTTACTGAACAGATCCCTGGACACCTTAGCGCAGACCTGGCACAATTCCACCTCTTCTGAGATCACCATCCTCTTTGTCCCCAGAGAAGTGCTTTGAGCCTCAGCTTCAGCGTTTCTTCGATGAGAATGAGAAGTGGCATAGGCTTGGGCCTGCAGGCGTGCACAAGTGCCAGTGCAAGGGTCCCCATGCTCACTGCAAGCCTCTGGCCATCCAGGGTGAGCAGCCCAGCTCGGGGAGGAGGGTCTGGAGGAGAAGCTGGCAGAAGACCGGTTGGTAAGGAAAGGGAGGGAGTACTCTCTGCTTGGTCAACAGACCCAGGGAGATCTCAACTCTCTCCCTGCTAGCCTGTCGCACAAATCGGTGCCTTAATGGGGGCAGCTGCCTGGAAGCGGAGGGCCGTGCCCTGTGTCTTTGTCCCACCGGCTACTCGGGTCCCATCTGTGATGTAGGTGAGCCAGGGTGTCCGGGTCGCAGAAGACCCGCCCCCACATGGGAAGGACTTGTCAAAGGGTCACAGGGAGAGCAGTCGTGGGGCCACAACTCCCCTGGCTGCAGGAAGCTTCTTTTCTCCTCAGACACGGAGGCGAACTGCTACAACGGCCGCGGGCTCAGCTATCGCGGCACCGCCCAGACTACGCTCTCGGGAGCGTCCTGCCAGCCATGGTCTTCGGAGGCCACCTTCTGGAACGTGTCTGCAGAGCAAGAGCTGAACTGGGGACTGGGCCGCCACGCTTTCTGCCGGTGTGTCTGGTGGGACGCGGCAGAGCATCCCTACCTGCCCCAGGGTCCGGGGGGAGGGGGGGGCTTGCCGCTCTCTAACAGCGCCCCTGTCTTGTGGTTTCAGGAACCCAGACAATGATACTCGCCCTTGGTGCTTCGCGTTGAGTGGCGACAGGCTGACCTGGGAGTACTGTAATCTGACACAGTGCCAGGACCCAGATCAGACTTCGCCTTCGGTTTCTCCTTCGACCCGACTCTTCCTGGAGCTCCAGCACCTGCCTTTGCCTCAGCCTTCGGTCCTGCAGGACCCTCAGCCCACGACCCTGAGCCTGCCTCAGTCACCGACCCCAAGTAGGTGCGGCAGGGCGGGAAGTCTGAGCCCCGAGGAGCGGGAGGAGAGGGATTCGGCGACTTGTGGGTTTTCCAGTCCCCATCCCGGGCTCCCTCCACAGCCTCGCGCGAAGCACCCAAGCAGCAGACTCCACTGCTCACGGTGGGTGCCGTGGGCTGCGGGCAGCGACTCAGGAAGGGGTTGTCCTCTCGAAGACGCATCGTCGGGGGACTGGTGGCGCTGCCCGGCTCGCACCCCTACATCGCCGCGCTATACTGGGACAACAATTTCTGCGCCGGCAGCCTCATCGCCTCCTGCTGGGTGCTGACCGCGGCTCACTGCCTGCAGAACCGGCAAGTACTGCTAGCCTAGAGTCGCCACAGGGACCCTCTCTCCTGCTGGCCCAGATAACTAGCTGCTGACTCCCAACCCGGAGTTCCCTCCTCCTCCCTTTCCCCCCACCTCCGCTTTCCTCCGGAGCTCCTCATCAGGGGTCTTTCCTTGGCCGGATCTGAGCGTGCATCTTCTCTTACCTCCCCCACCGCTCGCCCACAGGCCGGACCCCGAGGAACTGACTGTAGTGCTGGGCCAGGACCGCCATAACCAGAGCTGCGAGCAGTGCCAGACGCTGGCCGTGCGCTCCTACCGCCTGCACGAGGCCTTCTTGCCTACCAACTATCAACACGACCTGGGTTCGTAGGACGTCCCCGCGGGGTCGGAGAATCGTGGGGGGTGGGGGGAAGGTCCAGACCCGGCGTCACCGCCTCACGCTTCTCCCCACTGGCGTTAGCCCTGCTACGACTGCGGGAGAGCGCAGATGGCAGCTGCGCGCTCCTGTCGCCTTACGTCCAGCCCGTGTGCCTGCCGAGTGGGGCCGCCCGATCCACCGAGCCCGAGGCTGCGCTCTGCGAGGTGGCCGGCTGGGGCCACCAGTTCGAGGGTAGGCAGAATTAATGGCTGGGAGCGGGAGACTCTGGTCCCGGGTAAACCCGAGAAGCCTTCAACTTTGTTACCGGCCAGGGTGCCTACCTGGGCTGGGAGCGCTGATCTGATGATGGTTTGTGAAAACGTATAGCCCTGATCTCTGCAGTCCGTTCCTCCCAGGGTCTGGGATTCACTACTGTGGTCTCAGAATCTCCTGGGAGAGGAAGGAGAGTCGCACTTTCTCTTGGGTTAGTCTAGAGCAGGACGGATTAGATCGCTGGCCCCGCGCTCCAGCAGCCCGCGGTCTAGAGGACTAGTTTGGGAACAAAGTTCTGAGTCTCTGGGTGTAGGTCGGGTGCTAAAACGTCTCACTCATTCAAATCCCGGGTCCTCCCTGGCCTCAGTTTCTTCATCTATAAAATGGAGTCAACTCCCCTCCTCTTCGGGTTGCTGGGTTTGGAAGCGCCTGGCAGCCGCCAGAATGACATAGAGTGTGAGGAAGGAGCTCTCTGTCTGCAGGGTCGGAGGAATATTCCAGTTTCCTGCAGGAGGCGCGGGTGCCACTTATTCCCCGCGAGCGCTGCTCCGCCCCCGACGTGCACGGAGCCGCCCTCATCCCGGGAATGCTCTGTGCGGGCTTCCTCGAAGGGGGCACAGACGCTTGCCAGGTGAGTCATGGGGCCGGGTTGGCACCTCCTTCCACCCCGCCAGGCGCTACCCTAAGCTGAGGGTGCTGAACTCCGTGTCGCCTACCCAGGGTGACTCTGGAGGCCCGCTGGTGTGTGAGGATGAGGCCAAGGGGCACCGAGTCATCCTGCGGGGTGTCGTCAGCTGGGGCTCTGGCTGCGGCGACCGCTACAAGCCCGGCGTTTACACCGATGTGACTAACTACCTGGCCTGGATCCAGGAACACACTGCTTCCTGAACACCAGGGGACGAGTCTTTTCTTCTGCGAGGTCTCTGTCTTGGTCTCAGTGGGAGGATTACTGGGGCACGCGGATGGATGTGAAAGATGGCGTCCCATTTCCCTGGAGCAGGCAGCCGGGGCAAGGCCTGGCGAATGCACTCAATAAAGTGCTTGAAAAATTCTTGAGAGGAGCAGCCCTTCAGGTGTACCGCTCCGAAACACCAAGGCAGTAAATCCGTGCACAATTTCTTGGCCTTCTAGAGAGCAGGGTCTGTGAGGTCTCCTCATGCAAGATTTGGGCTCATATCCATATACCGTTTGTTGAGGCCTGCTTCTCATAAGAAACAGTCATATCTCTGCACAAGATCCACCCAGACAATTAAATAAGTATCTCTAAGGAGGCGAATGCTGTGACTTTGTAGGGTAGGCGAATCACACAGGTCGGTGGTTGGAACCCATTAGCGTCTCTGCGGAGAAAGATGAGGTTTTCTGCTACCACAAAAATGTACAGCCTCGGAAACCTTACACAGGTCCGAACCGACTCAACAGTACTTAACAACAAGGATGGAGTCTGGGGAATGGTATGTTTAAAACCCCCCAGAGATTCCTTCCATGTGCAGTCGAGATTGAGAACCGTTGTTAGAAATACTTAAGGTTAAAACAGTGGTGTGGATCCTGAGGGCTTGTGCCGCATCTTTCCCAATCTGTATTCTAGGGCAGTGGGTCCCAAAGTGTGGTTCTGGGACCAGGCTGCGTCAAACACGCCAGGGAACTTGCTAGGAATATAAATGTTCGGGTCACTAGAAGTATCAGGGATGGGGTCTAGCAATCTGTTTCACAGCCTTCCAGGGGATTCTGATGCTTGGAAACGTTTGAAAATCTAAGGGTTGAATGGCGCTTATACTATCGTCCTTGGCACTTGGTTTTTGGTTTTTAAACTCATGTATACTCGGAAACCCTGTACAGGGTCGCTATGGGTCGGACCCGACTCGATGGCACTTAACAACAACAACAATACTGAACTTTGTAGGCAATTTTATGTTGGACTTTTTTGCGATTCCCTTCTACATACTTACTTTAGAACGTCAGTAAGATACGAATGTCTTTCCCCCACTCCCAAAGGCATTCTCCAGCCTGTGAAATAACTAGCCTTCACGTCACAGCTTGTTCCCTATGTCATAGCGCCGCCGGTGTTCCAGACGCACGGCGCAGCCGCACATCCCTTGGGAATTCAAGGCGGAGGTCGCGCTCAGCCAGGATGGGTGACTGGAAGGGCTACATCAATGCGGTGTTGCGGGACCAGCGCATCGACGATGTGGCCATCGTGGGTCTCTCAGACAATCACTGTGTGTGGGCATCGCGGCCAGGGGGCCTACTGGCGGCCATCTCACCGCAGGAGGTGGGCGTGCTTACCGGCCCTGACCGACGCACCTTCCTGCAGACGGGCCTGACTGTGGCGGGTCGCCGTTGCTGCGTCATCCGCGACCACTTGCTGGCGGAGGAGGACGGCGTGCTGGACGCGCGCACCAAGGGCCTAGACGGGCGCGCAGTCTGTGTGGGCCACACGCCACGCTCACTCCTAGTGCTTATGGGCCGACGCGGCGTGCACGGGGGCATCCTCAACAAGACAGCGCACGAGCTAATCCTCGGGCTGCGCAATCAGGGCACCTAGCGGAGCAACCAGGCGGCCACAAGGCAGGGATGGAATAAATTAATCCGGGCATGGTGGGCTCGTCCTCCAGTTGCACATGGCATTTCGAGGAGAAACCGGTTTAGAAGTGATCTTTTCAGAAAGATTGCCTCGTGGGGCTGGGATTATGTATTTAAATGCTGTCTAGGCCCTGCAGAGGCCCCAGGCCTAACTCCTCTTTTAGGTTCCCTCTCAGGGCCCTTGGGTGCTCCAGCTGAGGAAGAGTCCAAGGGCGTGCCTTCTCCTCAAATCCTCTAACCCAGGTCTTTGCACCTTTTCTCACAATTCGAACATAGTCTGTGCGTGACAAACAGTAGTTCCTTCTGTCTCTCCATCTTCTGGAGAGACACCTGCTAGGACCTGTTGAGCGTCCACTTGGGAGGTGGATGGTGTTAGGCAGCTCTCTAGCATTAGCTGTGAGGGAATGACTGGGCAGGGTTGGTAAAGTCAGAGGGCTGACCTGGGTCTCCCAGGCCCGTGCACCTCCCTCCCCAATACATGCCTGAAAGGGCGCTGGCCCACCTGAAGAGCACAAGTCTAAGACCATTATATCGTGGGTATGAGGTCCTACAGACCAGAGCCAGGAGCTTGGAATCCTGCACGCCCTGACCTTCCCTGCACAGGCCTCAGCACCAGGGCCCTATGGAGAGGCAATTGAAGAGCTTTAATGGGCTTAGATGTTGTTGTTGTTGCTAAGTGCTGTTGAGCCGGTTCCCACCCATAGTGACCCTGTAGCGGGTTTCCAAGGAGCAACTTGTGAGCTTGAACCACCAACTTTGCAGTTCAAACTGACTTTGCAGTCTAGCGTATTAACCCACAGAACCACACCAAGACTCCGGACTTAGATGAGGTCTTGTTTACTGCCCAAAGGTGGATGGGAGGTGTCTGGACTCTGTCCTCTTGTCCTGGGACCCAGGACTTGGCTTCTTTTGCCCTTCACCTTTCTCACCCTCTTCACCCAGTAGCCCTGACAAGTTCCCATTTATTGCTCATCTTCTGGAGTTCTGATCGTACCCCAGCAGGAGGCAGTCAGTGAAAGAAGTGAGTTTAGAGGGCAGGGCCAGATCGGAGGAGGTCTAGCCTGGTGAGGGTCGGAAGTGGAAGCCTTGGATGGCTCTGACCCTAGGGGCTTCCAAAGAGTTGAATTGTTGGTTGGCTTCTTTAAGTCAGGATTAAGTAAAGAGCTTGAGGAGTATTTGCAGGACCCAATCCTGCAAGACCAAGATCTCATTGACCAGACTGTTGTTGCCACTTGTCTTTGAAAGGAGAGAGGGTGCTGTTGGAACCCACTCAGGTTTGTCACTCCCCTTGTGGTGAGACCAAAAGGACTCCCAAATACATAATGAGAGTTTAATTTGCATCAGGCATTGTTTCAAAAAGGGGTTATAGTCAGAAGTGCAAAAAACCTGGATGAGGATGAGAAGCAATTGTGTCATGGAGGAAGGCAGGCTCTGGCAGTGACTCATATAGTCACATATATGCTCAAGCAAACAGCTGTACACTCACGTACTCAGACCAGGCCTGGCTGCTGCCCAGCCCCATGATGTATACATAAGGATACAGTACAGTCTTCCTGTACAAGGGATCCAAAATCATCCCCAAGCACTCTGCAACATGCCCCCAGCCTCTTGCAGGTGTAGCTGTGCACATGCAGGGGAAGACACATGCACACAAATCTCCTGTACAATGACACACAGGCCCAGACCTCCATGGACCTGTCTAAGGACACACGAACACCCAGACTGGCACAGATATGCACCAACTAGACCTTTCTGCTCATCCACCCTGGGCATTACATGTAGGCTCCCCCTAGAGGCGGGTGGCAGTGTGGTGAGCATGTAGTGCCAGGCGGGGAGAAGGTGTGGCAGGGGGCAGGTCCTCCAGGAAAACCCTGGCAGGCATTGGGGGTGATCGGGGCTCAGGCCTGGCACAGCACAGGGTGGCGCGGGTAATGAGGTGGTCCAGGGGCTTTAAGGAGTGCATCCAGTGCGGCAGAAAGTCCCATGTCTGCAGCCACTTGGGCAGGCGCCCAGGGCTGCGGTTCTGCAGGATTCTGACAAGCCCCACAAAGGCTAGCAGGGCCCCAAAGGGCGTGCCCACACCAACCATGGCCTGCCAGCCCGCCATGGAGATACCAAATACTAGTGAAGGCAGCAGCAGGAAGCACACGATGAGGTAGAGGACAGCAAACCAGCGGTACTTGGCGGTGCGTTTGCCCAGTGCCTTGGCCATGCGGATGGGCAGGCGCGTGCAGGGCACTGGGTACCACAGCAGGATGCCCGAGATGTTGAAGAAGAAATGGCAGAGGGCAATCTGCAGGGGAGCGAGTGGAGGACTGAGGTGGGCACAGGCCAGGGTGGGATACATAATATAGGGTCTGTCTGGTCTGAACAGCAGAGAAGTCTCCACCAAGGACTGATGTTTGATCTGCACCCAGATTACCTCATGATGACCATACCAGTTAAAATGCTTCTGGACCTTGTTGGTAAATAACTGCTGCCGCGAACTCCTTGCTCAAGGACCAGGCAGCCAAGGTCATTCAAAAGATTATCAACACCCATGAGCCCTCTACTGAGCCTTCAAGAGTTTCTCAACATTCCCTCTATGGAGCCCTCCCTCAAGAGTTTCCCAGCAGATTTTGCCAAGACCCAACAGCTAAAAGGTTAGTATTAATGTCTGGTTCAGTTGTTCTGGCCTTCTGATTGGTCAAGGTCTTGGCCCCATAACCCTGGATTGTTGGTTACACCTTTGCTCTTAGATCCCCTCCCATGCCTAGAGGGCTCTTCTCCCATCTCTTAGTTAACCCTTCCTCTGCTCATCCTTGATTCCCCAGCCTGGGGCAGGCCCTCTCCTACAGTACCTCTTCATGTGTCAGTCAAATGTGCACTTGGCATGACTATTCCATTGATTCCCTGAGTGGTGTAAATGGCTAATGTGCTCAGTTGCTAACTGAAAAGTTGGAGGTTTGGTCCAGTTAGAGGTGTCTCAGAAGAAAGACCTGATGCTCTACTTTTGAAAAATTAACCTACAGTGTACAGTTCTATTCTGACATATATGTGGTCTCCAAAAGTAGGAATCAACTAAAAGGCAACTGGTCTTGCTTTGGTTTTTGACACTGAAGCAGACTTCTGGAGGGTGGAACCATTTCTGTTTTGCTCACAATGGTTTTCACAGAGTCTGAGCCTGGCATAGTGGATGGCACCTAGTAGTCAATCAAAAAATATTTGTGACATGTTGTAACCCCTCAGTCAGGTCCCAGATGTGTCTGGCATGCCTCCCCTCCTCATCCCCCAACACGCACCTGGAAGGAACTAGACAGCTTTTCCCTGGGACTGGCCAGAGCAGCTAGGATGGCAGTGGTGGTGGTACCGATGTTGGAACCCAGTGTGAGGGGGTAGGCCCGCTCAATGCTGATCACACCCAGGCCTGAGGGTGGGAGAGGGAAGAGAGAGAAGATATGATACCCTTTCCAACTCCCTCCTTCAGCCCCACCCTTGGCATGGGCACTCACCGATAAGCGGGGTGATGGCTGAGGTGAACACGGAACTGCTTTGGACAACGAAGGTCATGCCTGCACCCACCACCATGGCAAAGTAGCCCGTGACCCAGGTGAAGGGGGCAGGGAAGTCTGTAACAAAAACCCATCCCAGCAGGCCTGGTCAGTGGGGGCGTTGGTAGAGGGGAGCAGTTATTTGGGAGCTGAGTAAGATATTGGCAGCCCCCTGTCAATGGCAGCGTCTGAGCATGTATAGCCTTCCAGGCCCCATGTCTGGCTCCATTTCCTGTGACCATGATGACTGCCCCCTGCCTCCCTGTTGCTCACTGTTTCTCCAGTCAGACACCTACCAAGTGGCTTCCTGCCTCTAAGCCTTTGCATGTCATCTTCCTGCCACCTAGAATGCTCTTCACCCACTACTTATGTTAGGCTCTGCTCCAGTGTTACCTCCACAGAAAGGCCTCTGACAGCTCATGGTGAGCCGCCTCTTCTATACTCTCTTGCACTGCCAGGTGTGAGGTTCCCAATGGAAGGATCTAGAAGAATCCTGTGGCCTGCCCACCCGCTGTCCAATGCTCACCAGTGTTGATAACTTTCTGAATGACCTTGGCCACCTGGCCCTTGAGCAAGGAGTTGAGCATCTTGACAAGGAGGATGAGGCAGGTACACAGGAGCACCAGGGAGCCCGCCAACAGAATGAGCCCCACAGCCAGGTCAGGCAGCCTCGTATTCACAAAGATGTGGTTGCCTGTAGGGGGTGAGAGGGTTGTGCTGAGCATTTACCCCCACACTCACATCCCAGCCCCCATCTTTGCCACCCCCTTGGGCTCTGAGCCTAAGGCCCCACCTTAGACCCTAAGTCCAAGAACTGAGCTAGTTGACAGTGAGCAGTCCTCCCTGAACTCTGCCCTTCCCAGGCCCAGTACCCCACACGACAGGCACTTACATTTCTCCGTGGTGGCATTTCCAAGAAGCCAGCTAGTGTTGGCCTCTGCCCTGGACAGGGAGGTGTGAGCCTAGATTAGGAAGAAGTGACTTTGGAGAATTCAGGAAAGGCAGGCTGGGTTTAGGATTAAGATGAGGGGGAGGAGAGGGGACAGAGAAGGAGATGGGCCTCCTGGCCATGTGACTGTGGATAGTACCTGGTCTTTCTCCAGGGAAGAACTGTGGATGAAAATCCCCACTGCACAAAGGTCCTAACCCCTATAAGTACCTTCCCTGTCACTCACTGCTCCCAAAGGCCTTCTGATCACCAAATCTAGAGGCATCTTGTCCTTGTTAACCCACTTCTCAGAGGCATTAGGAACCAAGCCTAATTCTGCTGACCACATCCCTCCTTTGTGGAAAGTTCCTCCTTTCTGTTATGTTATGTTAAGACCTGTCTGTTATGAGCAAACCCTGTCTCCATTCTCTTCTTGCTCAATTCTGTATCCAAAGGCGTCAGGTAGAAGTGAAGAGGGGTCCATCTCTTCCCTCCTCACCTACTGTCAGTGATGTGAGGGGGGTACCTGCAGAGAGTCCCTGTCATAAATTGAATTGTGCCCCCCTCAAAATATGTACCAACTTGACTTAGTCATGATTCTCAATGGTTTGGCAGTTATGTAAAGCTGTAATGTGTCAGCTGGAGCATGGCAACTCTGTAGGATAAGCAGTGGACTGTGAACCCCAAGGTCAGTGGTTCAAGCCTATCAGCCATGGTTCGAGTCCACTAGCCACTCTTTGGGAGAAACATGAGGCTTTCTGCTCCCACAAAGATTTAAAGCCTCGGAAACCCTATACAGGGTCCCTTTAAGTTGAAACAACAACACTTAACAACAATGTAGCAGTTACATGATGATTCCCCATGATGTGATCTGATGTGATAAACCAATAAGAGGGTTAAGTGGAGGCTGCAATACCCTTAATTCCATCACAACCCTGAGTTTCCCAGGGGTCTGGCCTGCACCATCTTTGATCTTAACAAATATCAAAGGAGAGAGGAACTTACTTCCACCAAGATAGAAGAGACAGGAATGGAGTGCATCCTTTGGCTTAGGATCTCTACACTTTCCCTCCTAGATCCAGGGAAAGATTAATGCCAAGAAGCACGAGATCTCCAAGGAATAGTGGGCCTGCAGATGCTGAAGGAGACTAGGGACATTTCTCCAGAGCTGACAAAAAGAGAAAGCCTTCCCCTAGAGCCAGCACTCCGAATCTGGACTTCTGGCCTCCTCAACTGTGAGAGAGTCAATTTCTGTTATTGCCATCCTCCGTGGTATTTCTGTAATAGAAGCACTAGAGAGAGAACTACGACAGCCCCCAATTCTAAAGGCCATCAAGCCAGGCAGCTAACAAATGAGGGGCTCAGACTGGAGTGTGGAGGGTTTACCTAGCCAACTGGAGCAAGTGTGCGGGGCCAGCAGATACCCGGCTCCAGACCACCATTGTGGTCTGGGACACAGCCAGAATACCAAATTGTCCATGTTACAGGAGAACCCCAAACGCTGAAGTTTTAGATAAACTCTCCCATTTGTAAATGTTGGCAATTTGGAGACCTACTTTATAATTCTCTGAAGGTCAAACAGATGCAGCCTACTCTAGCCTGTATACCACCAAACTATAGTCTCAGTGGGCTAACAAGCTAGTTTCACATGGACTGTCAGGTCTCTTACCTCCTCCCAGGAGCCCAGCAGGCTACCAGCAGTGGGAAAGAAGAAAGTCTAAGTGACCTGGGTTGGTTATCTGGTCCCCACTGTAGCCTTGCTGTCTCACAAATAACTGAGTCCCAGAGAGTGGCAGCTACCCCCAAGACCCACATGCCCTGCAAGAACTCCCAGCCCCATTTGCCCCCTCCACACACACACACAAAAGGCAATGGCTACTAGTTGTCTTTCTCTGGGAATCAGTCTCTTGGGGAATCGGTCCCTATGTGGTGCAAATGATTAAAGTATTCTACTGTTCATTGAAAGGCTGGTGATTCAAACCAACCCACAGGTACCTTGAAAGAAAGGCCAGGTGATCTGTCCCCTGAAAAACCAGCCATCGAAAACTGTGGAGCACAGTTCTACTCTAACACACATAGGAGCTACATGAGTTGGTATTGTCTCAACGGTAACTGGTTTTTTATCTCTTCTTAGGGCTGGTATCTGGATGATGCAAATGGTTTAGACTTGGCTACTAACCAAAAGGTTGATGATTCAAGTGCACCTAGCTGTACTGCAGAAGAAAGTCTGGCAGCCATTGAAACTGCATCCTATGATGCAGTTTGATTCTGGCACACATGGAGCTGCCATGAGTTGGAACCGACTTCATGCCAACAAGGTCCTGGCCCCATTCCTGTGAGCGCCACATCCCAGACCCCTTGGAACTCCCTGGTGCTGAGAATGAGTTTCCTGTTGGATGTTGGCACTTCACTGGCTACAGCTCCTTTAGGTTTTTATCTCAACTGTGTCACTTTAAAAGATTGTTTTGGCATCTGGCTTTAACACCAGGGTTTATTTCAGTGTGTGTAGCCCCTTGAGTGACCTAATATGCTCCTGGGTGCTCCCAGCTCACACAGTCAGGCCTTGGGGCATCATCAAACACTACCTTAATTGCAGGCAGAGAAACCAAGAGAAAAGAGCTCTGAAGGGTTAGACTGGAAAATCAGGCAGGTAGGGTGAGGAGAACGGCCCTCCTGCCCTGGGTCAGGGAGAGATCCCGGTATCTGCTGCCAGAAAGAACTGAGTTCAAATCAACTTCTTGTCCCAACTATCTTGGGCAAGTCATTTTACCTCACAAAGCTGATCTTCTCTAAAGTGGAGATAACGACAGAGCCAATGTAAAGATTACAAGAGAAAATGTGTGTCTGGCACTTCCCTGAGGGCCTAGCTCATGACACCAAAAATCCCACCATCATCGACTTGATTCCAACTCATAGTGACCCTAGATAGGGTTTCTGAGACTGTAAATCTTTTTGGGAGCAGACACTCCCATAGAGTGGCTGGCGGATTTGAACCACTGACCTGTAGGTTAGCAGTCCGATGCCTAACCCACTAGGGTTCTTTGGCTTATAACAAACCTTCAGTAAATTGTGTCACTAAATAAAGATTCGATCCTCTCCCTCCTTAGGCCCAACCAGCATCAGATTGTGGAAAGATTTGTGTATCTGTGTGTGTGATTGACTCCCTAGGTTAGGATCAATGTCTTCCCAGGATTCTCTGAGAAACCCTAATTGGGCCAATGTTAGGGCCCCTGCAAACTTGTGTCAAGTGGAGAATACCTGTTAGATACCTCCCTGGGGGTCCTCAGCCTGAAGCCCTAAGGGACAGATAACTTCTGAGATGAGTAAGTGCTTTGGCCCAGCCTGTGCCGCACAATCCACTCTGAGATGGGAGCAGGGGACTCCTGGGGGAGGGGTCTGTGGGAGACTGAAGGAGTAGGAGAAACTTGCTGGGTAAGACTGAAGGCTGAAACCTCTGGGGTTTGGAATCTTGACCATCCTATCCTGTTGAGGCATGTGAACTTGATGAGCACACAGGGAGAATGTAGATGTTTAAAATCTAGTGAGGAGGGTAGAGGCAGCAAAAGGGACAAAGAGGTCAGGTTGGGCTGGGATAGATAGGGGGGTTAGGGAGGTGCTGAGAGGAAGGAGTAGGCAGACCCTGAGGCTTTCTTTCGGGGTGGGGAAAGAATATAGAGTATCCAGCCTAGATAGAAGAGTTGGAGGACCAAAAGTATGGGGCATATCCCAGTGATGTGCCTAACCCTTCCTGGAGGATGGGGAGAGGGCAGACATGGAGTTCTATGAGAAGAGAACAAAATAAGCCTCAAACAGCCACTGCCCAGCTGTGTGATATTGGATGAAACATTTAACTTCTCTGTGCCTTAATTACCTCCTCTGCAGCATGGGGTCCTTAAGACTGTCTGCCTCTCCCCAGAGGGTACTTACTAAGCATCCTGAAAGAAAGTTGGGATTTAAGAGTTTGCAGTAACACCCCAAATTAAGGAGGCACCTCTTGGAACTGAAGGAGATGGTTATGGTTGCGAAGTAGTGTCAGCTTTAGGAATCCTTTCCCTGGAGAGAAATGAAGGGAATGTGGAACACGAGCAAAGCAATTTTCCCTCCCAAGAAAGGGAGTGCCAGGGTCTTTGTTCTCCTGGAAGCAGAGGAAGAACCTTGTACCAGCAGTGCCCTCTGGTGACGAAGAAAAGAAATTGGCCTTAGAGCATCACCCAGCATCCTTGGAAGCAGCTACGTTAGGTGGCTATGGTTGCCTGTTGACTCAAAGCTGACGGGCAAAGCAGGAACTGACAGGTGTAGTGAGAAACAAGCTAGCATCTGGGAGAAGCATCAAGATGGGGACTCAGGAGCATGGACTCCACCAGGGTTTGTGTCCTACTTCAACCACATGGACTTGGGTAAGTCCTTGTACCTCTCAGAGCCTCAGTTTCCTCATCTGTAAAATGGGGATGTGATAATCCCTGCTTCCCAGGATTCAAGTCCTCCAAGATACTAATTTAAATCAGGTGGGTATGGTTGACAGTCCACAATGTGACTATACATGAAGGTGACTCCAGGTCAGTGACAGGCCCTCTGAGTGCCAAGAAGTGTTTGAACCCTGAAACTATCCTTAGTTTTCCTTTTCTGGAACGTCTCAGACCTCCCAACCCTCTACCACTTTGGGTCCAGTTTGATGAAAGCTAGAGGCAAGGAAATCAGGTGGGAAGGAAACACAGAGAGGGTGAACATGAGTCTTTGGAGGCAGGAGGAGCCCCAGTGCTCAACACTGTGTGAGAGGAGTTTCAGCAGGGAGATGGTGGGAGCAAGGAGCTCTGATCCCCCCTGTCACACACACCAGTCACTCTCTGCACCAAGGAAATCCAACCTGAACACTGCCCTAAAGGAGAGAGGTTGCCCATAGAGTGGGAACCAGAAGCTGGTGCCCTGACAAGTGGAGCCGGATTTGTGGCAAAACCACAAGGGCAGCCCCTGCCAAGTGAACTGGGCAGGTTGCTACGAGTCACTGAGCCAGAATGGCGTGAGGACTCAGTTAGGTAAGCTGGTGCATGCTGTAAGTCGTCTGAGTCACTAAGTCCTGCTGAACGCAGCAGCAGGTGAGGGGCAGGCACCTCAGAGGACTTGGCTCACGGGCTGAAAACCTCCCTTTCATGCCTTTGTGTGTATGTGAAGATCAAATCTTGTTATATTCCACTATGAAGTAGAGAAGATTTTAGCAACCCAGAGAGATCAGAGAGTGCCCAGAGGGCTGGTGAGAAGGTGGCTGTTGTGTTAGGAAGTAATAAAGTTTGAAGAACAGCTATGTGCAGGGGCTTTTTGATGTCAAGCTCTGAAGACTCCGAGTGGCTGAGTTGAAGCTGTGGACCACTGTGGATGCAAAGAGTCATTGCAGGGCGAGTGGGAAGGCTTGTTCTGTCCGCTTTGAGTTAAAGAGGCAGTGGTGGTTCCAGAGTAGGTCTTCATCTTTCATGAGGCAGACCTGGATTTGATTCCCAGCCCATGTAACACATGCATAGTCACTATCCATCTGTCAGTGGAAGCTTTTGTGTGGCTATGATGTTAAACAGGTTTCAGCAAATGAACTAGGAAGAAATGCTTGGCAATATACTCTGAAAATCAGCTAACAAAAACCCTGTAGATCACAATGGTCCAATCTGGGGAGATGATACAGGACTGGGCAGATTTTCTTTGATCCTGTAAATCAAAGCCAACTTGCCGGCAGTTAAAGACAAGTAGAGAGGATGAAGAGTCCTTCTGGCACAGTGGGGCATGTGTTTGGCTGCTAACTACCAGGTCAGCAGTTCAAATCCACCAACGGCTCCTGGGGAAACAAAAGATGAGACTGGCTGCTCCCATAAAGATTTCTGTCTCAGAAACCATCAAGAGCTGTATCCCTTTGTCCTGTAGCATCACTGTGAGTCAGAACTGACTCGATGGCAGTGGGAGAGAGGATGAAGCTCATGCTTATGCCTTGGGGTTCAAATTTCCTTGTATCTTGCTTTAAACTGAATTACTTTTGGAGTGTAATAATTAAGAAGAAGCAACATTCTGGATTATGGTTTTGATTAAGCTTTTCTTTTTCAGGGTGGAGAGAATGTGTGCTAATTGCCCGCTTCCTTGTTACTCTGGTGTGATGGATGGTCCCCTGGAGGCAATCTGTGGCAGGGATAAGTGTCCATCCAAACAGTCTTCTCTTGGGCAATAGAGTCCAAGAGGCAGCAGACACGGTACAGAGGGAGAAATGGACTGGCACCCGTGGTGAGCTAGAAGGGTGGAGCCCTGGATGCCGGAACCATAAACTGCTGTTGTCTTTTCTCCAAATGGGCAGTTTTCCAGGTTTCCTTGAGTCAATTTCCTGAGTAGCCTTGAAACACTCCACCCCTATATTACTTGGGCCCCAAAAGAAGGCACAGTAGAGTCACTAACCTTGGTGCCCCAGGGCAAAGAAAAGAGCTTTAAACTGGGAGACCTGCATTCAGCCCTGGCACTGTAGTTCAACTTCCTTAACCTCTCAGCCTATTTTATTTCCCTATCGCAGTGGCGTGTAGGATCAACACTGGGCTGTGAACTACAAGGTCAGCAATTCAAACCCACCAGCTGCTCCTCAGAAACCCTATACAGGGTCACTATGAGTCAGAACTAACTCAATGGCACTTAACAAAAAGTGGATTACAAGTGGGGCTGCTAACCAAAAGGTCAGCAGTTCTAACCAACCAGCTGCTCCAAGGGAGAAAGACGAAGCTTTCTGCTCCTATAAAGATTTACAACCTCAGAAACCCGACACAGGGTTGCTATGCCCGTAAAGATTTACAGTCTGGGAAACCTTATGCAGGGTCGCTATGAGTTGAAATCGACTGGAGAGCACACCAACACCAACACCTATGAAACCAGACAGTAAAAACATAAGCTGCTCAGTCCCATCCCCAGAGGTGTTTGGGTTTTATTGCTGTTTTTTTGTGATTCAGAACAGCTAGGGAGCATTATCCATACTACTACCAATTGCTGTCAAGTCAATTTTGACTTAAGGTGACCCCAGATAGTAGAACTGTGCCCCCATAGGGTTTTCAAGAGCTGATGTTTCAAAAGTAAATTGCCAGACCTTTCTTCCCAGATGCCTTGAGGTGGACTTATACCTCCTATCTTTCTGGTAGTAGCTGAATGTACTAATCATTTACACCACTCAAGGACTCCACAAGTCTAGGGATGTGGTGGCTATGTTTTATATCTCTAACGTGTGGTACCGATGCTGCTCTGAAACCCCATTTTGAGACTCACTGGGCTATCTGCCACTTGCCATTGATGGGTAATGGTGACCTAAGATAGGGTGTGAGGCTGGGAAGGGGTGTAATGTCTACCACTGGACAGTATCACAGTATCACAGTATTGCCGTCTTCCAGCTAAATGAACCCCATGGTATATCTGGAGTGTTTTGGGTGGATGATGAAATCAACCATCAGCTGTGTCCAGAGGAAGTCCTCTTACAGGGGGCCAGGCCTGGGACTCACCTCCAGGGGGGCTGGCTGGCACCAGATCCTGATGAGACTGTGGTTCCTCAGGGATTCGTCACCAGTGGCAATGCTGGTAATGATGGACTTGTCCAGCTGGGGCAAGATGTAGTGGGAGGCGTGAGGGCAGGAGACCTTCACCCACCACCCATTTACTACCCTGAGCCCCACCCAGGGCTCCCACCTGGATAATAAGCTTAGTGAAGGGCTCTGTGATGATCTTGAGCAGGTCTGGGGCATCTCGGCCAGCGCGGATGTTGAAGGAGGCCACCACAAGCTGAGTGATGTGATGCAGGTACCCGGTGGCAGCCTCCAGGGGCAGTAGGACCAGCACGGATAGCCAGTTAAAGCAGTCGTGCACCGTGGCCCCCGCAAAGGCCCTGGGCAGGGAGGCCACATGGCAGGGCAGGCTGGAGCCAGGGTACACTTGCCCTGAGGGTTCCTGTCATCTGGGCAAAGGAGGGAGGTGCCACCCTCCCCTAGAAAGCCCAAGGCCCCCCACCTCCTCACTCCCTCACCGCTCAAAGTCTGTCCTGTCCCCCGCCTGCATCAGGGCCACGATGGTGTTGGTGACAGAGGTGCCAATGTTGGAGCCCATGATGATGGGGATGGCAGAGCTTACCTCCAGCACTGGTGGAAGAGGGGATATCTTAACTAACTGGGTGGTGCCCCCAGTTCCTGATCCCACAAGAGCACTTGACATACGCACTACCCACATTCCAACCCCTAGTGAGCATTCTGCTGAGTCTGCCAGCCTCGTGTCATAGGTGCATGGGGGGTGTGCTGTATATTTTATATGAACCTGTGCACACAGGTGAACAGATACATGTGCACTGCACTGTACATATATGAATACAGTGTGTGCATGCATGCATGAATATACAGGTGTAAACACATATGTATGCTTTGTATGCACACATGATCAGCTTTCTGTATCAACTTGGTAGGCCTGTCGCACCAGGGATCTTAATCCATCACTCCTTTAGGTGTTGCTGTGAAGGTATTTTGTAGACAAGGGTAACATCTGTACTTAGTTGACTCTAAGTAAAGGAAGTGATCCTCCATAATCTGGGAGGGGGGACCTCAGCCAATCAGCTGAGGTCCCTGAGGAAGAAGACTCCCCATGGACTACAGCATCAAATCCTACCCCAGAGTTTGCACCTTCCTTTCCCAATGGCCTTTCCCAAGACTTATCTTGGCATCTACAGAGATACAAGGTTTAAACAAGGTCTGTTTGAACCACAAGGTCAGTGGTTCAAACTCACCAGCTGCACCTTGGAAATTGTATACAGGGTCACCATGAGTCAGAACTGACTCAATGGCACTTAACACAACAAGCCTGCTACAATTGTGTAAACCAATTTGTTGCAATAAATCTCTCTCTCTCTCTCTGTCTCTCTCTCTCTCTATATATATATATGTGTGTGTGTGTGTGTGTGTGTGTGTGTGTACTGTTGGTTCTATTTCCCTGGAAGAACCCTGAGTGATACAGTGAAAGTGGACATATGGAGGTGACCCTTCCTGGGGACAATATACTCTTGTTTGTCACCTCAGATCCTGGGGCCGCCTTCCTGGCTCAAACTCCTGGCCATTCTTAGAGGACAGAGTGGAAGATGCCAAAGCCCAGTCTTTTGCTTCCAGTCCCCTGCCTCTACTCTCATTCTCTTCCCACTCCTGCCCCCCAGCTCCCTGCCCCTTACCCTCAGTCCCTTTCCAGCACCCTCCACTCAACTCTCCCTGGGCCCTGCGGGCCGACTCACAGCCAGAGGAAACCATGCTGACGATGATGGAAGTGGAGGTGCTAGAACTCTGCACCAGCACAGTCACCAGGATGCCCACCACCAGTCCCGCCACTGGGTTTGACAGGATGGCATTGTCTTTGAAGATGTCGCCAGCCACCTTCCCTGAAGAACAGGAGCCAGCATTGACCAAGGCCCTTCAGGAACCCTGCCCTGACCTCTCATGTAGCCCTACCTCCAGCCAGCTGGAAGGCTGAGCTGAGCACGTCCAGGGAGCAGACGAAGAGGTAGAGGAAGGTGAGCATCAGCGGCACCTTGAGCAGACTGGTGCTGGCCTGGAGCAGCTTTAGTCCCAACCCAGGCTCTGGAGAAAAGAGGCCATAAGCCCTGTGGGTGGGCTGGCAGGGGGGCTGCATTAGGACTGCCAGAGCCCCCGCTGCTCCCTCCCAGCCTACCTGGCTTCTGCTCTTCCTCTAGGCCCAGCTTGGCAGGCAGCGGGTCATGGAGCTCCAGAACCTCTCCGTAAGGGCAGCCATGTTCAGCGAGGGCCACAGGGCCCAGGCTGGGAAAGGCATAGGCAGAGGTCCCAGGGATCCTGTGCAGGACTGGGAAAGGAGGCTATCAGGAGTCCCACCGGGAGGTGGGGGGCAGGTGAAGGTTTGGAAGCATTACCCAGGATGTGGGTAGCTGTGGGCAAGCCTAGTCATGGGACAGACAGGGGGCAGCACTCACCCTGAGGGCTGGGCACATAAGCAAAAGCTGTCCCACGAATCATGTGTCCCCCGCGAACAGGGAGTGGGGAGACAGCTGGGCTCCCCAGTCTCTCTCCATAGGACATCATCCTGGACACACACTGTGGGGCCTGTATGCAGAACACTGAGTGACAACTGTGTGTCCTAGCATAGCACATGCAAACACACACACACACGTGCAGCACAGTCCTGCAGGAACAAGAGGATACACATACAAGACACTCACAGACACCACAGATTTAGGCAATCATTCATTAACCCAGCAATATTTATTGAACATCTACTCTAGTCCAGGCCCTGAGCTAGATAGGGGTGCAATCAACCAACCAACCAGTTGCTATGGAGTCGACTTCAGCTCATGGAGTCTATAGGTGCATCAGAGTAGAACTGTGCTCCAGAGGGTTTTCAATGGGTGGTTTTTTGGAAGTAGATCAACAGACCTTTCTTCCGAAGTACCTCTGGGTAGACTCGACCCTCCAACCTTTCAGTTAGCTGTTGAGAGCATTAACCATTTGCACCATGCAGATGCGGGATGCAGTGAAAATTAAAGTCAGATAGAGGTTCTCCCTCAGGTTTGATCTAAGTTAAAAAGTTCCTCAGATGGCTGGAAAATGTAATGAAAGATACAGCGTGCCCTGAGGGCCCAGTGGTATCAGTGGGAAAAGCTCTTGGAGGAGAAGAGTCTTCCCTGAAAAGAAACAAATCTGAGATAGAAAGAAAGCTGGAGTTAGCTAGACAAAAAGGGGAGAAGTGTATGTGCCAAAGTCTCATGAAGGGAAGGAGCAGGCTCCTTTCAGGAGCCGAGAAAACCTTAACTTGGTTGGGAGCAAGGGAACACAGGGAGTTATCAGAAGCGGTGGTGTAGGCCTGGGCTGGGCCAGGCAGGCAGAGTTCTTTGTATATCCTGAGAGCAGCAAAAAGCCATCTTGTCACTCCTGGGTACACACTTGACTCTGATATGAAGGAAGGCCCACTGGCCTCGATCCCAAGTTTGTGGAAACCTCTTAGAAATTTACCTCCCAGCCATCCCCACCTTGGGGGTGATAAACACTGAAGGCCCTTCTGTGACTAAAGCTCAAACCAAGATGAGTTTGGGTGAGGAGGGCCCTTCCCTGTCCCCAAATCTGGGAAGCTTGCTCTAAACCTGCAGTGTCCTGGGGTCCTTGGCTGTTGGGTAGAGGTACCTCTACTCTGACTCAGCATCCCAAACACTGTCCCAGAGGACCTTGGCTGTTGGGGTTCAGGAACTGAATTCTAAGCCCTGGGACAGCAGGAGTCCTTTGCTGGGCTGGGATGGGAAGCACCCAGATAAGACAGAAGGGTGAGGTCTCTGACTGGGGTGACAGGCTGTTTCCTATTGAGGATTGGAGATGGGGTTGGGATGTGGGCCCTAGACTCACCTTGGGCTTTGGTGTTGCAGCACCTGCTCAGCTACTCAGGAAAGCCCCAGGGGCTGAGGAGGAACTGGGACCCTCCTCTTTATACCTTGGGTCAAGGGCAAAGTCCCTAGAATCCTAGCTGCCCTCCCTCTGTTCCCCGATTAACCTCATCCCCCGAGATTCCTCCCAGTTAATTGCTAATCGTCTACTCTGCAGGGAGAGTGTGTGGTCAGGTCCTCCCTCCCCCACATAGACACTTAGCCTAAGCCACCACCCAGTGAGGGACACTGCCCATCCACACCCAACGGAGACCCTGCCACCACTCAGGCTGTTTGCTTCCAGAGTCCCCAAAGTGAGTCCCCTCATTCCTGGCCTGATTGGATTCCCCAGGGAGTAGCTCAAACATCCCATGTATTTGCCATACATCTGTTCATCTGTAGAACTGTATGTGCATCTGAGCAGGGTCCTGAGGAGAGGGAGTGTACAATGGAGGATGCAGCAGGAGAGAAACCCAGAGAAGCTGCATTGTGTTGGCCATGGAGGGTCTCTGATGTCTGGCCATGGATCCAGAGTGTGAGCCTGAGGGGCTGTGAAGTCACTGACAAGTCGGGGAAGGGCCTGATCTGATTTTAGAACAATCCCTCTGGAGTGGGGGTCAAGAATGCGGCAGAGGGAGCAAATCTGGAAGCAGAGAGGTCAGTTGAGACTGATGGAATAACCCAGGTGAAAGATGATGGCATCTGAACTAAGATGGGAAGAGCAGGGATAGGGAGGAGAGAGGATACATTCAAGGGATGCTTGGACAGTGGAATTAGATGGTGATGGAATAGAGGGAGGGAGGATATAAGCCTGTCGGTCACTAGATTGGGAGGCTGATAATGACATAAGATGTGTGCAGAGTTTCTGAAATCCAGAGATGGGTCTTAGGGAGCCTTTGAAAACTTCTTTCCCCTTTCATAAGACTGTGGTGCATGAGTCCTCAGGGTCCAGAGTCATAGAATGAGAAAAGAATTTAGGGAGGGATTAGGATTTGATCAGATGCATCAGTGGTGAGTTCTATTCAAGAACTAGCTTGAGCAAATTCCTGAGTAACTTGCCTAGCATAGTCAAACCATCCATCCAGCAGCTGATTGATTATCTACCCAGTCATCATTTGTCTATCTATTAACCAGCCATTCACTGATCTGTATTCTAGTATTTATAGATCTATTATTTTATCCATCTATATAGGGACCAGTAGTTGGAAAATATGGCCTTGGTGATAGAAATGGTGCTAGAGATAGCATAATAGAATTCTGAAAAATCAACCATTTGTTCATTTCAAATACCTTCTTTAGACAGCATAAGAGACGATTATACACATGGACCTCACCAGATGGAATA
>NW_006408760.1:1934325-1938393 GCF_000296735.1 Chrysochloris asiatica
TGGCAACAATTGTGAGGGTGACCCAGGACATGGCAGTGTTTCATTCTGTTGTACATAAGGTCGCTATGAGTCAGAACCGACTTGATGGCACCTAACAACAACAATATATCTATATTTGTGCCCATTTCAGATAAATATAACCCAATGGAATGTGGAAATCATTGGACAATATCATATGCAAATAAACTTTTGTTAAAGATAATTTTTAAATGACTGCACAAGTACATTGACAGGGAACTGCCAGATTTGTGCCGGATTCAGGCAGACATGGAATGAAGGATATTGTGGCTGATGTCAGATAGATCATGGCTGAATGCAGAGAATACCAGAAACATACTTGCCTGTGTTTATTGACTACTCAAATGCTTTAGATTGTGTGGATCATGACAAACTATGGACAATATTGAAGAGAATGAGTATTCCGAAGCACTTAATTGTGCTCATGAGGAACCTGTACCTAGGCCAAGAGGCAGTCATTTGAACAGAACAAGGGAATATTGAATGGTTTAAAATTAGGAAAGGTGTGCCAAGGTTGCATTCTTTCACCATACTTATTCAACCTGTATGCTGAGAAGTTGGATTATATGAAGAAGAATGTGGCATCAGGATTGGAGGAAGACTCCTTAATGACCTGCAGTATGCAAGTGATGCAATCTTGCTTGCTGAAAGCAAAGATGACTTAAAATACTGATGAAGGTCAAAGACCATAGCCTTCGGTATCGGTTGCACCTCAATGGTCCTCACCACTGGACCAATAAATAACATTAAGATAAATGGAGCAAAGACTGAAGTTGTCAAAGACTTAATTTTGCTCAGATCAGCCATCAACACTGATGGAAGCGGCAGTCAAGAAATTAAACAACGTATTGCATTGGGTAAATCTGTTGCACAAGACCTCTTTAAAATGTTGAAGAGCAAACATATCATTTGAGGACTAAGGTGAGCCTGGCCCAAGCCATGATATTTTCAATAGCCTCATATGCATGTGAAAGTTGGTTAATGAATAAGGAAGACCATAGAAGAATTGATGCATTTGAGTTATGGTGTTGGAGGAGAATATCAAAAGTACCATGGACTGCTAGAAGAATAAACCAATATGTGTTGGTAGAAGTACAGCTAGAATGCTCCTTTGAAGCCAGGATGGCGAGATTCTCATACTTCAGACACATTATCAGGAGGGACCAGTCCCTGGAGAAGGACCTCATGCTTGGTAAATTGGAGGGTCAGCCAAAAAGAGGAAGACCCCCAACGAGATGATGGATGGCGCAGTGGCAGCTGCAATGGGCTCAATCATAGCAATGAGTGTGAAATTGGTGTAGGACTAGGCAGTGTTTCATTTTGTTGTACTCAAAGTCTCTATGAGTCGGTACCAACACAACGTCTAACAACAACAGCATGTATCTAACCATTCACCTGGTTAGTTAGCCAAGCATCCATCCAATCATCCATTTGTGTATATACCCACCACCCACCTACCCATCTGTCCATTCACCTAGCTAATCAGCCTAAGTACATTAGTTAAACTTCTACCCTGTGCTGCACCAAGATTGGCAAAGCCAGCTTCTATTCTGGTGGAAGTAATGGGCTCCTGAGTTATTAGCCAGTTGGGATTATGAGGCAAATCCTTTCATCTTCTGAGTCCTCGTATCTTCACCTATAAAACAGTAATCATTAAAGCTTTTCCGGTGAGTTGTAAAATTCCATGAGATAAAACATCTATCTCAGCACTTAGAACCAAACCCTTCAGCGGGTTTGTTCTCTCCATGCCCTGCTCTTTTCACTGAGTCTCCAGGATGGCCCTAGCCTGTTTCAAGTTAACAGTCCTCTTGCTCACTGCTGTCCCTGAGCTGCAGTCCTACTAACATCTTAAATATTTTAGAGTGACATAGACCCAGGTTTTTTTCTATCAGGGAAGATGGACACCTTCACACAGTTCAGTTCCCATCTAGTGCATCTCATGAGCAACCACCAACCCCTCTTTTAATGGTTTGCATGTTGTTATGATGCTGAACAGTTTTCAGCAGAGCGTCCAGACTACGTATATGAGGAAGAAAAGCTCACTTCCCAAAAGCAGCCAGTGAAAGCACTATGGATCACAATAGTCTTATATGCAACAGATCATGGGGATGACTCAGGACTGAATAGTGTTTTGTTCTGGTGTGTGTGGGGTTGCCATGAGTCCGGGGCTGACTTGATGGAAGCTGTAATGGTTAGGATTCTGTGTCAACTTGACTAGGCTAAGATCGCCAATGGTTTAGCAGTTAAGATGTGCTTATTCCCATAGTCATGAAACCTAATATAGGCATAGTTAACTCTATGATGAGTAGCTATGAGCAGCCAATCAATTGAATGGATTGAGGTATTAAGGTGTGGCCTGCTCCCCATATAATGGACATGCAGAAAAAGCTCTCTCTCTCTCTTCAACTGGGGACCTGGGACTCTACAATTGTAAGCCATTTCCTTGATAATAAACTTCTCTCTGTGTATGTACACATATAGATGTTTCACTGGTTTTGCTTCTCTAGAAAACTCGGCCTAAGACAGAAGCTAACAACTGGTGGTGGTAGTGAGTCACTGAGTCAATTCCGACTCATAGTGATCCTGTATAGGGTTTCTGAGGCTACACATCTTTACAGGAGCAGAAAGCCTCATCTTTCTCCCATGGAGCGACTGACAGATTCAAACCACTGACCTTGGGTTAGCAGCCCATCTTGTGTCCACTACACTACCAGGGCTCCTTTAACTACAACTAATCAACAAGGATGGCAGTTCAAACCCACCAGCTGCTCCTCAGAAACCCTCTACACAGTTGCTATGAGTCAGAATCAACTCAACAGCACTTAACAACAATAACATAATATCATGTTAAGATGCCTTGGTAAGCATAAAGGATTACAAGCTGGGCTGCTAACTGCAAGGTCGGAAGTTTGAATGTACCAGTCTCTGCTCTGGAGAAAGATGAAACTTTCTGTTCCTGTAAAGACTTACTCAGAGACCCTTTACAAGGTCTCTGTGAATTGGAACCTGCTTGATGGCACACCATCACCACCAATCAACACTTCGTGCACTGAGCTCTGTGGAGTCTACGCTCAGCAGTTGTCTGTTGTATAGATGTTCCTAGCTGACATTCAGTTGAAGTAGGTGAGAGCAGAGAGCAAGTCTGGCCTGAACTTGACTCCAGCTCCGCCACAAAGTAGCTGTGTCAGTTGAGGTCACAGAGTCACGGAACCCACAGATGAAAGAGAAGGGAGAGGAAGGTGCTTCTGGGATTGGTTTGGGGCAGGGTAACCATAAGTACTGGCGCAGCTGGCCCACTCCTGGCTTACCACTGTTGTGCCAGAGACCCTTTTCACTCTACAAAGTGTGCTGGTTTGGACAACAAGCCATATAATCAATCACCTTGGTTGTGGGGGACCTGAGGCAAAAAGTTAGCTTTTTCATGTGCCTACTGGAAAGGCCTTCATTCAATTTATTAAACAGTAAAAAGGAAAATCCACCACTCATCAGTTAGTTTGTCATATTCTGGTAGCATACATGTTGCTATGATGCTGGAAGCAATGCCACTGGCATTTCAACATTAGCAGGGTCACCTGTGGTAGACAGGATTCAATGGAGCTTCCAAACTAAAGTAGACTAGGAAGAAAGACCTGGAGATCTACTTCTGACTATTACCCAATGAAAGCCCTGTGGATCACAGACTATTGTCTGAAACTTTGACTTACTTACTTTGGACACATCATCAGAAGGGACCAATTGCTGGAGAAAGGTATGTTTGGTAAAGTGGAGGCCAGTGAAGGTGAGGGAAACCCTCAATGGGTTTGGACACACCAACAATCATGGTGCTGCTGTAGGACTGGACGACGCTTCACTCTGTTATCCGCGGGGTCGCTGCAAGTTGGGGTCGTCTTGACAGCAGCTAGCAACTACAAAAACGAAAATAAAACCAACCTGGTTCTCAGAAAGAAACATTACTGCAACATCTTGGAGCATTGCTTTTTTTGTTCTTGTTTTTAAGGTTTTTATTGTGGATTGAGTGAAAGTTTACAGGACAGATCATCAGTTTTACAT
>NW_006408760.1:1942803-1987550 GCF_000296735.1 Chrysochloris asiatica
TTTAGCTCACTAGTTCTGGCTTGTAAGCCAGTCACTTCATGCTTTTATCATCCCCTCATTTTAGGTAGCCAATATCTAAGTTACTTGTCCCTATCTACCCTGTGTACAGAGGTGATAGCATTGATACTTGATGTGAAGACTCCTTTCTTCTTTGTTGGTATTTAGAGTTACTACCTCCATAAATGTAGGTCAAGTTCATCAAATTGTAGCAATTCACCCTTGTTTCTTTTATCAAAAAAATTTTTGTTCTTGTTTTTGTTTTTTTAATCTTCCTCTAGTCGAGTTCTGATTATCAAGGCATTGAGGCTAGGTCAAATGGGTACTATCTTCAAGTTTGGGTGTTCTTGTGTGCCTCGTCTCATTTCATATCAGTTAGATGCTTCACTCTCAGCTCTAGCCCTCTGTGGCTATGTCCTTGTCCATAGGCTCAGGTGTCCCCAGGTCTCACCACACTTTGGATCAACCAGCCCTTCGTCTTCTCTCTTTCATCTCCAGGTCAACGGGAGTCAATGGACTATAGTTGAACTCAGCCCATTTCTTCATTGCTGCCTTTCTTCCTCTTCCCCTCACCAGTAGACCAATGTGGTCATCAGCAAGCTTACATGCCTACTCATGGGTTCCCTTTGAATTTCAGTCTTAGAGGAGGGGAGCATTGCTTTTCGCCCCTGTGCCTTTACTCAATTAGGGTTTTATTGTCTGTAAAAGATCACCTCTTGCCCTTTTTCTATGACTTTACACTCAGCACAGATTTTGTTCAGTCTTCCCTGAACCCTAATTTTCTTAGTGAACTCTCGAGTGTCCTCAAATCCCATCAGTCTGGTGGGAGTGTTGGGCAAGGTCAGGGTTCATATAGAGGTAGGGGGGCAGTGTTGCTGAGCCATGGAAATGCAGTCATTGCTGAGTTTTGTGTCAGAATCTTCCTGTTCTGGGACTCAGAGGCCCTGTTAAAATCACAGTCTATGCTGGAGTACCCTAACCCATGCAGTGGATCCTGAGACCCTGGTCACATGATCGATTCCTCTCCCTGAGCAGGGGCAGCTCCGAAGGGCTCTTTATGAACTGAAGGTGCCTCTCCTTTTTTCATAAGATTACAAATTTTCTAAAAGTTTGAAAAGTCCTTCTTCCCTGTTGTCTTCCTGGAGCTCAGGGTGTAGTGGGGGAGGCAGCTATTGATCAAATAGGTCACAGGGTGGTAATTATAAAATGCTGGGACTTAAACAGAATCCTTGGGTGGTACAAACAGTTAACATACTGGGGTACTAACTAAAAATTTGGAGGTCCAAGTCTATTCAGAGATGCCTTGGAAGAAATGCCTGACAATCTATTTCTGAGACATCAGCCAATGAAAACACAGCAAATTGTTGAATTGGGGTCTGTTCTGCTGTGTATATATTTATTGTTCTGCTGTGTATATGTATATATTCTCAACAACATAAAATTAAAAATTTAAAAAGAAAACCCTCTGGAATGGTGATGGTTGACCAACATGATGAACATACTTAATGTGACTGAACTTTACTTGTGAATATTATTGATGGCAAATGTTTTGTTACCTGTTCACTTACCACAAACAAAAACAACATATGGAGCACAGTTCTATTCTGACATATATGGGGTCACCATGAGTCAGGATTAAGTCAACAGTAACTAGGGACTTAACCCACTTCCAAAAATAATTTTTGAGGGTGGGGCTACTACATCCCTGGTGAAATCTTCAAAACTTTGAGCTAAAAGCTGCTTCCAGGGCTCTCAAGAGCAGCAGAGGAAGTGGCAACAGTCCAGACCCAAATTGTCTCAGCCCTCTACCTCAACCTCCTCACTGCCAACTGCCCACCTCCTCCCAGGCCATGGCAGTCTGCACGTCCCCGATCAGCGAATCTTGTCCTGTCTGTGTACCTGGGCTGGGCACCCACAAGAGCTACTTCCTGTCTGCTCACCTGCCTGTGGCGTCCCCCAGACGGTGTCTTGGTGACATCTCATACTGCAAAGACTCCCAGAAGTAGTTCTGAAGGGAAGATGCCAAGTTCAATCTGTACAGGCTGGGTGTGAGGGATTTCGGTAGGAGCAGTTGGTGCTGTGGGTCTGAAGCACACAGCGTGCTCCTGCCCAGACCTGGGCTTCCTTCTCACATTCCCCAAGCAGCATGTTGCCCTTGATGCAAGCCAGAAACCCAGCAGGCATCTTTGACACTTCTTCCCCTCCACCTCTGCAACTCCAACTCATCACCCAATCCTCCAATTTTATTGTCCCCAGAGCTCCCTGTCCTTCCACTGTTTGGCATCTCTGTCATCACCTCGCTGGACAAAGCCACCATTTTCTCTCACCTGGATGATCACACTCACCAGCCTCCTTGTTTCTGGCCTTGCTTTGCCCCAACCCACTCTCCAAAAATACAGCCAGCTGCATATCTGACAAAGTCACCCCCTCTTCCTTGTAAAACCTGTCCCTTTGCTCTTAGAAAGGATCCCTGGTGACATAGAATGTTGCATGTTGGGCTGCTAACCAAAAGGTCAGTAGTTCAAACCTAACAGCAGACTATTTGCTCCCCTAAAGATTTACAGTCTTGGAAACTGTATATAAGGTTCCTATGAGTCAAAATTGACTCGATGGCAATGATTTTGTTTTTATCTCAGAAGTTCCCATTGCTGGAGGCAAGTATGCACCACCCTGCTACCCCACACTGGGAGCTTAGGCAATTCAGAGACCTTGAAGGCTGAAACCTTAACTCAGCATCTTTTTCTGTGTGCCCTTCTCTTTGTTCTCATTGGGTTGGGCTGTATTTGGCTCGGGCTCTGGGGCAAAAAAAAAGCTGTTGCTTGGGTTCTACTATAGGGTCATTATGAGTCAGAATGGCACTTCCTTTGGGAAGAGACGCTATCTACAGGCCAGAGAGGCACGGGTGTAGTGATCAGGACCCTGTCCCAGCCTGGAAGGAGCTGGTTGGCTCCCTATCTGAGTTGCCAGTCCCACGCCGTGCCAGTGAAGGTGCTTGTCCAGGGCCGAGCCAACATTTAAAAAAAGGGCAGAGGAAAAAAAGCAAACCTGTACCATCAAGTTGGTTCTGACTCATGGCAATCATAGGGTTTCTTGGCTCTAATCTTTTCTTATTTTTATAGGATCATGATGAGTCAGAATTGACTTTACAGGAATGGACTTGGGTTTTGGATCCTATATGTTATTGTTGTTGTTAAATGCCATTGAGTTGGTTGTGACCCACAGCAACCCTGTATAGGGTTTCCGAGGAGCAGCTGGTGAGCTTGAACAGCCGACCTTGCAGTTCAAACCGAATTTGCGGTCCAGCTCATTAACCCACAGCACCACACCAGGACTCCTTGGGTCCTAGATGGGAAACCCTTTTTTTTTTTTTCTTGAAAGATTTTTAACTATTTTTTTAATTTATTTTGCTTTCCCCATCACCCAAGTTGGAGTCCTGGTATGGATAAGCACTTGACCTCAAAGTTGATTTGAACAGCAAAGTTGGCGGTACAAACTCACCAGTTGCTCCATGGAAACCCTATACAGGGTTGCTATGAGTTGGAACTGACTCAATGGCACTAAACAACAACAACAAACATCACCCAAGTTAGCATGTCTACCTTCCATTGGCTGTAACCTTTATGGAAACCATTTGTCAGGCCTTTTTCTTGTAGAGATGCTAGGTGGATTTGAATCACAAACCTTTGGGTTAGTAGTTGGGAACAAACCATTTCTGCCACTTGGACATGGCAGAGAAAGAGGAGCCAATAAAAGAAACCAAAGAACACACAGAAAAGTGAACACTGCATGGTCTGGATTGAATTGTGTGCCCCCAAACTGTGAGCTGGAATTCTGATCCCTCAGGGCAGTGGTGGTGCAATGGTTAAGCACTCAGCTGCTAACTGGGAACCACCAGCCACTCCACAGGAGAAAGATGGCAGTCTGTTTCCATCAATATTACAGCCCTGACTAAGCTGCTCAGAGGAAAGAAGAGTGATGACAATTGAGGGCACATGGAACCAATAAGTCCAATGGACTAATGACAATATGAACATCAGTCTTCACATCCCTGAGACCAGAGGAATTAGATGGTACCCGGCTACCACTTCCAACTGCTCTGAAAGGGATCACATTAGAAGGTCCTGGATAGAGTGGGAGAAAATGTGGAATAAAATTCAAAATCATAAAAAAAGGCCAGACTTACTAGTCAGTTAAAGACTAATGGAACCCCTGAGATTTTGACCCTTAGTCATCCTTTAGGTCTGGAAATGAACTCACCCCCATGGCTCAATTTCCAGTCAAACAATAAACAGGTCTTTAAGGGGAACAAGAGCACTAGGGAAGTACACGTGCTTGTTAAAATAAGCTACCATTTGAGATCAAAAGGGAAGTATTTATTTACCCAGGGACAAAATTCAGAATAGTTAGGAAAGAAGGAAGAATGGAAACACAAACACAGGGAGAAAGTGGGATAAATTATGGTACATCGTGGGGATTGCAATCATTAAGATGAAATAAGATATGTATGAATTGTTGACTGGGAAACTAATCTACTCTGTAAACCTTCACCCAATTCACAATAAAAAGTGGGGGTTTTTTGTTTTAAATTGCAGCCTTCGAGACCCTATAGAACAGTTCTAGCCTGTCTTATAGGGTCACAATAGGTTTGCTTTTAAAAAAAAAACAAAAAAAAAAACTTGTGCAGGAGTCTAGGTGGCACAAATGATTAATTGATTGGCAATTTGAACCCACCCTGAGGCACCTTGGAAGACAAGCCTGTTGATATGCTTCCAAAAAGTCACACACCCTATGGAGTAGTTTTACTTTGCCCACCTGGGGTGGCCAGGAGTTGGCAACTACCAACAACAACAGAAATAAAAGCAAGCACAAATGGGGAGAAAAGAAATGTACATGAAGATTGTCAAGGAACCAAGGAATGTCGGAAGACAAAACTTTTTCCCCACAGTCTATAGAAAGCTTTTCCCTAGAGCCCTGATTTGAACTTCTGGCCTCCTGAACAGTGAGAAAAAAAACTTCCATTCTTTAAAACCACCCACTTGTGGTATTTTTGTTACAGCACCCTAAGCACCTGAGAATCTGGGTGGACAACATTTTGAGATATAATCTGGTCAAAATGTGAGAGGCTGACACATACTGAATTTTGTCACGCTAATGAAAACAATCTCTCCAGGAGCAGCATGACTGCTGAACACAGGGAGAGAACAATCTTTCTCAAGAACAAGTGTGTGCATCCAGGAACCAGCAAGCTGTGGAAGCGGGTACCACCAGCTGTTCCTGTAATTCTTGGTTAATATCCACTTACTCCTTGTACATAGTTTGCTGCGGGTGAGTTTTCTGCAGGACCTAAAGGTGGAGGGCAATCAAGGGAGGAAAATCCAATTTTCAAGAGCATTCTGTCCATGAACTGGATTTTTGGGGGTGGCCTGTCTAATGACCTGTGTAATCCCACCACAGGGTTCCCCTAGGAGCATTAGCTTGATTTTTTTTTAAAGTTGTTATTGTGAATTGAGTGATAGATTACATGGGAGAACATCAGCTTTACATTCATCCTACCATATTTCATTTCATTGCAATGATTACAATCCCCTCCATGCATCATCATTCAACAGCATCTGCTTCCAATCCCTCTTTTTGTTTGTTTGTTTGGCTGTACACCGAAGCACTCAGGGATATATAACCATTCAAACAACCAAAGGGCCAAAGGATATACCCTGCAGGCCAGCCCCCCAGCTGCCAGCACACAGGTCCTCTCCCTCCTTGAGTTTACAGTCCCCAGCCATTCCATCTCTCCATTTCATCGTCTCTGCCTCCATCTCTGGCATCACTGCTTCTCTGGATAGGGTCCTGCACTCTGTTTTTCTCCCTGATGGTCCCAAGGTCCTTTGCCCCTGAACTTCAAGATCGACCACCCCCCTCCTTTTGTTACAAAATGTCTACCTTTACATTTGCAACATTCACAATCAGTCCTGATAGCAATTATTCACTATTAAACCACAAGAGTCTTATCCCCATCTCCTTTCACCAGTCCCATCTAGACAGGTTGGAAACCACTCAGTGGAAATTCTACCTTCCCCTGCACCCTCTGAAACTAAGCTCCCTCTTGAAAACTTGTAAGCCAGTCACTTTGTGCCTTTGTAGCCTCCCCTCCCCCCATTTTGAGTAACCAATGTCTAAGTTGCCCATCCTTGTTAACCCTGTGTGCAGAGAGGGTGGGAATGATCCTTCACTCCCTCTTTTAAGCTACTACATCCATAAGTATAGTTCAAGTTCATCAAATTGTAGTGGATTACACTTATTTTCCTCTTCTTTCTTCCTCTAGTCGAGTTCTGATCATCCAGTCATTGAAACTAGGTCAAATGGGTACTAACTGCAAGTATGGGTGTTCTTGTAGTCCTCTGTGACTATGTCCCTGTCCATGGGCCCAGATCTCGCTATACTGCTGGTTCACCAGGTCACGATCCAGGTTGACAGGAGTCTATTGAACATAGTCAGACTTAGCTCACAGCTTCACTGCTGTTTTCCCCCACTTCCTCTATGGGTCCACCAATGTGGCCACCAGCAAAATTACAGCCTGCTTGTGTAGTCCATTTGATTTTCAGTCTTGGAAGAGGGTTTTCCTTGAGGGGACTTGATTGCTTGCCATGATGGCTCCCCAAGGAACAGCTTGCTTGTTCTTGTAGTAGTCAATCAGACAGCCATTATTGTTTTTAACTTTTCCTGCTGGTCTTTCTTTCAAGAAGTATCTTCTGTTCCTCTGGCTGCTCCAGGCTGATCTGCTTGTCTTTTCAAGTGGGAATTTCCCACCTCAGAAGATTCTGGATAGGGATCAGGATTCCACCTATGGTCTTATGTAATGCAGAGGCTCCTCAGGAAGCCTCTTTCACTGGGCAAGTTCTAACCCCATTTTAGGTATTCCAATCAGTTATAGGATGAAGACAGGCTTACAAGCTTTCTATAGTGATGTTTCTGACTATTCCTTTCTCTCCCCCTCAAGTGTCTGTTTTACAATATTAGGCAAGGAAACTCAAGATTCATAAGACAGTCAAGCATCTTAACATTATTGCCCCTCTTTTACTCATTCAAACCATGCCTCAGTCCCTGTATCACAAAGCCCTGTTTTTCCAAGGTTGAGCATACATCACTATTTACCTCTGTCCCACTTAGCCCATGCAAACCTGCCTAAATGCCTTGTTCTTCCATTCCTCTTACCCTTCTTGTGTATTACCCTCCCCCAACACCGAAACTATTGAAAACATGTTTTGTTTTTTTTTATTCAACAAATATATAAACTCCACAAAAAACCCATAGGAAGCCTGGTGCCTCTGTGGGTTAGGTGCTGGGTTTTCAAATTAACCAGCTAATCCTTGGGAGAAAGATGAAGTTGTCTACTCTGATAAAGATTTACAGTCTCAGAAAGCCTCTGTAGGGTTGCTACAAGTCGGAATCAACTTCTTGGTAGTGGGATTAACCCACAGGAGCCCTGGTGGTGCAGTGGTTAAGTGCTTATCTGCTAACCAAAAGTTGTTGGTTTGAACTCACCAGCTACTCCACAGGAGAAAGATGTAGCAATCTGCTTCCATAAAGATTATTATTATTGTTAAATGCCTTCAAGTCTGTTTCAAATCATAGCAAGCCTGTATGAGGTTTCTGAGGAGCAGTTGGTGGGTTTGAACTGATGACCTTGTAGTTCGAAGTTCAGTGCTGATTCTACAGCATCACACCAGAAGTCTTCCATAAAGATTGTTGTTGTTAAGTGCTGTCGAGTCGGTTCCAACCCATAGCGACCCTGTATAGGGTTTCCAAGGAGCAGCTGGTGAGCTTGAACCACCGATCTTGCAGTTCAAATGGCTTTAACAGTCTGGTGCATTAACCCATAGTACCACACCAGGACTCCAACATAAAGATTGCTGTTGTTGTTGTTGTTAAGTGCCTTCTAGTCGGTTCCGACCCATAGCGACCCTGTACAGGGTTTCCAAGGCTGTAAATCTTTACAGGAGCAGAAAGCCTTATCTTTCTCCCGCGGAACAGCTGGTAGTTTCGAACTGCTGGCCTTAAGGTTCGCAGCCCGATTCGTAACCACTACGCTACCATAAAGATTACCACCTTGGAAATCTTGTGGGGCAGTTCTACCTTGCCCTATGTGGTCGCTGTGAGTTGGAATTGACTCAATGACAATGGGATGATCCTGCATGGAGTTCGTGTCTGAATGCTTCCCTTTGATAAATTAAAAGTAGGAGATTGAAATCCACCCAAAGGCACCTTGAAAGAAAAATCCACCTCTGAAAAATCAGTCATTAAAATCCCAGGCTTACTGGTTGGATAGAGACTGGCAGGATCCCTGAGATTATGGTCCTTGGCCATCCTTCAGGTCTGGACAAGAACTAACCGTCATGACTCAATTTTTCAGCCAAACAATAGACAAGTTTGTAAGGGGAAATTAAGAAGGTATGCCCACTTTCGAATAATCAACCACTTGGGATCAAAAGAGCATCATTTACCCAGGGACAAAGTTCAGAAGGGTTAGGAAAGAGGAGGAATGGAAATGGGAAACAGAGAGAGGAAGTGGGAGAAGAGATGTTTCATTATGGGGATTGCTGTCACCGTGATGAAACAAAATGTGTATGGATTGTTGAATGCAAAACGAATTCTCCCTGTAAAGCTTCACTCAATTCACAATAAAAAGATAAACAAACAACAACAACAAAAACCCTATGGAGCATAGCTTTACTCTGACACACCATGAATCGGAATCAACTCAACAGCAACTGGAAATGATCTTACACAATGCTGTCCTTCAGAATATGGCAGTGAACTGGTGGCATGGCTAGGGAAAATGCAAGGAGTGTGGACTGCTCGGGGTGACACCATCAGAGGGGGTGACACCAAAATGACTGGCTATAAAATTTTTGTGGGATGTTTCAGCAGAAATTTTGTATTTTTAAGCAAAATACCCTTGTAGCTATTTATAACAACAAAAGCATTTTTTTGTAAGCCCAACCTATATATATCTACAGGACTATGTTAATTCACTTTCTCAGCCTTTTAATACGTTCCTTTCAGAGAGGTCATCATTACTCAATTACAATGACGCCTCGAACATCTCGAGGATTCAATGTACTATTGTTTTTGTTGCTGCTGGACTCCACTGGGGGGGATGGTGACACCATGAGTTACCATACCGGATGACACTATTCCTAGTGTCACTATTGCAGTGGACATTTCAGACCAGCACTCAGCCCTACCCAACTGCACGCAGCAGGGATCCATCCATCTCTGGTCCAGGTAGCTGTCCTTACTTGTGAGCGTGGTGACACAGCAGGGGGTACCCTGCCACTTTCCTCTGGGGGTCCTCCTGACTTTGTACTGGACTTCGATCTAGGGTCTCCAGCACAGAGTGGGCAGGGCCCTGAGACATTGCCAATCTAAGTCCCATTTCCGGATGACGGACCTAAGGCTGAAACAGATCTCGTGGGCTCAAGGCAGGGTCGGCTGACCTGAGGATGTCCTGTCCCTATTTGGGAAATAAGTGTCCTGTGTAATTATTAATCCCATTGGCCCAGGGACTAGTCACTCAGTAACGAATGAGGCCAAAGTCTGTGGCCAAAACAGCTGAGGCAGCTTTGGACTTTTTTCTCAGAAATTCCTATTTTCTGTGGCTCCCTTCCCCATGTGGCTGTAGCCCCCGGCCCAACAATCTGGCCTCAGGCACTAGGCAGAGAGGACAACATGCTACCAGATGGTGAGAGGCTCTGACTTCCAGGTTCCAAGCATGAAGTTCTGGGGTCTAGCTTTAGATTTCAGGTCCTGGACTCCACGTTCTGGGTCTGGACATCTCACACTAGTTCTGGCCTCTAGCTAGGAACTCTAGGTTCTTTGCACTGAAAGCGCTCAGATCTCAGCTTTGCATTCTAACCTCCTGGCTCAAATTTCAGGTTTCAAATTACAAGTTTGGAGTTTGGGGCCTTGGCTATAGGTTCTGGGTATGGGTTCTAGTTTGCAGGTTCTGGGCAACAGGCTCCAATTCCAGATTCCAGATTCCAAGCTCTGGACTTTAAGATCTTGGCTCCAGCTTCTGGATTTTGGGTACTGGGCTCCCACTTTAGGTTTCAGATTTCAGTTCTTAATTCTGGAGTCTGGACTCTAGTTCCATATTCCAGTCTCCGGGTGCTGTATCTGGGCAGTGAGTTCCTTCAGCCCCTCAGCAATAGGGAAAGACCGTGGTGACCTTACTGATTAATTCCACTCCCCCATCTTCAACCTCAGCTAGCCTGAGGGTGGGACTCTGGTTTTAAGATGGTTCTCCCTGGTTTTGTGCCTCTGCTCTACCCTCAAGTCAGTTCTCAAGCCAGATGGCTACAGAGAACCCACTATCTGGATCCTGCAGGACACATGTACACATTTATGATCCCAACTCTTTCTGGACCACACCAGGACCACCTCAGACATGAATGGCACCCCTTAAGAGTTGTGCCAAGCCCAGACTGTATCTGAGTCAATTGATTCAATATAACCAACTCTGTATGTCCTTTCCCACCTGCCCATGTTTCCCTGTGGAATCTGAATTCCAGCCTCCTCTACACTCTTCATTAGCCAGAGTCACCTGACTACCAGGCCAGGCCCCCTGTGGGTGCACCTTGTGCTCACCTTTGGGAATAGCGGTGGCCGCCCTGGGGCACACCTGACCCACAGCTTTGTCAGCACTTCCAGCTGGGGCTCCAGGTGAGTCCCAGTGGCTCGTGCCTCTCCTGTTCCACCCCGGCCCAGAATGGAGGTCACTGTGTGCTCTGTACAGGTCCTATGTCCATCCTGTACCATCCTTTTCCCCAGCCCCAGAGTCATCAAGGGGATGGGGTGAGTGACAGGAGACTTGTGACAAAATTCTCTCAGGGATCCGAGATCTGAGTTCAGCTCTTAGCAAAAGGGGAAGAACAAGGTGGCCTCCCTGGCTAGTGGGATTGCCTCTGCCCACCCATTTTCATCTTTGGGACTAGTCATGTTTGGGTTTCCTGGGCATTCTCCAGAAAGTCACAGTAACTTGTCTTAGTCTTAGTGTCCTCTGTAAAATGAATGTGTCAGAGAGGGTGACGAGTGGTCAATAAATATGTGTGTTCTCTCCCTTCCTACATGCTGAGAACTGGGTGTATAGGGCCAGCCCCACCATGTGCTCCCCCACACCCCTGCCAAACTCTGGGCCTTCCTACCTGGATAGGTGACAAGAAGCAGCTCCTAGGACATTTCCCAACCACCCAGGAGTCCAGGTTTAACGCAGTAGCTCTGTAACCTGGCCCTGTGATTTGATCAAAGCTGGTATCCCTTCACCTGTCTTCATTTCTGGCCCTCGGTCTCTGTGTGGGGCCAGGTCAAGCTAGGATGGTGAGGTTACAGGGCCTCGAAGGAATTTGGGAGTGCAGAAATTGGGAGGAGAGAACTGGGTTTGCCTCAGTTATGTTGGGAGTGGGGCTGTAACAAAGAAGAATCATTATTATTTTTATTGCATCCTTTTAAAAAATTAAAGGGTAAGTCTTCCTTGACCACTGCCTCCAATCCAGGTCGTCTTGTCACCTCCCAGAAATAATCACTTGTGTCAGTTTGACATGTATCCTTCTAGAACATTCTTTCTCCTTTCTGTACACTTCTAAGTGTCGGCTTATGTGTTTTATATAAAGGTATCATGCTATCTGTATTGTTTTGCTTTATTTCATTGAACAGTAACATGTCTTGGAGAACTCTCCTCACAGGACAATCTGTACCCAATTCTTTGTCTGCAGTGTGGTATTCCAGAGCATGGAGCTGCCAATGTGGCGTTTTGTTTTCTCCCCCACCTCCCCACTATTCTGTCCATATTTGGTTGTTTGCTAGTTTATGGGTTACAGACAGTGCTGCAGGGGTGGGCCTTCTTGACCCTAGGGAGGAGTACTTCTCCAGGGGCACTGCTGGAGTCATATATTATGCTTAGAATTTAACAAAAACTCCCAAACTGCCCCTCAGAGTTGTTGTAATTGTTGTGAAGTGCCGTCAAGTCGGTTCCAACGCATAGCGACCCAGTATAAGGTTTCTGAGGAGCTGGTGAGCTTGAACCGCCGACCTTGCGGTTCTTACGGCTTTGCAGTCTGACGTTTTAACCCACAGTGCCATAACAGAAACTCCCAAACTGCCCCCTCAGAGTTGTTGTTGTAGCTAGGTGCAGTCAAATAGGTGTTGACTCAATGCAACCTTATGCACAACAGAATGAAACACTGCCTAGGCCTGCACCAACCTCACACAGTCGTTGCTACACTTGAACCCATTGCTGCTGCCACTGTGCCAGTACATCTCATTGGGGTGTCTTGTTTTTCACTGCATGACTTTACCAAGCATGATGTCCTTCTCCAGGGACTGGTCCCTCCTGATAAGAGCAATTTATTCTCCCATGAGAAGGCATTGGCTCCCCCATCAGGGGTTTCCAAGGCTTCCTTACCCTCCCTAGGCTGTGTCCTGGAGGCCCATATCTCCAAGTGCTGGGCAGCTCCTGCAATGAGTCTTTACAGAATCCTGTCCCTCCTGTAGCTTTGGTTTCATCCCCACCAGGCTATCTTGTGGCAAGGACAATGAGATAAAAGATGGACTTGTCTAACATGGGGACCTGAGTAAATATGAGCTGCTACTCCTGCAGAAGCTGGCATTTGTGGGGCCTTTTCCACTTAACCCATGACCCTCTCCTCCAGGGCCCAGGGGACCCCTAAGAGTAACAGGTATCGCTATCACTGATGGATCTGTAGAAGTTCAGGGTCAGGTGAAGTGTGAGTCAGATCTGAAGGATCTGCCAGGTTTGGGGAGACATCCCATCTCTCATTTCTCTCTCCTGGGGTGCATATAAAGGTGTCTCCTCCCACAAGGGAGAAGTTTCATTTTCCAGGAAGTTTGAGGGAGATTCTGCAGCTGGTAGCAGCTGAGCTTATCTGCTCAGTCCCACTCCTGGTCACAGACTGTGACCCTGGTACAAGCAGGCCTCTTTCCAGAGCTCACACTGTCCTGCTGTCCCTACTGAGACTACCTGAATCTGTGGCATTGTCACTCCACAAACCCAAGGGTATACAACGGTAGATAAGATGGACAAGCCTCTTCCCATGTCTCCTTACATTCTACTGTCAGCAAATGTATATAAAGTAACAAGATACACCAAGTGTGATCAATGCTGAACAGAAAGAAAACAGGATAGAATGATAGAGCCAAGGTGGGGTGTGCTTTCTAACGGGTGACAGGAAGTCTCTGTTTACACTGTGCTCTTGATTTAAGCAAGATTTTTGTGGTTTGGGGAGTCTCGGGGTGGTGCAGTCGACTGCTGAAAGGTTGGAGTTCAATTCGACCCAGAGGTACCTCAAAAGAAAAGCCTGGTGGTCTAGTAACAAATTTTTAAAAATCAGCCATTGCCACTGAAAGCTGTATGGAGCACTATTCTACTCTGATCCACAGGGAGCTGCCATGAGTCACAGTCAGTGGCAACTGGTGGTTTTTGTGGTTGCAGGTCTTAGAAACCCAACTAACAGTAACACGCGCACAAAGAATTTATTGGCTTGCTTAATGAGAAAGCCTAGAGGTTGCTGAAAAGGTGTTCGAATAATTTTGTCAGATATCTCTTTCTGTCTCTCAGTTCTCCTTTCCCATGTTAGTTTTATTTACATTCAGGTTCTCTCCATGCAGGGTTTTCTACAAACTCACCATTCCCAGGAGATGGTAGAAAATTACCAGGACTGGGATTCTGCTTGGGACAACTTGGGTCAGAGGACCATTCATCCCTGAATAAAACTGTAGCCAAGAGCCTTGGTCAAGAACCCAATCCAGTAGCCTGGAAGTGGGGTCAACATAGCCACAGAAAATGGAGGGTTGAAACTCCCCTAAGGAAGGCTTGGGATCTACTCTGGAGAAAGGGATGTTGGGTCAGCAAAACCCACTGTGCCCTCCCATAGATTTCAGAAATGAAAGGAACTCTATTACATTATACTATGCAGGTAGGGGCAGTCCTGGCAGAGGGTACAGCAGACACAAGGACCTGGAGTGTGGCAGAGAGCTCTACCTATTGGAAACACAGGAGATCCCCTTCCTCTCATGCCTTCTCAGGTGCCTGTGTCTCTTTGCTTCCTCTGTTGTAGCATTTACCTCTCAGTACAGGGGCTGCCCAAGTCTCACTTCCCTCCCCAAAGTTGGGGCTATCCTTTTGGGCAGTCCTCCCTGCTTCTTCTCCCTGTCAGATGTCCAAGTCTGCCTGGCTGTCTGGGACAGGGAAGACCCTCCAGCCAAAGTTGACAAGGGTCAGAATCTGTCCCCTGCAGCTGCCAACGGCTATTCTCCCACACAGGGCTGCCAATGTATGCAATGTGGTCAAGCTTGAGACACTCAGTCCCCAACTACAGGTTCACACAGAAGCAGAGGACAATAATGGAGGCAGACCCATGAAAACCACAGGACGGCACTAAGTCTGGCAGAGGCGGTTCCCCAAAGGGTTCTACTTTTTCCTTCCGTTTGCTGCATCTCTCTCTTCCTCTCTCTCTCACACACACATACACACAAACATCATACACTCTGCAGTTAGGAACATAGCTTCTGACAACAGGAAGTCAGGAGTCACATCCTGAGGTCCCCCTAGAGCTCCTGGCATTGACCTTGGTGACAGAGGCAGTGTGATTTGGAGTGTGTGGGGGAAAGGCCACAGGGCAGACTGGTACACAAGGAACACACCACATGACAGAATAATAATTATTATTATAATAACAATATCATACATCCAGGACATACCCAGCTGCCCCAAAGCCAACTGCAAAATCCATATGACAGTTCAGTTTGTATCAGTGGAGCAAGAGGCTGCAGGTCTGCACCCCCATATCAGCTCCCTGAGGAGGGGTCCTGCCCTTCCTCCATTGAGCCCTGGCAAAGGGTAGGGAGGCTGGTATTGCCAATGCCACCCCTCTGGGTGGGGCCCACATTCTACCTAAGGGCCTGGCTGCAAGGAGAGAGTTGGAGAGGCTATGGGAGGGCAGGTGGTGGTAGTCATGGGGTATAGCTCACCGGAGCCCCTTCGCCACCCCTTCCCCACTCTTCCATGGGACCTGCCCAGGGAAGAAGGAGCCAGGGACACTCATGGCACAGACTGGGCATGCAGAGTGGACCTGTGGCATGCTTGGCCGGCAGGCACGATACAGCCGGCCTGGACTGTTGGGCAGCTGTCAGAGGGCCGAGTCCAAGTGGCCATCCCTGGGCGGGGCCTCTGATTCAGTTTGTGGTGGGGCTTCCTGGGCGCTGGGCCCATGGGTAGGCAGCTGTAGAAATTCTGGAAGTACCAGGTCCTCTTTGCGCAAAAGGCCCCTCTGGTCATGGGCCCCACTGCTCTGCACCCGGTTCAGCAGCTCTACCAGGCCTGGGGGTAGTCACAGACATAGTCAGGAGCCACCAGAGCCCTGCTCCCCTCACTGTGACCACTGCCTCTCAGATCCTAGCACCAGTGGCCCCAGTTCCCAGCCAAGGCCCTCTGGTCTCCATCCAGTTCAAGCCTTTCTAATAGCACTCTCAAGGACTCCCAACCCAACACCACTGCCCCGCCCTCTCTGGTCCCTAACCCCCACCATCACCAATGTACCTTCAATGTCACAAGTCTGGCGCTTCCTAGCGACACTACCAGGCAGCTCGACCAGCGAGCTGGAGGGTAGTGGAAGGGAATGGGCGGCCTTATCCGGGGTTCTGGGAGGGCCGCCCTGTAAGAAAGTGGGGTCAGAGCCGCAGAAGAAAGGGGCGTAGCAGAGGGTGGAAGAGGACAGAGCATCAGCTCCTGGCTCACCTGGCAGCGGTGGGGAGATAAGTCATCGGCGTCGGTGATCTTAGTACCTGTGGCAGAAAGCGCCACCGTTCGGGTTTGCTTCCCTCCCGGTCCCACTTCCTCCAGAGTCTACACTGTCCCCAGAGGCTAATTGTGTCTAGGTGACCAAAGTTCCGTACCTGGGAGAGTGTCCAAAACCAGTCTCTGGGCCGCCACCGAGCTCACAAGCTTCTCCAGATCCAGCGGTTGCTTCTCGCCTGGCTGAGGGGATAGGTCAGCAGCCCCCATGTCAGCCAGTTCGACTCCCCACCACCCAGACCCTGCTCGCAAACCTGCCGCTTACCCGGTGCAGCGCCACCTGCTGCAGGCTGAGGCCATGTTTCGCCAGGATGGGCTGCAACGCTTCCTGAAGCCTCTTGGTGGACTTGGCAGAGATCCGCACCACACGCTCCAGCGCCGCCAACTCCAGCCTGCTCGAGACCCTAGAGCTGTGGACTGGCGGAAAGCCGGCCACGCTTCTCCTCCAACCCACCAGCGACAAGAGGAGAGAAGGCGGAGCCTGAACTGGGGGGTGGGTGGGACTGATTTAGGGGAGTGAACTTAGTCCAGAGACTGGGCAATCTCAAATGGCAAGTTCAGAGAAAGAGACTGGTAACTGTGACTCAGCGTGGAGAGGCGGGCTCGTGGCCCTTACGCTGCAGGGCAGGTACTCACTCAAAAGTGATCCTGTTTTCCAGTCGCACTTCCTGGTCCGCCAGCACGGCGCAGTCCTGATCCAGAACCAGGGCTTTCTGCGGACGCCAAGCAGGGTTACAGTCTCTCCCCCGACCCTGAGCAACCCCCAGGGTCTAAGAGAGCCACAGCCACTTCCTGACGTGGCCGCTATTGGGGCGCCCTAAACGTCAGAGAAGAACTGTAGGGGTGCAGATGGGTTAAGACCAGCCTGGATTAGGAGCCCGAGGTCTTGGGAGACCATCTAAAAACAAAACCCGCTGCTGAGTCCATTCTGATTCAGCGACCCTACAGGACAGGAAAGAACTGCTCCCCGGTTTTCGACAATGCACTGAACCACAAGGTCAGTTTGAACGCAAGGTAGGCAGTCTGATCAGATTCACCAGGGGCTCCTTGCAAACCCAATACAAGGTGGCTATGTCTGGGAATCAACTCAACGGCACTTAACATCAAATCTTTTCAGAAACTGATAGCCTCATCTTTGTGCCTTGGTCTACCTGGTGGGCTTGAACCGCCAACCTTTTGAAAGCAGCCCAACAACTAATCCACTGTGCCACCAGGGCTCCTGAGGTCTTGGTAGAAGGGAGGCAAGAATGCTGGACAGAGCTTGGGAAGGAATGTAGTTATGGGAAGCATGAGAGGCAAGGCGGGAGAGACATGAAATGGTCATGGACTGCTTCAATAAGGGGCACTTTAGGTCCTAAAGCTTGGGGACCACCCCTTCTGATCTAAGACTGAATCTACTTCCAGATAGCTACTCTCTTGTCCCTCAGGTATTTGAACTCCTGCTAGTCCAACTGGATTATTTCCTCCTGCACCTTTGGTCAACCTCCTAGGCTTTGTGCTTTCTTGACAGTTCACTTCTCTCCGTTACCCCTACTTAGGAGGCGCCTCCTCACTGAAAAATGGCGCACAAAAGCTCACCTCCCAGGCTGCTGTAAGGCAAAAACAAACAAACAAACAAACAAACAAACCAAAAAACCCACACTGCCATCGAGTTAGTTCCAATTCATGGTGACCCCATGTGTTTCAGAGTAAAACTGTGCTGCATAGCTTTCAATGACTGTGATCTTATGGAAATAAGCCATCAGGGTGAATTTAAACAGCTAAGCTTTTGGTTAATAGCCAAGTGCACACTGTTTAAGTCATCCAGGGGGCAGAGGAACATAGATCATCTGGCACAGTGCCTGGCCCACAGTAGGTACATAAACAATAACTGTTGTGATTTCCACTCCCAGAAGCCCCATGTTTCTGCACCAACTCAGAGGCTGGAGGGCGGCTGGGCCAGACTTTCCCAGGCGCTAGGCCTGCGCTGCATGGACATGTGGAGTGTGGGTGTGAAGTTATATTTAGCCAGACTTGAAGGCCCATCTGGGCTACTAGCGGCTGCCTTGGTGACCTGAAAGTTGTCAGAGCTCCTTCTTTTTGTTGCCCTTACATCACTGAAGACAAACTCCTTCCTCCCCATCCTGCCTCTTACATGAAACCTTCCCAGAACAGCTAGAAAGAAATACCTAGTTTCCTTCCCCTCCTCCCCACCCTCCACTAGAAACTCTCCCTGGAGATTTGACACCTTAGTCCTGATGACATCCTGCCTGACTCACCTGTGGGCCTGGAGGGCAGAATCTACGTCCTGCTACCTCTGCCCAACCACCTTGCAAGGTCTCAGTATTTATCTCCTGGGTGAATGAAATCTTGATGAATTCCCTGGATTGTAACTGTTTTCCTTTAGAATCCCCCTGGATGATTTTGTTTAAAGTGGGGTTTTTCATAGATGCTTCTTTAATGCTTAATGCTTGGAATCCTGATGTGGAGCTGTGGGTCAAGGAGCTGGACTGCAAGGTCGGTTTGAACCACAAACTAAAGTTTTTCATGGGTTAGATGAGGAGGTGAAGACTCCCTTCAAATGGCCCTTTCAGAGATGGACTAGGGGGGATGGCAGTGATGAGGGGTGGGGGACAACTTTACATCTTTACCTCCCTGAGATGATCCCAGTAAGGATGATGAAAGAAGTTGGACAACAGGATGGGTATGGGGTAGAGAATAGGATTTTTATGGGGGTGAGGGTGGATGTCTGAATTTAAGTAAGGAGTGGGTGCTGGGGTTGGGTATAGAGACGGGAAGTTGGAGTTAGGATTGGGATAATGCTAAGGAATAGAGTTGAAATTAGAATTGCTCCTTAGTAATGGAGTTGGGGTTGGGGTCATAATTGAATAGAGGCAGGAATGGGGTTGGGGTCTGGACAGGTTCGCACCTGCTCTTTGCCGACTAGGTAGACCTTGATGTCAGGTAGAGAGAGACCGCGTTTCTCACAGATGCCTGCCAGCATATCTCGGATGGTGAGGCCAGGTCGGGCCATGGTCAAAGAGGCTGTGCCATCAGGCAAGTACACGCAGCAGTACTTCCCTGGCCGGCTTTCACTCTCACCCTCTGCACTCCCAAGGCTCTTCCGGTGACTCTGGTTCTGGGCAGGAAGGAGGTGGGATGGGAGGTTATGTGTACACATGCCAGGGTGTGCAGATAGTTACACAGAGTCGGATACACTCACTGGTGCCCACACATGCGCACACACCCAAGGGCACACATGGCACACCTGTTGGCAGATAAAGATACAGCTTCCTATAGGAACACATGTATGCAGACATATAGGCACCAGAGACAGACCCACCCTCTGAGTCACACACACATGATGTGCACACCAGGGCAGATAGATCCACCAATGGGTACCTACACACGGGCAGACAGACGATGTGTGCCCATGATATGCATAGCACTCAGTATAGTGAGGGCAGGAAGAGGGCTGAGGAATTGGGAGAGCGATTAAGTAGGAAGGTGGAAGTGGGAATCGAGACTGGAATGGATGGCTGGATGCGGTCACCAAAAAGGGCCTGCGTAGTAACCCTAGCCTGCACTTCTGTCTCCCCCAGCAGTTGGCTTACCTCAGATTTGCTGCTGACAAAAGCGAGGAAGCCTAGGTCCAGACTGGCGGAGGAATTTAAGGACCCCTGAGACTCTCGGCGCAAGTTTGCGGTCCCGCCTGCCAGCTCTGGGAAAGGGGGAGCACGAGAAAGTTCAGCCCCTCCTTCCCTTGCCTGGCCCAAGAGTTGACGTTCTCTAAGACTTTGTTTAGCACCCTCTTGCTGAGGTCGAATGTGGTTTGGGTTTCTGGAAGCGTCGCTACCTTGGGGATTTCCCAAGCTTCTGGCGACTAGCCTGGGAACCGAACCACCTGGGACAACGTGGTGGTCACTGGGACCCGCATTTCAGGTTTCACACAGTCGCTGAGGGCAATCAGAAGGATGTGGGCGTTCCCAAGGCTGGCCCAAGCTCCCACCACACCGTCTCCAGCCACCTCTTCCCTGTGCTTCCCTCACCCCTGCGGAAGGACTTGCGAAGTGGGCGACCCCCAGAACCCTCAGAAGGCGGCAGTTGCCCCAGCTCCTCCACGCCTAGTGGCAGCGACTTCCCGGGTTTCAATTTTGGCTTCTGCGAATACAAAGAAGGCGATGATAGCATGGGGCCGGGGCCAAACCTGCATGCGACCATGAGCACACCTCTGTAGATCTGCACCTAGGGGCGTCCTCTATTGCAGACTGCTTGCAAGGTCCCTGTCGGTCACGGTCCCTCTGCCCTCACCTTCCTCGTAGCGTCTGGGCTGCCGAGGCGTGAGGAGCCAGGCTCCCTCAGGGGGCGCCCCTCGCTCTCCGCTAGTAGGCACTCGCGATATAGTGGTGACTTGACAAAGCGCGCGTAGCTGTCGAACTTCATCAAGTTGAAAATCTGCAAGACAGAAGCCAGGATCCCGAGTAGAAAGGAGCGTTCCGAGCTCGGAAGTCAACTCTGACTGGGTGCCCCTTGCCTCTGCAGTCCCTGATGCCCCACCTCCACGGTCCAGGCCACGCCCCTATTCTTGGTCCCGTCTCTTCTCTCTCTAGCCTCTCATCCTCCAAGAGCTCCTCTTCCACCGAAGCCCTAAGTAAGATCCTCTGATCTAGGTTCTGTTCCTGCGTTAAGCGCTATATTTGCATTAGACCGTTAGCGACCCTATAGGACAAAGTAGAACTGGATTTCCAAGGCTGTAAATATGTGGCGCTGTGGGTTAATGCGCTGGACTGCAAAGTCGGTTTACCGAACCTTAAGGTCGGCGGTTCGAGCTCACCTGTCGCTTCTAGAAAACTCTATACAGGGTACTGTGGGTCAGAACTGACTCGACGGTACTTAACAACAACAAAACATTTACAAAGTAGACTACCACATCTTTCTCATTGTGCGCGGCAGACAAGAGGCTTAACATTAGCATTATTAGCATCTTAAAACCCAAACAAAGCCACTGCCATGGAGTCAATTGCGACTCCTAGTGACTCTATATAGGGTTTCTAAGAATGGAGCCACTGGAGAGTTTGAACTGTCAACCTTGTAGTTAGCAGTTGACCCCCCCCCCGCCCCCCAGCCTTTTGGTTAGCAGCCCAACACTTACCCTGAAGTGCCATCAGGGTGCCAATTAACATCTTAACCAACCAACTGTCATCTAGTTCGACTATAGTGACTCTGTATAGAGCTTCCAAGGAGCGGCTGGTGGTTTTGAACTGCTGACCCTATAGTAGCAGTCCAGTGCTTATCCTAAAGGGCTACACCAGAACAGTCCATTTACTCGCCTCCAAATCCTTCTCCCCTCTGTTCAAGCTCCGCCCTGGATCGGATCCGGCCTCTGCTACCAAGTCTTCTCCTTCCAAGGCCAGGCCCCCATCCCATGCCGCCCCCACCGGGCTTGCCCACCTGAAGCTGCGGCACCCGAAACATGTCTGGCCTGGGCTGCGCCAGCACTTCCTCGCCAAGCCAGGCCTGACGGTCGATATTCACGGGACTCAGCGCCTGGCTGGAAAGGAACTCCTGATAGATGTTGCGGGCCTCATGAGCTAGCTGGGGACGAGGGGCAGAAGGAAGAGGTCAAGGGCCAGCGAACTCCGCCCAAGCCCTGGTCCCCACTCTGATGCTAGAGCCTGTCTCTCCCCCACCTGCTGGGTGTCGCTGGCAGGGATCTGCTGGAAGCGTTCACAGGCCTTCCAGAAAGTCACGTTCTCGGCGCTGAACTCCTTCTTCAGAAATTCCTAGTGGAAATGAAAGGGATGGCAGGCATAGACACGGCCATCCAGTCAGGATGTGGCCCGAGATTGGGAAAGAGACAGAATCAAGAGACTGAGCCAGACAGAAAGGGCCCACCAGACAGTCAGGTGGTGTGGAATTCGGAGGAGCAGAGAGAAGAAAGCAAGAAGAGAAAGAGAGAAGGAAGCTTGGAGAAGAGAAAGAGGGCCAAAAGAAAGGCTAGCTGAGGGCTGACGGAGGAACACCACCCTGGCCAGCCTAGAACAGCTCCATCTATGCCCTCTCCATGCCTCCCCTCCAAGCTCATGGCCAGTGTTATCTGCCCTCCCCATGTCACCCTAGGGCTTACAGTGAAATAAGCCAGGCCCAGTGGGTCCTGCAGCAGCCGCTCAAAGGACAGGGCCCAGCCGGCCACAGGCTGCTCCTCGGTGGGGAAGGAACTGCTAGGAAGACTGTGGATGCTGAGGGAGCTGCCACGGCCCTCGTCCTGAGGCCCTGCTACGCTACTCAGCTCTGCAAGAGAATGGATAAGTGAAGTGAGCTTTGTGCCACCCCTGCCCAGCCCCATCTACTCTCCAGGTACAATACCTGGAAAGATAGCATATGGCAGGGGTGCCCTCAACCTATTCTCACCCCCATGCCCAGCCAAGTCTCCCACATCCATCACTTACCTCCATCTGAAACAGCCAGAACCTAAAAGAGACCCAAGGTACACAGTCAGAGCAGAGCCCAGTGAAGATTCCCAAGGGACAGTCCCACTCAGCACCCTAGAGCTGAACCTGCGCTTTCTTCTGCTTGGAGGGCTGCCCTGGACATCCCAGCCACACCCCTACCTGGTCAGGGTTTAACTCAGATGGCTTCTGGCTCCTGTTCATATCATGTGCTAATAACTGTGGGCTAGGACTTCACCAGCTATCTGATAGTCATAGCATGGTGGGTACCAGCACAGACTCTAAATCCTATCTCTGGAACTTACTGTGTGATTTTGGGTGAGTTCCTTAACCTGCTTGTCTCTGTTTCTCCCTCTATAAATAGAGTATGGTGCTAATAATAATAGTAACTCACTTCCTGGGCTGTTGTGAGGATCCAATTAGTCTACAATAGGACAATGGCTAGTGCGTGGTAAGTGCTACATCATTGCTTGCCTTTGTTTTTGGGGAAGCAGAGGTGTCCCTGTAGCTACTAATTTCCTTTGCATTTCCATTGTAACTGTTTCTTCTTGGGGTTCAGGTCTCCCACTGGTCCCACCACACCTTGAGCAGAGCACAGGATGTCATGTATAGTATAGAGCTGTGGTTCTCAAACTTGTGTGGCCCTCAAACCTGGAGGACCCCACTTACAGAGATACAGGTTCAGTAAATCCAGGATGGGGCCTGAGGCTCTGCATTTCTAGCAAGTTCCCAGGTGAGACTGGTGCTACTGGTCCATGGACCACACAGTGAGCAATATTAGAGAGGCTGACCCCAAAGCAAGTTCAGATGTCTTTGGGAATTTCCCTTCAGTGAAGTAGAAAAACCCTTCTCTCAAAATGACTCTCGCAGTGGTCTCCCTGAGTCTCTTCCTACCTTTCTAGCAGCCCCTCCAACTTCCTCATCATCCACTCAGAACAGCTTCTGCCCCTCCCTGACTCTGTCCTGGGCCCTTTCTTCCACCCACATATCCCCAGCTCTAAGCACTCAAAGCCAACTTCCTGCAAACATCTCCCCACAAAATGTCCCATGAGTCCCTCAAACTCAGTCAGTTCCCCAATAGAATCCACCTCTGCACCCACATAGGCAGAGTGCTAGACCTGCTTCCCTGCATCCCGTCTTTCTTTTCATCACCTGGGATCCCAACTTCAGAGCTTGAGTCATCCCAATTCTTCCCTCCCTCTCACCTCCTACATTTTCACTTGGTCCTGTCTCTGGGAGCTTTCTACCACCTGCCCCTTCTTCCCAACCCCACTGGAATACTCCCTGCATTCCTTGCTGAAATCCTTGACTCCCATAGTAATCTGGGAGCACCCAGACTACAGTGTATCCATCTGTGGGCTGAATTCAGCCCACAGATATGTAGGATATCAGAGCCCCTGATTGGTGAAAATAGTTCACATGTTTAGCTGCTAATAGAAAGATTGGAGATTTGAGTCCACCCAGAGGCACCTCGGAAGGCCTGGTGATCTATTTCCAAAAAACTCAGCCACTGAAAACAATATAAAGTACAGTTCTACTCTGACACACATGGGGTTGCCATGAGTCAGAATCAACTCAATAACAGCAACTGATATAAATATTTTGGCCATAAGAATTTTATTGTTATTTTTTTGTGTTTGTTTAAAGGGATTTCTCATACTAGATATCAGGAGATTGTACATAAAACTACAGCTTTCTGTCTTCTCTTTTCTAAGACTCTGATGTTCCAGCAACCCTGAGCTTCTTTCCAGAATGGCAGTTTTAGTTGGCACTGAGCAGTAACCCCTCTCCCTCAAAAGGGACTCACCATCTCCCTAGTGGCCATTGGGGCCTGCTTGACATGTTTCTTTTATTTGTAGGCAAGGGCTGCCCCACACTGCCTAAGCTCAAATTTGTACTATGTGACTTCTCTGTGCACCTTTAAAAATGGAACCAATGATAGCATTGACTTCAGAAGGTTGTTGCAGGAATTAAATGAGATAAATATATGTATAGATCTTAAAACAGGTGGTAAGTGTTTGAGGAACATTACTATTATTGTTGGTTGCTACTGTTATTAGCAGTATTGGTGCCTGACCCAGCTAGGCATTTGAGTTGGTGACTCCTGCCAGAGAGGAAGGAGCACATGTTTTGGGGTCAACTGGACCTGGATTTGAATCCTAGTCCTGTCTCTTTCTAGTTTTACAGCCTTAGGCTCCTCTGAGTAAAGTCTCCCCACTGGAGCCTGGGATTAAGTCTCTGAGGAGGAAAATTTGTACAAAGTACGGTCAGGCAAGAAACTGGTTCACTAGCACACCACTCCCTGCCTTTGCCCTCCCCCATCTGGTTCACTTCACGAAAGGCATCTCCCTGAACTCAGGCCACTGGACACTGAAGTCCTGGCTCCTCCAGGGCTGTGCAGAGGGACAGAGCTGAAGCCCTTCCCAACCAGGCCCTAGGTTCCTATCCAGCCTGCTACTCCCTTCTCGGAAGCACAGCACCATCACTCATCCAGGCTCTGGATGCCCATTGTGACCTGAGCAGCCCCACCATCGGTTGCTTGCAGATCTCCCCAAGTCCCTCTAGTCCCACTAGTTATCCAGGCTGAGACTGAGCAGGGACAGAAATCTAGTGGTAGGGTGGAGTGAGGTAGGGTCTAATTCTAGCTCCACCACTTGGGGGCAAGGAACGTCCTTCCTCTGAGCCTCAGTTTCCCCCTCTTCAGGTGGTGGTGAGGTTGAGTGTGGCTTAAATGTGAAAGCACTGGGTCTGCAGCAATCAGGGTGGCAGCTCAAACAGAATGCCACACAGAGCCCATGGCCAGGCCTGGGAAGTTGTGCTGAGAAGGGATGGCTTCACCCCACTCAGTCAGCTGGAGAAGTAGTGAATGAATGGAAGAAAAGGGGAAGGAAGGTGAGGGAGGGGGAGGTCACCAGTGACACTTCAGAAAGGGGCCCTGGGAAACTACTTTCATCTCAGAAGAATACTAAGGTGAGTATGGGGCCCAAAAGTTCTTTAGCTCCAGCTATGGGACAGGTGCTCTCTGGCAGCATACATCCATGCTGTGACTCCAATCTTACCTTCTTATCCTGTGTAGCACACATTACCCCCATTTTACAGATGAGCAAACCAAGGTCCAAAGATGTCACACAGCTGGGAAATGACTGAGACTAGAGCCCAAGTTTACCTGACTGGAGTCTGAGCTCTTTCCTCACCTGAGCTGCCTCCCCTTGTGGACAGGAGACATACCAGAGAGAGATTGGAGGCCACAGGGCCTCAGCCTGGGGTACAGGTGGGCAAGGTCAATGAAGGTGAAGGACTCAAAGGCTCTCAGCTAACTCTGTCTGCTGGAGGGGTCAGATCTCAGGATATCACTGGAAGGCTGAGTTACTGAGCTGACCACTCTATCATCATCTCCTTTCATCTTTACTTGAGGAAACTGAGGCTCCAAGACCTTCTCTGGGGATACTCCACTGAACCCTGTAGAATCCTGTGCCAGCTCTACTGAGCTGACACCCAGTCTGGGCCCTCTGGGTGGCCACCTTGTATACAAGTGCCCAGCCCAGAGGGGTCCAGTGACCACCTCACAGTTGTCCTCATCAGTTGGAGAAGACAACAGGCCCCCCGAGAGTGGTAGACGTAATAGCTGCCCCCTCTCCAGGCCTAACTGCAGCCTCCCCTCCCTGCACACACACCCTGTGTCCACCCCGTCCAGGCCAGGCTCTTTCCTCCTTTAAGGACCATCTTCTGCAGAAAAGTGAGCTCTCCTTTCTCAGGTCCCACAGGCTTTGTCGAGATGTGGCCTGTGGCTCTTATTCAAACCTACATTTTATCTATTTGTTGGCACTCGTGTCTTTGGAGCCTTGCTAGACTGGGAGCTTTTGGAGGGCAGGGTCCAGCTTCCATGTGCCTGGAGCAGGCCTGCATAGAGCAGGTATGAGGGAGGGTCTGTTAAATGAATGAGTGAATAAAGGGACAAGTGAAGAAGTGGCAGTTGGATCTCTATGAAGACATCTCTGGGAGGGAGGCTGGGAGCCATCTCTCAGTGACAGGTTTCATTACAACTGCCTGACAAGCTGAGTGACAGAAAGATGGGCTGACAAATAGAGCTGCCCCAGCAGAGATAATGGTGGTGGTGGGATGGTGGCAGGGTGAGGGGGAAGGACCCCATCCAGGCTGTGTGGGAGGTGGAAGAGGATTAGCGGGCCCTCTGCTTGCGCTTCATTTACTCCCCTGAACCTCCTTCACAGGTCACTTCTGGAAAGAAGGAAACACTTGGTCCCATGTGTCTCTCTGTTCACATCTCTGTCCTTAAGGCCAGGCTGAGATGCCTGCCCACTCACCCCAACCCAGCTAGGCAGTGCCTCAAGGAGCTTCCCAGGAACCAGCAAGCACCAGTCTGGGAGTCTCAGCATTCCAAAAGGTGGCACAGAGATTCCAGAATGGGTCCAGAAAGGGCAAAGATAAACCTGTGTTTGATGTATGTTTAAAAGGCTGCTTGAAGGAGCAAGGATGTCCATGGGCTTGACAGGTAAGGGGCAAAAGTTGGGGCACCCTCTCTACTTGGAATGAATTTGGGTCTGTCTCCAGATCCCCCAGCTGCCTTGCAGTTCTAGGCATCAGAGGAGCTGCTCCTTCCTTCAGAGAGGGGTGGGCCTGAGTCTGTTCCACCTCTGTCAAGATGTGGAGGGAAGGGTCAAGTTGAGAGTCATGGTTTGGGAATGGAAGTTCAAGGAATATAATTTCTTTGGGAGCTTTCAGAGGTCGGTTGATGGGAACAGTGAAAAGGGAACTGGGCCAGCTTTGTGGGGGTTTAAGTCGCTCCCACCTAGCCAGCCTGGGGAGGGATACTGGAAGAAGGAGAGATGGAGATAGGTCTTGGGAATTAGGAGGCAGAGTGGGGGTGAAGGGTGGTTCAGTTTCTTCATAAATCAGGAAATTCTCACAAAGGAAGGGCTGAGAATATAGTGGACATTGCTGTTGTTGTTAAGAGTCATCGAGTCAGTTTCTGACTCATAGTGACCCTATATAGGGCTTCTGAGGAGAAGCTGGTAGATTTAAACCACCAACCTTACAGTTAGCAGTCCAGTGCTTATCCTACAGCACCACATGGATCCCTCCAGTCCTTGTGTTCGTCATTCCACTTAATCATCTCAACAAGCCTTTGAGATCTGTTCCAATCTCCCCATTTTTTAGGACAGGAAACTGAAGCTCAGAGAGGAGCTTTCCTTATCCCACCTGTTAGTAAAGGACAGCAAAGTTGGCACTAGAATCCAGTGGGGCCAAGACACTGGTTGGCATTCCTGGGGTTTTCGGGAGGAGCTGGGGCTCTGCCAAGTGGGCTGAAGGCTTAGAGAGGATAGGAGGTCCAGTCTGCCCAGTGAATAAAGAAGCTGGCTCTCTGAGGGTGGTCCTGGGGTTGGAAGAAGGTGCTAGAGAGGGGCACTTCCTGAAGGCTTGAGCAGGTAAAACTGCACCACCATGCTGACCTCCCCCCAGCCCTACCTAACCCTGCTGACCAGGCTGCCCAAGGACCTCACGTTTGGCAGAGGAAGTCTCTGGAGTGGGTCCAGCTGCAGGGCCGTGACCCAGTGAGGGTTCTCTGTTTGTCCTGACCTTAGGCACCAAGGACTTGAGGGGAGAAAGGAAGGATTGAGATAGAGAGAGGTGTGGGGGTTCAAGCCACTCTAGGAGTAGACAGAGGGCAAGGAGCCCATCATCTCCCTGCTGTTCAAGGACCCAGACAGCCCAGACAGTGCCAAAGTAGCAGGTGAGGGAGCAGTGGGGGCTAAACCAGAAGCTGTGCCCACTCTGTGCTGACCTCATTCCCAGGGTCCCCAGGTCCCGAGCTGAGCCATCTGGGAAGGTCCTAGGGTGTGAGCATTAGTCTCACTGCCTGTTGCTGTCTGTCGCCAACTTCCCTTGCTTGTTGGCAGCTGCAGGCTCTGGGGCTCTGTCTGGGTGTGCCCACCCCTCCCCATGGCCTTGGCCCAGAGCCCTCACTCACCATGCGTCCGTTGGGGACGCCCAGGTGCTTGGGCTTCCCTGGCATGCCGCCGCTGATCACCGGTCCCCGCTGCAGAGGGCGCCCACCATGGGGACAGGGGGCAGTACCGGCCAGAGCTTGTAGGCAGGGCGGTGGAGAGCCCGGCTCTGCTCCTGCAGGCCCTCACATCCTGAAACACCAGCTCACTACCTCTTTTCTCTACCACAGGAAGTGTCTCTATAGAAACCAAACCACAGAAAGAAGCAAGGTCTAAGAGAGCGAACGCCTCTTCCTACAAACATGCGCTCACACACACACATTCACACACTCACACACACCGCCAACGCACCCTTGGCAGCATCCCACACAGGCACCAACATACACAGCAAGGCCTTGCCATGCTCAGTAAGGAGCTAGCCTGATCTAGCCCAGCTCAGGGAACTCAAAGGTCATGGCTGGGCACACAGAAGTGCATATACATACCCAGGCATCCTCATCTACCCTGGCAGGGGTTCTTTGTGGACATATGTGCACTGCACTGGGCCCTGCTGGCCATACATGTACTTCACTCAGCACACATTTATCTCATACCTACTGTGTGCCAGGCCTGTGCACACTCAGAGACAACCACACACACACACACACACACACACACACACACACAGAGGCACTTACAGGCCATTCTTCTCGTACACATGCCCGGGTGTGCAGACAGATGGACACCTTGCATACACAGCCATGCACAGACAAGTCATTCAAGTGTGCATGCCATAGACACACAGGTCATTCCTCAGAGAAGGCACCTGGGGATTCAGTCATATACACGCACAGCCCCTCCAACAGTTGTAGCACAATCTGCACACAAGCACATGAGCATTCAGGTATGCACACGCTCAACACCTTGAGCAGGTGAGACATCAGTAATCAGACACAACAGTCCTATCTTGGTGTAGCACTGACCCAGTCCTGGATGATCTCAGGTCCTTTTGCTAGGATTCTCAGTTTACCTCTTTACACATGTGTGCCCCTGCTACAAGGCTCACATTTCACTCTAAGTATGGAGTCCTGATGTGGTGCTGAGGGTAAGAACTGAGCTGATAATTGCAAGGTCAGCAGTTCAAACCCACCAACCACTCCCTGGAAATCCTATACAGGGTTGCTATGAGTTGGAACCGACCAGACAGCACTTAATGACAACATGGGCTTATATAGAGCCCTCAAGTTATCTACCACTATTTCAATAGGGACTAGACAAAATTGCTTATCCATATTTTATCCTTTACCTCATCACGCCTTTCTAAAGAGGTGACCTGAACCCTTCCTCCCTGGGTACATGGCTAAACTGAATGTCTTAGGCTCCATGTGACTTGTTCCTTCCAATTGAATGTGATTGGAATGACATGCACTGTTTCGAGGCTAAGGTTCCTAAGAAGTAAATGAGTACTCCTCACATTCTCTCTTTTCCCTTTCGCTGGCTTGATGCACAAGGTGAAGAGAGCCTAGGGAAGACAGTGAAGTCACAATCTGCATTCATGCTGAAGGGAAGCCATTCATCAATCAAGTACATCAGCTTTGGCCTATTATGTGAGTGAGAAATAAACTTCTATTGTATTTGAGCCATTATTGGGCTCAAATGGAGCATAAGTGTCTATCTGTTACAGCTCTTAGCATTACTTTAGTTGATGTACCTCTTCTCCCAGCTCTGACTCGCTTTTCTCCGGAAATTCTGTCCAGGACATCCAGACAGATTCAGACATACTTGGTGTGCTTATCGGATGGGGAAGATACTGGATCTGGAGCACTGGTGCAAGTGGTTGTTGTTGTTAAGTGTCATCAAGTTGGTTCCAACCCATAGCAACCCTGTATAGGGTTTCCTAGGAACTTCTGGTGAGCTTGAACTGCCGGCCTTGCAGTTCAAACCGACATTACAGTCAGGTGCATTAACCCACAGCACTACACAAGGACTCCTGGTGCCGGTGGTTAATAAGGTTAGTGTGCCTGTGTGTGTGTGTGTATGTGTGTGTAACATAGGGTGTATGCTGTGATTGTATGATGTGACATTGTTGTAATGCATGTCTGCTGCATCATGGACCCAGGCTGTGGCTTTATAGGGGACTTTTCCGTTGATAGAAAATGATATGGTACAAATGGGTAATGGCTGCTAACTGAAAGGTTGGTTATTCCAGTCTACCCAGAGGTGCTTCAGAAGAAAGGGCTGGTGATCGTTGAAAACCAGAGCACAGTTCTATTCTGACACAGAGAATGGCCATGAATCAGAGTCAATTCAACCACAGCTGGTTTACTGGTTACAGTTTACAGGGTCTTCTCCCAACATGGTCTCATTTGATGCTCATATTCACTTTCTGAGTGGTGCTCATTATTCCCATTTTACAGAACACTGAAGTTCAGAGAAGTAAACATCAAGTTAAAGATCTACTGAGCTGTGAATGTATGTGATGGGGTGCCAGGACCTGACCACCACCAGCTTGAGTCTTGCCCAGCTTCTAACAACTCATCTTTCTCTCCCTTAGGGCTCAATCTCAGAAACGACCGGGGAACTTCTCTAAGTCCATCTTCGCCTGCTGCTGCAGAGATACCTCTCCCCACCTCTCCCATCAGGGATGCCAGCTCCAACTCTGACCAAAGGATCATCTCAGGGACCCCAGTTGACCCTGGGGCTTCCCATCTCTTGGCCTGCATCTAGTTTTCTCGACTCCATATTGATGGTGTGGTACCTCCACCTCATAAAACAATGTTCTCAACTTTCCTCTCCCTGATTCCCCATAGGGGCCAGTCACTGGTGTCCAATCTCTCTCTGGGACCTTTCCTGGCCCTTCTTCCCTGTGGAGACCTCCCTGGCTCAGACTTCACCCTGTGTCATTTAACTTTCTAGTCAGTGTCCCTACCTTTGTTACCTGCTTCCTATCTCTTTTCCATACTGAAGCCAGAGAAACCCACACCTGTCATTCCTATGCTTAAACCCACCCCACTACCGTCTTGAAAAAGGCCATGTTCCTTAGCTGGGGATTTAAAGCTCTTTGAGATGTGGCCTCAGCTAAATCCTCTGACCCCACGCTCAGCCATCCTAATGACTTGTATCTTATGCTTTCAGATATTCTTCCATGCCTTTGTAGTTCTTATTCTTTCTACTGAGAATGCCTGTCTCCTTCTGGTAAGTTCCTACTCGTCCCTCATGACTCAATCCCAAATTCTACAACAAATGTTCATTCCTTCACCAATTATTAATCACCACCTATGTGCCAAGGGTCTGTCCTGGTGTGGCGCTGTGGGCTAAGTGTCAGACTGCAAAGTCATTTGAACTGGAAGGTCAGTGGTGCAAGCTCACCAGCAGCTCCTTGGAAACCCTATACAGGGTCACTGTGGGTCGGAATCAACTCAATGGCACTTAACAACAACAATGTGCCAAGGAGCATAGGAGCTCTGGTAGCATACTGGTTACAAGTCAGGCTGCTAACCCCCAAGGTCAGCAGTTCGAAATTACCAGCAGTTCTGCGGGAGAAAGATGAGGCTTTCTGCTCCTGTAAAGAATTACAGCCTCGGAAACCCTACGCAGGGTGGCTATGAGTCAGAATGGACTCCACGGCCCATGACCACCACCACCTATGTGCCAGGCACTGTTGTAGATGCTGGGGGTCTAATAACCCACTTCTGTTGAGTTGATTCTGACCTATAGCAACCCTACAGGACACAGTGGAACTGCCCCACCCCCCAGGGTTTCCAAGTCTGTCATCTTTACAGAAGTAGACGGCCACATTTGTTTTCCTGAAGTGTAGTGGTGGGTTTGAACCACCAATCTTTCAGTTATCAGGTGAGTGCTTGACCACTGAAGTCACCAGGGCTCCAGGGATCTAGTTGTTAAGTGCCTTTGAGTCAGTACCGACTCATATGGACCCTGTATAGGGTTTCCAAGGAGCAGCTAATGGGTTTGAACCACTGACCTTGCATTAGAAGTCCAGTGCTTACTTTACAGCACCACACTAAGAGTGACTATAAAAACCAAAAACTAAACCATTGCCTTCGAATCAACTTGGGTTACGATGCCCCATGTGTCACAGAGTAGAACTGCTTCATAGGGTTTTCCTGACTGTAATCTTTATGGAAGCAAATTATCAGTCCTTTCTTTCATAGCAGCACAGGTAGGTCTGAGCCACCAATGTTTACGAAGTGGTTGAGCACAACCCATTTGTGCCCCATAGGAACCTTACCCACTCTACTGCCACTGAGCCAAATTTGTATCAAAGTGACCATGTAGGACAAAGTAGAAACATTTTTAGGGTTGCCAAGACTTTAAATCTCTATAGGTGCATATGGCCTCATCTTTCTCCTGTGGAACAACTGTTGGATTTGAACTGCTGACTTTTTGAGTAGTATCTTACCTAACAAAAATCCCAGCCTTCATGAAGGTTTAGTGGAATACACATGTTCCTTGTCTGAAGAGATATGAGTTTCTGAAAGCCTACATTCCTTGGAAAGGCAGAGGACTTTTAACATACATATAACTATATTGTGAATATGTTAGATGACTTGGAGTTGGTGCCAACTCATAGGGACCCTATGTACAACAGAATGAAACAATGCCTGGTGAGTGCCATTTTCACAGTTTTTGTTACATTTGAGTAGATTACTGCAATCAAATTGTTGCAGATCCTCTTTTTACTGACCCTCTACTATGCCAAGCATGATGTCCTTCTCCAGGGACTGATCTTTCTGGATAACATGTTCAAAGTATATGTGATGAAGTCTCTCCATCCTTGCTTCTAAGAAGCATTCTGGTTACTTCTTCCAACACACATCTGTTTGTTCTTCTAGCAGTTCCTGGCATATTTAATATTCTTCTCCAACACCATACCTAAAATTCATCAATTCTTCTTCAGTCTTATTTGTTCACTGTTCAGCTTTCACATACATATGAGGCAAACTAGAAATACCATGGTTTGGTCAGGTGTACCTTAGTTTTCAAAGTGATGTTTTTGCTTTTGAAGAGCTATTTTGCAGCAGATAAGCCCAATACAATACATTGCTTGACTTCCTGATTGCTGCTTTCATGGGCATTGATTGTGGATCTAAGTAAAATGAAATTCTTGACAACTTTTATCATGATGTTGTTTATTGGTCCAATTGTGAGGATTTTTGTTTTATATATATACTCAAAGTCACTACCATTGAGCAGATTTGGACTCATAGTGGCTCTATAGGACAGAATAGAACTGCTCCTTAGGGTTTCTGAGGTTGTAAATTTTCGTGGAAGCAGAAAGCCTGATGAGTTAAAACTGCCAGCCTTGCAGTTAGCAGTCCAAAACTTAAAAATGAAATGAAAAGATAATGGAATTTTTCCACAAATTTTTTGAAGCCCCCTGATACACATCCATGAACTCCAGACCTATGTAAAGTGAAAATCTGTTAAGGAAAAGGCAAACATTTCCCACTAGTAGAGAATGATAGCAAAGTGGCAAGACTATACTCTGTCAAAGGTGGAAAACTTGAAAGACCTGAAAAAAGAAGCATGTCTCATAGAGTTCCAACTCTCATGGGTGTTATTATATGTGTGTTTACAAGCATGCATTCTTTGAATAGTAAAATAATAAATTAAAAATAATATGACTCAGGAAAGATGTCTCAGCACTAAATCCTCAATAAGTCCTTCAAAGAGTAATTTCTTAGAATTAAATAAAGGAGCATACCATTCTATTGTAATAGTCATTCATTCAATTGCCTATGGTCTGGGTCAGGTAGAGACCAGTTTAGGCAATGAAGACATTTATAGAAGGGACCACCATTCACTTCTAGCCCTTTGTTTTCCTATGTGAAAGAGGCCTGGTGTGTTTAGATCTTCTGATTTTTCATAAAAAAATAGAACTTTAGATTTGTAATATTAATTTACATCTCTTGATTTTAAAATAATGGATATAAAATTATGTATTTAAATAGCATTCGCAGATAACAGCTCATCTCAACTGCAGGCCACCAGTTTTCAGTCTCTGATCCACAGTCAGTTGTCCAGGACCTTTCAGAGTCACAGTGATCGGTTGGATCCAGCTGCCTGACTATCTAAATTCAACCCGACAGGGCCTGAGGAGTTGGGAGTAGTGGTGGGTGTGGGCCGTTGAGTAGGTTCCGATTCATCTTTCTCCGGCGGCGGTGTGGCTGGTAGATTCAAACTGCTGTGTTAGCAACCCAGCAAGTAACCTCTATGCTACCAGGGCTCCCTGTATAGGGTTTCCGAGGGGTGAATGGAGAGTCTGGACCGCCGACTTTGCAGTTCAAACAGACCTTGGGGGTCGAGTTCTTATCCTAAGACACCACACCAGTAGTTGCTGTTGTTAAGTGCCGTCGAGTTGGTTCCAACCCACAGCGATCCGTATACGGCTTCCGAGAAGCGGCTGGTGGGTTTGAACTACCCACCTTGAGATTCAGTGCTTATCCTACAGCGCGCCACACTCCAGTAGTGGATGACCTCAAATAACCGGGAATTCGGTTTCCAAAGGTATCAAGCCGGCGACGCAAAAGGCTTGTTCAGGACCACTAACAGAGTCCAAGGCGGCGCGAGGGTTGGAACTCAGGCCTCCGCCTTCCGTTTAGATCTCCATTTTCCCCCAAACTGAAAAAAGGCAGCTTTGAAGACCCTGTGACAGGCTGGCAGCCTAGATAGAGTGTTGCAGTGTTCGCCTTCAGAGCCCATGAAAATGCCCATAAAAACTACAAGTTCCAGTATGCCCCGCTTCACACACGACAGTCGAGCGGCCGCTCAAACCCTCTTCCAGCTTCCCATTGGCTCACAAACCTAACGTGCTGCTCCATGATTGGTTGAGTTTCTTTTAGCTTGTAAAAACCCATTGCGGAGGTTGGCTGACCTGTGCCTCTGAACTCTCAAGGAGATGGAAAACAACTTGATCAGGTCCGGGGATTATTCTGGCCTATAGAGCCACCTCCTGCTCGGTTACGAGACGTAGCTTTTTACTCCAAGGCGATATGAAGGTTGGTGGGTTTCCGGCCGGAGGCCATTAAATGGGTCACCGGAAGGCGGAAGTTCTACGGCGGAAGTGGCCGAGAGACGTGAATAATGGCGGCGGAAGACTGGTTTGGGCGCTGGGGCTGGGGCCGGCGGTGCCTGGGGAAGCCTGGGCTTCCCGGCCCCGGCCCTGGCCCCATTACATCTCTACTTCTTGTTCTTATTCTGTTTCTGGGCCCGGTGGCTTCAGATATAACTGATGGCAACAGTGAACACCTCAAGCGCGAGCATTCGCTCATCAAACCCTACCAAGGTGAGGCCCAAAGTGGGAATGACTAAAGGATGAGGGCGAGGCTGGACAGGATTATTGAGGCCCCCTTCCTGTGTGTTTTCTATCTTTAGCAAAGCCACTTCTGGCATAACCTCTTACGCATCTGTCTATGCCCGGCTATCTGCCCACAGGAGTTGGTTCCAGCTCCATGCCCCTCTGGGACTTCCAAGGTAGCACTATGCTCACGAGCCAGTACGTGCGTCTGACCCCTGACGAACGCAGCAAAGAGGGTTCTATTTGGAATCACCAGGTGAGTGGTTCCCAAGGTGCTGTAAAAGTACCGTTCAGTAACCCGCTACTCTGCCTGCCCAGTAGCGGAAACCTGAGCTTGGCTTGAAGACTTGCCCCCCTCCTTTCCCTATCTTGGTCACACCCACCAATGATAATAGATAATGGATACTGATTAGTTTCTGTGCGTCAAGGAATTGTGTTTGGCACATTACACGTGTCTCACTCTCAGACGCCATTCTGAAGTAAATGATGCCCTCTTGGTTTTACTAAGAAGCTGATGCTCAGAGATGAAAGTGGCTTACTCAGAGTCACACAGCCAATAAGTAGTGGAGCTGCTTGACTGTCTGAACTGAATCCTTTCAATAATGGGAAAAATGGGATGAATTGTGTCTTTATTGGGTATTTGCTTGGGTTAGGCACTGACCTTGATATGCCTTAGTGCATTTAATTCTCAAACAATTGTTGGAAATAGTGATCATGACTTTTTAAAAAGATAACGTAGATAGTGAATGGCATAAATAATATTTAAACTGTGATCTCTGCTCTCCAAGTCCAGCACTGCATTAGGCTCTCTTCTCCTGGAACTCCTTAGAAATAACTTGTCAGCTCAAGTGGTTGAAGAACTTGTTTGAGGGTCCTGTTATCAGCAGTGTAGAGGGCTGGACTTGTTAGCTCTATTTTGACAGTGTTGTTACCATACAAGAGTTTCAGTGATTGTGTGCCAGAGGGCAGGGTTCTTGAGGTGACTGAGTGAGACTCCACATTTAGGAAACCTAGGTGAGGAAAGGGTGAAACCTAGGTTAGGTGAAAGGGGAGTAACATTGCCTGGGTCACAGCTTGGAGAGGAACCTGCTCTGGCCCCAGCCTGCCTAATCCCAACTCCTCCCACAGCATTAGTTCTTGGCCAGTATCCGAGTCTTCTCTATCAACTTGCACCCTGGTCCTTTCTGGTTGACTTCCACTGAATTCTAGGAGGTTAACACAAACCTATGCCGTTCTCATATTGCTTCATATGCGTGTCCGCTCAGCTCCTCCTTTCCTTCCTGCCCTGTGTTTCCATACTGCTGCTAGCAGCATCTGGGGTTATATTTGTTCAGGCTCCTCACTGATCCTTGGAGCTTCGAGTTGCTTGGGAAGGGATAAACATGAATTATGTCTGTACAATCTGGCCCCTAGTGCCTGTGGATCTGCAGCCATGCTTTTGTTTAATTTTGTTCCAGCCTGTTTGATTGTCTTCTTGCCTCAGGACCTTTGCACTTGTTCCCTCTGCCAGGGACACTGCCTCCTGGTTCTTCATGCTTGCTTGGCTTCTCTCATCTGTTAAGTCTCAGCTCAAATGCCTCCCACTCAGAGAGTACTTCATTAACACATTCTGTCACAGTTTTTTGCCTTAAGACTTTGGGATGGAAATGAAGGCAGTATAGCATTAAGTTTTGTTTTGTTTTTAAAGGTATATGTAGTGCTAAGGAGCTCTGGCTGCTCCATGGGAGAAAGATGAGGCTTTCTGCTCTCGTTAAGATTTACAGCCTTGGAAACCCTGTACAGGGTCGCTATGAGTCGGAACTGACTCCACGGCACATAACAACAACAAGGAGCTCTGGTAAGTTGGTCTGCTAACCACAAGGTCAGTGGATCAAATCTACCAGGCACTCTAAGGGAGAAAGATGAGGCTTTCTGCTCCTGTAAAGATTTATGCCTCAGAAACATTATACAGGGTCTTATGAGTCGGAACTACTCTCCAGCACACACCCACTACCACCACATATAGTGCTGGAACTGTTAAAAATTAGGTTGAGCCTCATGTCAGCAGACACATCTAAGACAGTGAATTAAATTAGGGTTGTAGGCAGCTGGTGCTTGTCAGTGACTTGGGGATGTCACAATACTGAGTGTTCTGTACATACCTTCATACAGTTTTTTTTTTATTTTTATGTTTTATTGTGAATTATATGATAGTTTACATGAGAGAACATTAGTTTTACATTCATCCTATCCTATATTGTTTCATTGCCATGGTTACAGTCCCCTCCATGCATCATCAGCCAACCACAGGGTACACTCTGTAGCCTGCCCACAGGTAGTCAGCACACAGCCCCTCTCCCTCTCTGTGTCTAAAGTCCCCAGCTGCTCCATCTCTCCATGTCATCGTCTCTGCCTCTATCTCTGGCGTCACTGATTCAGTGAGTAGAGTCCCACTCTCTGCTCTTCTCCCTTGATGGTCTCAGGGACCTCTGCTCCTAGACTGCAAAGTTAATCACTCCCCTCCTTGCTACAAAACATCTACCTTTACATTTCCAACCCTCACAATCAGTCCTGATAGCAATTATTCACTATTGTGTCACAAGGGTCCTATCCACATTTCCTTTCATCAGCCCCGCCCAGACATATTGGATACTACTCAGTGGAGATTCTACCTTCCTCCACACCCTCTGGATCTAGATTCCCTCTTGAAATCTTGTAAGCAAGTCACTTCTTGCCTTTTTAGCACCCCCATTTTGGGTAGCCAATGTCCAAGTTGCCCATCCCTTTCTCTATGGAGGGGGTGGGAATGATCCTTGCTGTAAAGATTCATTCCCTCTTTTGAGCTACTGCATCAATAGGTGTAAGTCGAGTTCATCAAATTGTATCAGATTACTCTTTTTTCACCTCTTCTTTCTTCTTCTAGTTGAACTCTGATCATCCAGTCATTGAAGCCAGGTCAAGTGGGTATTATCTGCAAGTGTGTGCATATTCCCTCTCTTCTTATTAGCTAGACGCTTCACTCTCCACTCTAGTCCTCTGTGGCTATGTCACTGACTCTGGGCCCAGGAGTCCTCAGGTCTTGCCATACTGCTGGCCAACCAGGTCTCCACGCGGGTTCACAGGAATCTGTTGAACACTGTAGGGCTTAGCTTGCAGCTTCATTGCTGTGTGCCCTCAGTTCCTCTTATCGGTGATAAATGTGGTCACCAATCAGAGCGTGTATTCCCATTGAGTCTTAGTCTTGAAAGGGGATTTGCTCTGAGGGGACCCGACCACTTGCCTTCATGTCTCCTGGGTGAGCAACTTGCTTGTTCTTGTAGTAATCAGTCGATCTGCCTTTATTGTTTTGTATTTTTCCTGTGGGTCTTTCTTTCAAGAAGTATCTTCTGTTCTTTTAGCTGCTCCAGGCTGGTCTGCTTGTCCTTTCAAGTGGAAATTTCCCTCCTCTGAAGATTCTGGTTGCTGTTTAGGATTCCACTTATGGTCTTATGTAATGCAGAGTCTCCACAGGAAGCCTCCTTCACTAGGCACGTTGTAGCCCCATTTTAGGTATTCCAAAGGAGCTCTGGTAGCATGGTGGTTACGAATCGGGCTGCGAACTGCAAGGTCAGCAGTTTGAAACTACCAGCTGATCCGTGGGAGAAAGATGAGGCTTTCTGCTACCGTAAAGATTTATGGCCTCGGAAACCCTGTTCAGGGTCGCTACGGGTCGGAACCGACTCAACGGCACTTAACAACAACAATCAGTTATAGGCAGAAGACAGACTTCCAAGCTTTCTGTGGTGATACTTCTGGCTATTTCTTTCTCTCCCCCTCAAGTGTCTATTTTATAGTGGTATTCCAGGGAAACCAAAATTCAAAAGACAGCCAAGCATCTTAACATTATTTCCCCCCTTTTGCCCATTCCAGGCATGTCTCAATCCCTGTATCCCAGAGCCCTGTTGTTCCAAGGTTGTGTATACATCATTATTTACCTCTGTCCCACTTAGCCCATGCAAACCTGCCTAATTGTTCTCCCATTCACTTTGTTCTTCCATTCCCCTCCCCCTTCTTATATATTGCCCCCTCCCTATCACCCAAACTATCCTGTGTCTATTCCCTACCCTGTACTCACCTTCCCCTCCCTTCCCTCACCCCACCCCCCATATCCCAGTAGCCAGCAAAGAATCCCTTTTCCCCCCTTTAGTATGAGTTCTTTTTCTTAGTCTTTTACAGTAGTGCTCCTATGCAGAATTTCTCATTTTGTGACTGACTAATTTCACTCACGCTCTGGTAGCGTAGTGGTTACGAATCGGGCTGCGAACCACAAGGTCAGCAGTTCGAAACTACCAGCTGCTCCGCGGGAAAAAGATGAGGCTTTCTGCTCTCGTAAAGATTTATAGCCTCAGAAACCCTGTGCAGGGTCGCTATGGGTTGGAACCGACTCGATGGCACTTAACAACAACAACAATTTCACTCAACAAAATGTTCTCAAGGTTCATCCATATTATTCGGTAGCTTGCAGCCTCCATGTTATTCTTCAAGGTAGCATAATATTCCATTGTGTGTATATACCACAATTTGTTTATCCATTCTTCAGTTGATGGGCACTTTGGCTGTCTCCATCTTTTTGCTATTGTAAATAGTGCCGCTATAAACATTGGTGTGCACATATCTTCTCATGTTGTGGCTTGTTTTTCTTGTGGGTAAATACCAAGTAGAGGAATTGCTGGATCATAAGGTATTTCTGTTTTCAACCTTCTGAGGAAGCGCCATATTGATTTCCAGAGAGGTTGGACCATTTTTCAGTCCCACCAGCAATGCAAGCGTGTCCCAGTCTCTCCACATCCACGCCAGGACTCCTTTAAGTCATATGAATATGTCCAAATCTTATGTTACAAACTTGTAGTTTAATTTCACTTCCTACACAGAATTTTATTTAATGCTTAACAATCATTAAATGAAAATACTGGTTAGCTTATCTAATTTCTTTGTAAGGTCGGTTTGAAACGCAAGGTCAGCAGTTCAAATTCACCATGTGCTCCTCAGAAACCCTATGTACAGGGTTGTTATGAGTTGGTACTGACCCAATGCCACTTAACAGCAACAACAACAATAACAATATAGGTTTAATAATTTAAACTTTTTTATTTTCTTCTGGCTTTGAAATTAAGTGTTTTGTTTTCTTCTGGGTGGAGTTATAATAGCATGCAATTAATCTAAGTAATTGCATTGTCCACATTGTAATTAACTATTGTGTGACAGTAAACCACTGTCACTGAGTCCATTCCAAGTTATAGCTACCCTACAGGATGAGTAGAATTGCTCCTTAGGGTCTCTGAGATTGTAAATCTTTACAGAAGCAGACAGCCACATCTTTTGTGTTTTTGTTATTGTTGTTGTTTTTGTTGCTAGGTTACCATTGGGTTGGTACCAACTCATAGCGACCCTGTGCACAACAGAAACACTGCGGGGTTCTGCTCTCATTGGCTCCCATTGCCGACCTTTCGGTTAGCACTCGAGGCAAACCCACTGCACCACCACAGCTGGCTGTGTAGCAACAGTTGATTGAAATGTATCTCAGTGAGATAGCTGTGCTCCCTTCTCCCACCCCCACCCCCCCAGGTATCTGGATGGATATTACTGTCAGAACATGACAGGATTCAGCATTGTTTCTGCTTTGTGTTTTTATAGGGATGAATGCTGAGAAGCTGTGTCTACTTCAACAAGGAGGTGGAAATGGCAGGAGCACTCAATCATTTGAGTTTCTTTTGGTTTATAAACCCAAATCATATAAATACAACCCCGTACCATCGAGTCTATCCCATCTCATAGTGACCCATTGCTGCTGCCACTGGGCCACTCCATCTTGTTGACAGATTTCCCTGACCCTCCGCTTTACCAGACATGCCATGTTCCTACTATTAATGGATGGTTACAACTGTTTGTTCTCATTTTGAGTTGTGCCCTGTCAACATATGGAGGTCCTGAAAGCTTTACTCCATTCACATCATCACAGTCAACTCTACTTTGAGGAGAGGCAGCTATTCCCCAGTTGTATTTTGAGTGCCTTCCAACCTGAAGGGCTTATCTTTCAGCACAATATCTGATAATGTTGTTGTTGCTAAGTGCCATCGAGTCAGTTCCCAAATCACAGCGACCCTCCCCTCCATACATAGAATAGACAGCAATGGGCAGCTTGGATGTTGGCTCCCCAAATGGGGGGGGCTACAAAGGCAAGAAGTGACTGGCTTACAGGCTTTCAAGAGGAAGCCTAGATCCAGAGGGCGTGGAGGGAGGTAGAATCTCCACTGAGTAGTATCCAATCTGAGATGGGGTGGCTGGGGACTCTATAGACCCAGAGAGGGAGAGGGGCGAGGGGCTCTGTGCTGATGACTGGGGACAGGGGTCAGGGGGGAGACAGGCTTGCAGGGTATACCCTTTGGTTGATTGATGATGCTTGGAGGGGATTGTAACCAACCGTGGCAATGAAATGATATACAATAGGAAGGATGCATGTAAAGCTAATGTTCTCCCATGTAAACTATCATATAATTCACAATAAAACATTAAAAAAAAAAATCATGGCGACCTTGTGTAAGGTTTCCAATGAGCATCTGGTGAGCTTGAACCACTGGCCTTGTGGTTCAACCAACCTTGCAGTCTAGTGCATCAGCCTGCAGTGCCACACCAGGACTCCGTATCTGATAATACCCTCATGTTATTCATAATGTTTCAGTATTCAATATTATGGTACTATCTGACAGCGTTCCACTGTTATTCATAAGGTTTTCAGTGACTAAACATTCAGAACTAGTCTGCTTCTCCTTTGTAGTCTGTTTTGGTTTGGAAGCTCATTGGAAAGCTGTCCAACAGGGGTGACGCTGCTAGTCTTTCAAATACTGGTGGCATAGCTTCCAATATATCTTTTTTTTAAAAAAATCCTTTTGCTTTCCCCCCCTACTTTTTATTATTTTTTATTTTAAAGTCTTATAAGCAAAATAATTAGAGTGTATTTTGGGGGTGGAGTGTTTTAAAACTTTTTATTTTGAAATAATAGTGGATTCCAAATTTCAGGTACCCTTAGGTTTGTTTTTTCTGTACTATATAGTCCTTTTACATTTAAGGAAACTGCTAATAACATTTGGGTTTTAAAAATTCGAATTGTGCGGCCTGCTCTCTGTATTCATTTTTTTCTCTAATCTTCACCTCTTTTGGCTTAATTAGTTTGTATTCTACATTTCTTCATTTGTTTGCTTCGCTGTTTCCTGCTCTTTTCCCTGTCTTTTAGTGGTTCTGCTCAAGTTGAAAACATGCATCCACATTTTATCTAATTCTAATGGCAATGTGTGCATTTACCTTTTTCCTGGATGACGCAGGGATCTTACAGCATTGTGACTCTGTGTAACTCACTGTTGTCATTTCTTTTCTAGTTTAAATCACACAAAGCATTGTGATTTGTGCAGTCAGACCCTCATTTTTACATATTTGTCATTCTTTATTTTTTTCCTGAAGCTCTGGCTTCACATCTGGCTCATTTTCCTTCTCTAAAGAATTAAAGGAGCTCTGGTAGCATAGTGGTTACAAGTCAGGCTGCTAACTTCAAGGTCAGCAGTTTGAAACTAACAGCAGCTCCATGGGAGAAGGGTGAGACTTCTTACTGCTGTAAAGATTTACAGCCTCGGGTTCTCTATACAGGGTCGCTGTGGGTCGGAGCTTCTGTGACTCTATGGTACTTAACAACAACAAAAGAATTAAAGACAGTGTGGGTCTGCTGCTGATGGAGCCTTTTAATTGTTTCATTTGTGTAAAATGTCTTCATTTCACCTCCATTCCTTTTTTTAAAACTTTATATTGTGACTTGAGTGAAGGTTCACAGAGCAAATCTTTAGTTTTTGCATTCAAGAAATGATGCGCTTCGCTGAGTCCCAGTTGCAATCACCTTATTGTAAATTGTAATGCCACGCTATACCTACCTATTGTTTGGCTGAAAATTGAGCCACCAGGATAAATTCAGCTCCAGGCATGAAGGGTGGCCAAGGGCTAAACCATGGGGGTTCTCCAGTCTGTATTTGACCAGTAAGCCTGATCTTTCTTATAATTTTGAGTTTTGTTCCACATCTGTCTCCCACTCTATCCAGAACCTTCTATCGTGATCCCTTTCAGAGCAGTTGGTCATCGTAGTTAGTCACCATCTAGTTCTTCTGGTCTCGGGGTTGGGGAGACTGCTATTCACATGATTCATTAGTCCTTTGGACTAATTATTCCCAATCATCTTCAATTTTCATTACTCTTCTTTCATCTGAACAAGACAAGAGCTACATCTCATGACCACTTGTGAGCTTCTGAGATCCCAGACACTATTCACTGAAGTAGGATACAGAATATTGTCCTTGTGGGTCACCTTCATTTTTGAAGGATGCATTTGCTAAGTATAGAATCCTAGGTTGGCTGCTCTTTTCTTTCAATTCCAAATATATCAGTCTATTGTCTTCTTGCTCCAAGGTTGAGCAAGACTAATTATTGCTCCTTTGAAGGTAATCTCTGTTATTTTCTCACTCCTGTTTGCTTTTAAGATTCCATTTTCCTTGTTTCTTTGTGCCTTCCCTCCTGTCTCCCGCTTTGTTTCCTTCCTTTTCTATTTATTTTTATTTATTTTATGGTGGTAAGTATACGTTATAAAACATTTGCTGTTTTGGCATTTTTCCCATGCATATTAATCATATTCATTTTGTTCAATCGCTACCACTATTCCTTTTCCAAATTTTTCCTTCACCTGTAAGGGTTCCCTATACAGCGAGTCACCCTTTCTCCCCTCCTCCCAGCCTTGATAGCCACTTTGGTCTCTATGCATTTGCTTGTTTTAGGTATTTCATGTAGGTGGGATCATGCAATAGTTGTCCTTTTGGGGCTGACTGCTCTCTGCATGTTTTCAAAATTTGTTCACACTGTAGTGTGTTGGTTAGTGTTGGCAGGACCTTCTTTTCTGTTTAATGGACCTAGGTATGGTTTTCTTTTTGTTCATCCCCTTTGGGTTTTTTTTTTAGTGTTTTTATTGTGAATTATGTGATGGTTTACATGGGAGAACATTAGCTTCACAATCATCCTTTTGAATATCGTTTCATTGCCATGGTTACAACCCCCTCCGTGCATTATCAACCAACCAAAGGTATACCCTGCAAGCCTGCCGCCTAGTCGTCAGCACACAGCCCCTCTCTTTCTCTGGGTCTAAAATCCCC
>NW_006408760.1:1989425-1991320 GCF_000296735.1 Chrysochloris asiatica
ACTGCCGACCTTGTAGTTCAAACGGCTTTGCCGTCTGGCGCATTAACCTACAGCGCCATACCAGGACTCCATACTTTCTCACCCTTTTTGCCAGCACTCACTTTTGTATCTCCAGTCTTTTGTTTTCTTTTTCTTCCTTGGTATTTTGTATCATTTTTAGATTTGCCATCTAGAGACCCTAGGGAGCAGTTCTGCTCTGTCCTACAGGCCTGCTGTGAGCCAGAATGGCCATGATGAGCAGTGGGTATGGGTATAGAATATGTTGAATTTGGGGTCTTTTTTTCCCTTTAAATATGGTTGAATAATACTCCATTATATGAAGAACACTACTTTCTTTTTTCTTCCGTTCATCTGTTTATAGATACATGGGTTGTTTTCATCTTTTGGCTTTTGCGAATAACGTGTCTCTGATAATAAATGGTCCAGGAGACTGGACCATTTACAGTCCTCTAGTCATTTGAGAGTTTGTTTCTCTACATCCTTTTCCTCATTGGATATTAATTATGTTTTAAACCATTGCCACCCCACCCCTGTAAATCCACAATGTTTTGCTTTAATTTGCATCTCTATTGGGTTTTAGTCTGATCGCTTCTCTGCAGATCCATCTGCAGACTTCCCCAAGTGGAAAAGTGTGATTGACACCTGAGTTTTCATGTGCAGCTTCTTGCTGTACAAAGCCAGGTTGCCCGCACTTAACTGTCAGCTGTGCCCAGCTCTGCCTGCCCAGTGTTCATGCACTCAGATCACCCACCTTCTCCCATTCACCACAGCCTAAGACCCCAGCCATGTGTGGCATTGTCCCCACTCTTGGACTCGTCTGTGCAAGAGAAGTGAACTAGTGAAGGGCTTGGCTTGGAAGTCAGGCAGATCTGCATTCAAGTCTCATGCCAACTCTGGTGGACTTAGGCTGATGATCCTGGTTTTGAAAGGCTGGACAGATGGGACAGAATGGAGATGGTAGAGCAGAAGGACCCTTTATAACAAAGGACTGATGGCAGGAAGGAAGGGTTGCTTTTTGAAGACAGGAGTCGGACTTTGGGATTGGAAAGACTTGGGTGTGAGCCAAGACCATTCTCTTCTCGGCTGTGTTTTGTGACCTTGGACAAGTCCTTTGCCTCTGTTTGTTTGTTTTCTGTTAAATGCTGTATGCCACAAAAGGGTTGTAACTCTCCTGCCAGGTCCCAGGGCATGAGAGTGAGGATGGAGAGGAGCCAGGGTTAAAAGGGCCAGCTGGTACCGAGGACAGAGAATCAAGGTGTGGCTACCCGCCAGCCCAGGAAAGGGGCCTCTGGCAGCCTTGGGGGTACACCATGTGGCCTTCCCCTCCTGGCCTCGAGGCCACCTGCCAGCAGCCTCTCCTTGCCTGCTGAGAATGTTTGGGGTCTGTTAGTCAGGGGCTCTCATGATCCTGCTGCCTGACCCTGTGGCTGTGCAGTCTCTGCTGGCTTCCAGTGGCAAGAAGGCCCTAGGACATGCTGAGCAGTGTTTTGCTTTCCCCACAGCCCTGCTTCCTCAAGGACTGGGAGATGCATGTCCACTTCAAGGTCCACGGCGCGGGGAAGAAGAATCTTCATGGGGATGGCATCGCCTTGTGGTACACCCGGGATCGCCTTGTGCCAGGTGGGCAGTGGAGTGGATTGCACTTGGCTTCTGTGATGCAGTGTCTCCCAATCAGCAGCACCTGTTAATACACTGCAGTTTCTCTTAGATAAAACCTGGGTTTTATCCTGAGGTTGGCTCTGGGAGGAGTGTCTCTCAGCAAAGAGGAGAGGCTGATCCTACAGCTCAGCTCTATGCCCTAAATCAAGCTCCTCAATATCCCCAGCTGAGTTTTCCCCCAAGCTGCATACTGTCCTTAGACCACTCTGCCAGTTCCCATTGAGTCAGTTCTGATT
>NW_006408760.1:1994365-2013686 GCF_000296735.1 Chrysochloris asiatica
AGTATTCCTTTATATGTGGTTCAGAGTTCTGGGACCAGCCCCTGAGCCTGCTTGGTCCAGTATTCTGTGTTGTTGTTGGCGGAGCTCCTTTACTGCATTTCCACCCGATCCACCATCTTGTTTGTTCTCTCCATAGGATTTTCCTTGGCTGGTTTTTCAGATGTAGATTTGAGGTGCCTCTGAGTGGACTTGAATCTCCAACCTTTCCATGAGCAGTCTAGTGTGTTAAATTTGTTTGCCATTCAAGAATTCCAGAGTGCTTTTAATACCTTGGCCTGGCCCTCACCCCACAGCGCACCCCACATACATGTGGCTCAAGAAGGAGAATGGTGAATGAAATAAATGCACCAACATCACATTTTCGAAACAGATCTAGATACTTTTTTGTCGGGGACCGGCCTCGACTCGAGTGTTTGGGTCACGAGGAGGGGATATCTGGCGGTGACAGGGATAGCAAAAGAATACACAGAAAGACAAAAAGAGGGAGACAAAGAGGCACTCCGAAACCAGGATGGTTGCATTACTGGTGTCCGGCAGCTCTGGCGTGGTGAACATATTAGCCATAAGGGCACTAAGGTCCTGTATGGTAAACATCTTAGCTAAGCGGGCAGTATGCACCCCTTACTAGCTGATCAGTAACACATGCCTAGTCAGCCGCACAGCTTGTTATCCAATCTGTACTGCACACTTTCACTGCCTGCCTGTAATGCACACCTGGGCCGGCCTGCGCCTCTGTTTTATTTAGGGGAGGAGCTTCACACCAAGCTGGAAGGGACTAAGACAAGGTACAGCTAACATCAGTAATTTTCCAGACATTCAGGTAACTTTACATAGTACTTCACTGGTTCGAATCCCAGGCCCGCAACTTGGTTTCTCGGGCTCAATTAACATATCTATAGCCCCTGAGCTCAGTTGGAGGAAGGTGAGAGGGAAGGACAAAAGGCTTGGGAGGAGTCCCGCTGTTTTGGCTTCCTGAGCCAGGTTTTCAGGAACTTGGCTGAAAAGTTTGCACCTGGGACAGATTTAGGGAAGATGGCTTTTTTGTCTCTAGAACAAAGGACAGGGAAGTAGTCAGTTAATCCTTTGGAGAAAGGCTTAACCTTCAAACCTTTACAGTCTCGGCTTTAGGAAATTATTACATTTATCTGTGGATACTAAGGGCTCATGTTTGGAATTAATAAAACATAACTGAACACTAAGGTGAAAAACAATTTGTTATGACTACCCAGTGGCCAGAATCTGTTCCTCAAAGCCTGTGTCCTGCATTGTCTGCAACACTCGGGCCCAGTGGGCCTAGAACTTTTGACCAGTTTTACACGGTCTGCAAAACTTTTTGCTTTGGAAACTAGAGCAAAAGTATACAAGCTAATGTTCTCACGGATTTGAGTTGAGTTACAGAAACCAACTCTTGCATGCTTTTTTCTAGGTACTAGAACAACACTGTGTTTTAATATTTAAACTTTGGGAACATCATCCAATAATTTTAACTCATTTGCCAAACTTCTAATTAACCAGACATTTAAAATGCCCTCCATCCCCCCCATAATCAAATCACTTGGGACATGTCTGAGGACATTTTGGCTCTTTTGCTATTTAGGTATCTTGAAGGTAGTATAGAACATAGAGATTGATCAGAGTAAGCTTCATGAGTGCTACATTCATGCCGAGTATACTTAAATGACCACACACCTGTTTGAGGTAGTATGCTGATCTAGCAGACTTCATTCTTCTCCCTAAGAAAAAAGTGAGTCTTTAGTATTCCGTTCCAACTTTTATACAGGTTGCAAAAGAGATGGAATGTTTAACTTCTTTAACTGGTGGTCCAGCTTCACTAGAACTTAGATCACATTTCTCTTTAGAATGTTTTGTATTTGCAACATAATAAAACTTAACATGCAAAAAAAAAAGAAAAGAAAGAAAGAAATGCAGATCATACATGCGGTGAGAGCTTGCCTTGGAGCAAACCAGTAGGCTCCTGACCTGTATATTGGCTAAGAATGATTTTTGATCATTCTACCACATGAAAGCCGTATTTGAAATAAAGACGAGCCTAAGGAAGACTGTGCAACAGAGTGCATATGGCCCACAAAACCAAAAGCAATTTCTTTAGCCCATCACAGAAAAAGTTTGCTAGCCCTTGGTTTAGCAGCTGGGGCTTCCTTTATAGGGGGTCCTTCTTGAGTGTCTATCTAGTCCCCTGACGCTCACCTAAGGACATATGCCTTCAGATTTGAGTCATCTTTGTCTTGCCCTTTGTTCCCTCTCCTCCCTGGTTGAGTGGCCAGTGGGTTAACCTTTTTTTCCTTCCCCACTGATAATACCTGTGGATATCTCGTGTGTCCCAGTGTGAGAGCATTTCCTTACCATTCCAGGGCCTGTGTTTGGAAGCAAAGACAATTTCCATGGCTTAGCCATCTTCTTGGACACATATCCCAACGACGAGACCACCGAGGTAGGTCCCTATTCCCCTTGCATAGTTGGCTTTGGGCAGGGAGACAGGGAATGGCTCCCAGACCAGACTGGTTGTGGAGTAACTGGTGTCTCGGTCCCAGCGTGTGTTCCCGTACATCTCGGTGATGGTGAACAATGGCTCCCTGTCCTACGACCACAGCAAGGATGGGCGCTGGACAGAGCTGGCGGGCTGCACAGCTGACTTCCGCAACCGGGATCACGACACCTTCCTGGCTGTGCGATACTCTCGGGGCCGCCTGACGGTGAGCAGGCTGAGGACTGGGCACAGGCTTGGGTGCGTGGGTGGTGAGCTTGGGCTGTGGGCGTTTCTGACCTGCCTCCTGCTGCAGGTGATGACTGACCTGGAGGACAGGAACGAGTGGAAGAACTGCATTGATCTTACTGGGGTGCGGCTGCCCACCGGCTACTACTTCGGAGCCTCGGCTGGCACTGGCGACCTGTCTGGTGAGTGGGGGCTGAACTAGAAGTTCATTCTGTCTCCATCTTTTGTGGTCTAGCAGGAGCTTGTGGAGTCTGCGCATTTAGTTTCCATACTGGCCAGTGTTCTTCCTCTCTTTCACATCACCTAAATGTTAGAGTGGAGCATCCTGGTGCTTAGTCCTGGAGGCATCCTTGGTGATTCCCTGTCTTTAGTAGGTGCCAAAAGGTTGTCATCAAGTCAACTCTGAGTCTGTCCCCAGGTGTGCCAGAGAAGAACTGTTTTTCTACTCTGGTTTTAATGGCTGTGACCTTTCAGAAGTAGCTTGCCATATTTTTCTTCTGAGGCACTTTTGAGTATACTTGAACCTCTGATCTTTTGGTTAGAAACTGAGAACTTATCCTGTACACCACCCAAGAGCTTGCATTTAGGAGATGTTTTGTTATTGTTAAGTGCCTTTGAGTCGGTTCCATCCCATTGCGACCTTGTATATGTTTTCCAAGGCTTTAAATCTTTGCAGCAGCAGAAAGCTCATCTTTCTCCCACAGAGCTGCTGGTGGGCTTGAACCACAGACCTTGTGGTTCATAGTCTAGCACAGGAGCAGTGGTCCTCGTCACTCCTCTTCTCAGAATTCTGTGAGGCTCCCTGTCTCACTCAGAGTGAAAGCCACAGTACCATGTGCCCCCAACTCCCTTCACCCCATCCTCGTGGGCAGCACTCACTGACTCCTTGCGTCTGTGGACAAGGCCAGTCCTCACTGTTCAGCCCTGGCAGGCTGTCACACCCTCATCTCTCCAAGTCTTGGCTCCCATGTCACTTTCTTAGGGGGCCTTCCTCAACTCCCTTCTTCAACGCCGCATCCTTGCATGCTTTCCGTCACCTTTCTGGGTTTTTTTTTTCTTCATAGCACTTACCATCTTGGAATCAACCCGCAATTCATGTTTATAACTTTTAATTTTTTAAAAAAGTGCTTGCGTTTCCCTCCTTCCCCAACCCTAAATCCTAAAGTCCTCAGAGTCAGGTTTTTGTCTCATGTCATGCCCAGGGACTGAGGGTGTACCTGCTCCTCACTGGCCCAGAGACCCTTCGTCCTCTTGCTCAGAGGACCTGGAGCTGACTCTTGCTGACCAGAATTGGGGAAGCATGTGGAGGACCAGCCACAGGATCTTTTATCCTTAGGATGGGTCTTTCCAGTGCCTCTTGCCACAGAGGTCTGCGTCCACCTGGTCCTCATGATGTACGTGGTTTGGGGGCTTTATACCCAGAGAAGACACTTGGGTTATATAACCAGAGAGAAGAGTGTAGTACTGAGCACTGCCTGTTCTGTCACCAGCTTTGTGATGATCAGCTCATGCCTCCTTCCATCGCTGTCTCTGACTACTTAGAATTCCTCCTGGTGGTTTTGTTGGTGGGTGTCTTCTGAGGTTCCTTTTGGGGACAGAACCGGGTCTGTGGTAGGCAGATGCTCTCAGAGGCTGGTGGAGGAGCCATGAGGATAGTTGTGCCTGGCATTAATCGGGTCCTGTAATCTACTTTGTCAGTGACAGTCGATCGTTGCCAACCCTGTGAAGCCTAGCTCTACTCTGAGTCACATGGGGCGCCATGTGTCAGAGTCATATGATAGCACCTGGAGAGGTGGTCCGGCACCACGTAACGTACGTGTAGTCACCTCTGTACCCTTCCGAGCTAGGTAGTGGTATGTTTTTTTTGCAATGATGAGAACATGGAGAATTGGGGGCCAGGGGGAGGGTACAATTTACCCGAGGCCACACATCCAGATGCAGCAGAGCTGAGTTGTGAACTTGAGTCCGACTCCAAAGCCAGTACTTTCCTCCTATGCTCACTTGAAGCCTCTCTTGGGACTGTGTGCCACCTGGCTGTTGCTCAACTCTGCCCTAGTGTCGCTTCCAGATCGGTGTTCTCTGGGTTCTCCCTGTTCCAAGCTCCAGATAGTCCTTCTGTTAACAAGACTTTTCTTCAGCTTCCGGTCACTCAGAGTCAAGCTGGCCTGGGCCTCAACTTCCTCGTCTGTAAAATGGGTAGTGAGTTAGTATTACGCTTCCATTTTGAGGTGGAGACTCTTTCTTGCCTATGCTGATCGAAGCTGAACCTTTCCCAAGTCTCAGGCACAATCACTTACCTATAGGCAATGGCTGAGTGCTTGTCTTCATCCCAAGCACCAGTTCACTGTGCTTGGGAGGATCCGACTCTCTTGCTAGTCACTGGACAGTTGTGCTGGTTCTTAACTGGTTCCTGTTTCTACGTATACACATGCCACCAGGCAGTGCATCTTCCATGTTGCATTGACTTTCTCATTTTCTCCTATGGTACCCATGCAAAGTGGAGATTGTTGTGAGTTACTGTTGTATAGATTCGACTCAAGATGATCTCACGTGTGCAGAGTGGAACTGCTCCATAGGGTTATCAAGGCTATGACCTGGAAGCAGATCTCCAGGCAGGCCTTTCTTCTTAGGTGCCTCTGGGTGGGTTTGAGTCACTAGTAGTTGATTGCCCTCATTTTACACACAAGGAGACCGAGCCTCACAGAGGGAGCCTGACTTGGGAATTAGACCTTGATCATTTTGATTATAAAGTCCTTGCTCTTTTCCCTCCACTCTGCCCCTCCTGAGTATCTGTTGCCGAGTCATGACTGTGGTCCAGTGCTGGGAGCCTGCCCTGTGCTTCCCCCGAGACCACCAGTCCTGTGGCCAGGGCAGCAGCTTCTCTTTGGAGAAGGGGTCTGGTTAGGGTCCAGGCTCACCCCACACTTGCTCTGCCTCTCAGATAATCACGATATCATCTCCATGAAGCTGTTCCAGCTGATGGTGGAGCACACCCCTGACGAGGAGAACATCGACTGGACCAAGATCGAGCCCAGTGTCAATTTCCTCAAGTCTCCCAAAGGTATGTGTGTCCCTTCCCTCCCGTGGGGCTGGGTGGCCCTGGCCTTGGTCTGAGGGTTTGTGGGGCAACCTTGCTGATTATGATTAGGTCAGCCCTGGTAAGGTTTTGAATAATGAATACAGTAAAAGGTAGTCTCTGAGAGGCTGTCCACCAGGACATCTTTGCTTTGTGAGTTCTGTCAGGACAGTGAATCAGCAGGTGGCTAAGCCCTGGTGGAATTCCTGTACTGGCTAACTCACTGAATGACCTCATATGAGTGGAGGGAACAGAGTGATCCACAAGATTCTTCAGGTAGAAAGAGGCAAGAGGCACGATTTAAACCTGGGTTTTTGCAACCCCAAAGCTGGGACTGTTCCCATGCCACTTACTCAGCCCTCGCACTGTCCTCATAGCAGAGGTGCTGGTAGAGATCCAACCCCCAAATCACTCTTATGCTGGTGGCCCAGGCGCCCAGGGCTGTGGAGGGCAAGGATGTCCACCTGCTTTGCCACTTCAACTGCCCCTTCTCTTCTTCCTCAGACAACGTGGATGACCCCACAGGGAACTACCGAGGCGGGCCTCTGACAGGGTGGAAGGTGTTCCTGTTGCTGTTGTGTGCGCTGCTGGGCATCATCGTCTGTGCTGTGGTGGGGGCCGTGGTGTTTCAGAAGCGACAGGAGCGGAACAAGCGTTTCTACTGAACAAGCGTGGAGGACACTCAGCTGGGGCCAGGCCTGGCCTTGGGCTTCAGGCACTAATGTGAACTTTTTGTACTTGGATTGTACAAGAAAAACAAGACCACCTTATTTCTTAACTGTTTCAAAGAAATAATTAAAGTATTTTCTTACATTTTGCTTCTTGCCCAGCCAGGACAGGTGGCAGGGCTGGGGAGTAAGGATTTGGTTGTCCCCACAGCTGGCGACGGGGGGGCCCCCGTTGCTGGTGTCTCAGGAACAGGGTTGGGGTTGGTGCGGGAGCTGGGTGAGACCCCACAGGCCCTGAAGGACTTTTGTTGGGGCCTCGGAACATGTGCACTGATTCTGTGTGTTTTGGCCACAGAGGCCTGAGTTGAGGGATCTGGGCTTTTCTTTTTACCCACTGAGCTTCTTTACAAGGCAGGCCATGGAATGGGGCTTGGAGGAGCGCTCAGTGGGGCTGAGTATGACCATTTGCTAAATAAAGTGAATTAATTAACCTTAGCATGTAACTGTCCTATGGGCTCACCTTTTCCTTTTCTCTTGATTAAGGTTGAGGGTTTTTTTGCATTTAAATGTTTTTATTAATAGAAATCTTTCACTTGTTTTATCTATTGGAGACCTGTAGAAGTTTACGCAATCACACAGTGGGGAGATGTGTTTCAGATTAGGAGCCAATTTCAGCCCAGCAGTACTGTCTTGGAGAATGACAGCACCTTACCACAGGTGGGTCAGCCCAAGCTCGGGATGGCTCTGTTACTGCCCTACATGGGATGCATGGTGTGTATCAGGGAGAATGGGGAGCTCGATCATACGGCCTCTGTTTGTTGTCACCTGCCCCAGATCTGTTTTATCTGGTACTTCAACATCATTGTGGTCACCAGCCAGCCAGTGCCATGTCAGCATTCTGGTGTTGAGACCAAGAGGCCCACAGTGGGCCTGCAGATGCCACTGCCTGTAACCACCCCAACCCCCTTGCATTTAAGGAAGCCAGGCAACAGAGCAAAGGTCCAGCATAGGGTTGTGCAGGCCGATTTAATGAGGAACAACAGGCTGAGATCAGCCATGACTCACAGTGGCAGGAGGCCATGCAGCAGCAGGGCGGAGACTTGGGAGCGGGACACACGGGCAGTCAGCAAACCACCACTTGGGAGAGAGAGGTGGCGCGTGGGCCCATGAGGGCCTTCCTGTAGGTTTGCACACAGAGCGAGGAACCCCTGTGGACAAAGCATGCAAGGTGCATGGCATTCCTCTCTGGCCTTGCAAACAGGGTCCAGAGAGGTCTGGTCAGTAGGAGGGGTCTACACACTGACTTGGGGCGGTCAGATGGGGGCACAGGTAAGTGTTCTCTTGGCTCATCGCCGGGGTGGTATCCTCAACCCTAACCTTTTCTCCAGGTCAGCCTGTTCCTATGGGGTACACACAGCCCCTGAGGTAGGTACTGTGGAGCCCAGTTTCACAGGTGAGAACACGTGATTCTCAAGGGCAAGCAAAACATGTCCAGTGTCACATAGCAGTAATGCAACAAGGATGAGTTCAGATGGCTCAGCTGCACTCCTGGCTGGGCCTATACTACCTGCAAGTGCTCTGGGCATCTTGGGAGGAGCTGGTGTGGGCACCACACACAGGGAGGGATAGACCTCAGTCCAAAGTGTGAGGCTGCTATGGTGGCAGGGGAGAGTGAGGGACTCAGATAATCTGAAGGAGCTGGGGGCCAGGAAGACAGATTGGAGTTGGTAGTGATGTTTGAATTGCCTTGGGGGACAAATATACCAGGGATTGGAGAAAGCCGGCAGCTACAGGGAGGGACTGTGACTGGGAGTGTCCCGTCCTGCCATTGTCAAGCCCAGAACTACCTAGCATGGGTCTGGCTTCTGTCACTTGCTGAGCTGACGGTGCTCCTCTTCAGGGCCTCCTACCTGCACCACCATCACTACACTTCTGGACTCACTGGACCTTCCCTGAATTCTTCAACTGCCTCCCGGATCCTGTAGTTCCCAGTGTTGGCTGCACATTCACTTGGAAATGAAAAACTGTCATTCTCAGACTCTGGGGCAGTCAGGCAGGGGAGCCTGGCCAAGGGCATTTTCCAGAACTCCTCAGGTGGGCAACCCGACTGGAGAGCCAGAGGTTTCAGGCAGGATTTTTCTGGACAGAGATGGAAGTGGTCATGCTGGCCTGTCATTGGGCAGTGTGGTGCCTCCTCCCACTGGAACAGTCCAATTTGCACCCAGAAGTTAATAGTTTCAAAGTTCACACCCAGAGGTGTTGTGTTGGGACATCCTTGTGTCTTAACAACTGCATTTTCTCACTGGATCATAGAGTTCCCACTTTCATGCCATGTGCATTTAAAAATGGAATTATTTCTTCATTTGAAAGTTAAATATAAATGTATATCCATGTACCTGCAGTGCTGTGTGAGAAAAAAACCTTGCCACACACATGGGTCTTCTACCTTTCCTCAATGTTGACTTTTTAGGCATTTCTTAAACATTTCACCACAGAGGTGTATATCCCTAACCACAGTGTTTTGCCTTTTTAAATACTAAATGGTATACGAATGTATTCCTTAACTTCTGAAACAACATTGTATATATTTGGTTTTCCTAAGTGAGTCTTACTGTTGTGGTTTGTTGTGCGAATGGGCTTTAAGTTTATTCTTTCTGCTGATGGAAATTCAGATGCTCCCAGTTTGGGGCCCTTAACACACATGCTACTCTTAGTATACTTGAGTGTGGGTTCATGCCCAAGCATGTCAGAATTGCTGGGTTGCAACCTACCCTGTGCCCAGTTTCACTAGATGTTAACAAACTGCTTTCCAAAAGTGGGCTGTGTCTGCTCCTCCTGCCACAGTAAAGAAGATGCTCTGCTACACACTTCTTTTTTTAACTTTTTATTGTGAATTGACTGAAGGTTTACAGTCAAGATCATTAGCTTTACATTTAACAAATCATACATTTTGTTTCATCTCCATGATTACATTTCCCTCCACCCAACAACAACCATCCTGCTTCCTCCCTGGGGTTCCTATTTCCATACCCCCCACCTTGTAATCCCTTCTCAACTTTGTCCTTAGGAAATTGTTGCCCTTTGATTTTAAATGATTGACCTTTCCATGGTGAGCAGACCTTACTAAAATGCTGTTGCCTCCCTCCCATAAACCTATCTACTGTTTGTCTGAAAATTGGGCCACAAGAGTGAGTTCCTTTCTAGATCTGAAGGGAGGTTAAAGGCTAGTCACAGGTTCCTCCAGTTTCTTTCTGACCAGTAAACCCAGACTGCTATTATTATTAATTTTTTGTTTTGTTTCACATTTTCTCCCACTCGATCTGGAACCCTCTAATGTGAACCTGATGAGGGAAGTTGGTATTGAAAGTCAGGTACTGTGTGTTCTGATCTCAGTGTTGTGCCACATGAGATATTGGAAGATTGTCAAGTTTATACAATCTGATGGGTGTAAACATTTTAATTTGCTGTTCTTTACAAATCAGGTGTGGTGCTGTGGGTTAATGCGCCAGACTGCAATGCCATTTGAACAGCAAGGTCCACGGTTTAAGCTCACCAGCTGCTCCTTGGAAACCCTATACAGGGTCGCTATGGGTCAGAACCAACTCGACAGCACTTCACAACAAGAAGTCAGGTATAGGAGCCCTGGTGGTACAGCAGGTTAAGTGTTGGACTACTAACCGAAACACTGGTGTTTGAACCCACCTGTCGTTCTACAGAAGTAAGGTGAGGCTGGCTGCTTCCATAAAGAGTTACAGCTTTGGAAACCCTATGGAGCAGTTCTACTCTGTCCTACATCAGGTGTGCATCAGGAGTGACTCAATGGCAGTGGGGTGTTGGTTTTAGTCAGGTTTGGATTCCTGGTGTGGCGCTGTAGGATCAGCGATGGACTGCAAACTGCGAAGTCAACAATTCTAACACCAGCTGCTCCTCAGAAACCCTATACAGGGTCACTATGAGTCGGAGTTGACTCAACAGCACTTAACAACGGGTTCCTCTGTGGTTGTTTACTTTTTACTTCTTTTTCTTACTGATGGGCACTCTTGTGACTGGTGGGTGAAGGGGTGTGGGGCAGCTAGTGCTTCACTTGTCAGGAGGGCTGCTGGAGGATCCTTAACTAGCTCTAGCACACGAGAAGGATGTCCCTCCTTCCTGCTTTTCCCCTTTCATCCTCCACCTAGCACCTCCAAAGGGCAGAACCAGGAAGAAGCCTACTGATTTAAGGGGTCTAGGAAACAGTGTGCACCGAGTATAGAAATGTGGGTCTGAGGCCCAGACAGGATCCATGGAATCAGGCCCCTGGCAGGACATCTGGAGTGGAACTCAGCCCCTCTGGGACCACTCCTATAGATGCATTTCAGGTGGGGTGGGGGCGGGGAGCCTTTAAATCACAGCCCAAAGCATATTTAGGAAAGCTTGGTCAGGGGAGAATCAGTTACAGATGAGAAGGGAAAGAAAATCAAATCATATATCAATTTAGGAGAAACTTTGTTGTTATTAAGTCCTTGACTCAGTTCTGATTTGCGGCAACCCTATATAGAGATTTCCGAGGAGCAGCTGGTGGGTTTGAACCACTGTCCTGTCAGCAGTCCAGTGCTTATTCTACAATGCCACACCAGGTCAGAATTTGGGAGGCAATCAGATCTTATGGAGAGAGAATATTAGGAAGAAAAGTAGTGAACCCTGGATCCATGTGGTTGAAGTCACTCACAGAGGTGCAGGTGATGAGTACGTTAAGCAGTGAGCTAGGCTGCATGCCCAGCAATGACATGTGCTCAAGGTTACAGCACTGGGATTGACAGAACACTCTAGAAATCTACAATCATGCACTGGGATCCTTTTGATGTCTGTGGTACCTGACCTCACATCATCCTGAGAGAAGTAGAGCAGGAAACCAGCAGAAGGTATTTTGGTTCCAAATTGCTATTCATTTTTTAAAAATATTATTGCAAAAACATATTTTAGACATACTTTTCTATTCCCTTTTCCCCAGTTCCCATATCCTATGTCTTGGATTTGTTATTTTGCTTCCAAATTCCTTTGTGTTTGATAATGGTTTTTTTTGCTTATCTTTAGTGTTGTCAATTGGAAGTCACACATAATGTGTGTTCCTTTGTGGGTGAATTTTTTCACTTTCTGGATGTTTTAGGAACAGTTATCTTTGGTAAAAGGAGTTCTCCCGGCCCAGTGGTTAAGGGCCCAGGTGCTAACAAAAAGTTCAAACCCACCATCCGCTCCATGGGAAACAGCTGTTGCAGTCAGCTTCCATAAAAATTTACAGCCTTGAACAGCCTATGGGGCAGGTCTCTGTCCTAGAGTGTACCGTGACTCAGAATAAACTTAAAGGCCATGGGTTTGGATCTTTGGTGATCTAAAACATGATCTAGAGGTGTCCACTTATTGCTCATCAGCAGATGAATGGATAAACAAAATGTGGTACAGACATATAACAGAATACTGTGCAGTCATGTGTGTACCACTGCTCAGGAGTCCTGGTGTGGTGCTGTGGAATAATACACTGGGCTGCAAGAACAGCAGTTCAAATTCACCAGCCACTCCTCACAAACCCTATACAGGGGCACTGTGAGTCGGAACCAATTCAATGGCACTTCACAACAACAACAACTCAGCCAGTAGGAGAAATGAAATCTTGATAACATGTTATAATATGGATGGAGCTTTTTATTTTTCTCCTCCCTGACACTTTCAGACCCTCTCAATTCATGTCTTTTGTCAGCTCTGGGAAATTTTGTTCTATTCTCGTTGTTGTTTTAATGATGAATGCAACGCCATTCCTCTTCAATTTGTCATTCCCAGCATAATTAAACCATTGTCAGATTCAAAATGACCAATCATTTGTACTCACTAATGCCTAATGCCTATCGATCTTTTTGTGTTCCATTTCATTTTTTACAACTTTCAATTTTCCTAGATTTATGTTTTGTACATTCCATGGTCCAATTATTAACACACAACCACCACTGTGACAGTTAAGGTTTTGTGTCAAACTCACTGGACAAGGATTCTCCAAGGTTTAGCAGTTACGGCACAGTAATTATGATTTGATATAATGTAATCAATTCTGTCCATTGTTTGCTTGGCTCAGGAAGTGTCCTATGTCCAATATATTCAATACTTGGGCAAAGCTTGTTTGCTTTTTGTTGGGTCTGGATCCTGTATCTGTTTTTTGGTCTTGAGTCTGCTATATTCCCTGCCAATCTTGGTTGTTGTCATTAACTAGCTATCTCATCTGGCTAACTTAGATTCATTCACCTCTACATTCAGAAGCCTGTTGTCTGACCTGCTGATCATGTGTTCACCAGCTCCTGTAGCTACAAGAGCCAGGAGAAACCTTCAACCTGATAAGTCATCCATAGACTTGGAACTTGCCTGCTTCTACAATTCTGTGAGCCATTTTCCTGATATAAACCTTTCTACATATGTGTGTGAAATGTTCTTTCATATATATATATATATATACATATATATGTGGGTGGGTGGGTGAAAGGAAGAAAAACCAAAATGGGTGTCAAAAGAGACTCTGAAACTTGTTCTGGAGCATTGTGGTGGTGGTGTGCCGTGGAGTCGGTTCTAACTCATAGTGACCCTGCATAGGGTTTTCAAGGCTGTAAATCTTTACAGGAGTAGAAAGCCTCATCTTTCTCCTACAGAACAGCTGGTGATTTCAAATTGATGACCTTGAGTCCTCTTTGCTTTCAGCAAGTAAGGTTGTATCACCTGCATATCACAGATTGTTGATGAGTCTTCCTCCAATCTTGATGCCATGTTTTTCTTCATATAATGCAGCTTCTTGAATTATTTGCTCAGTATACAGGTTGTCTAAGTATGTTGAAATATTACAACCCTGATATCTAAATTGGCAAAGAAGAAGTAAAACTCTCTCTATTTGCAGATAATATAATCCTATACATAGAAAATCCCAATGACTTAGCAAAAAATTACTGAAACTCATTGGAAGATTCAGCAAAGTGTCAGGATACAAGATCAACATACAAAATAATTTGGATTGCTCTATACTAATAAAGACAGTTCTGAAAAGGAAATTAGGGAAACAATACCATTTACAATCACCACCCCAAAAATGAAATGTTTAGAAATAAATCTACAGAAAAACAAAAGACCTATACAAAGAAAATCACAAAACACTACTATAAGAAACCAAAAGAGATTTACAAAAATGGAAGAATATACCATATTCATGGATAGGAAGGCTTAATGTGAAAATGTCAATACTACCCAAAGCAATATACAGATATAATGCAATCCCAATCCAGATTCCAACAACATTCTCAAAGAGATGGAAAAAATGATCACGAACATTACATGGAAAGGAAACAGATCTAGGATAAGCAAAGCATTGCTTAAGAAGAACAATAAAGTTAGAGACTGCTCATTGCCTTATTCCAAAATTTACTATACAGCCACAATGGCTAAAACAGACTGGTATTGGTACATGGCATAGGTCAATGAAGTAGAACTGAGAACCCAGAAATAAATCCATCCACATACAGTCAACTGATCTTTGACAAAGGGCCAAAATACATTAAATGGGGAAGAGATGGTCTCTTCAACAAATGATGCTTACAAAACTGGAAATCAATTTGCAAAATAATGAAACAATACTCATATCTCACACCATATACAAAAACAAACTCAACATGGATTAAAGACCTAAATGTAAATCCCAGAACAGTAAAGATCAACAATGAAAAAATAGGGACAAACTTAAGGGCTCTAATACATGGCATACATAGACTATCAAACATTGCAAAAAACACACAAACAATAGAAGACAAAATAGATGACTGGGACATACTAAAAGTTAGAAACTTACGTGCATCAAAAGATTTCACCAAAAGAGTAAAAAAGAAGCCCACAGATTGGGAAGAAAATTTTTGCGACATATCAGACGAGGGAGAAATCTCTAAAATTTATCGAAAAATACAACACATATACAAGAAAAATGAAAGTCGAGGCTTGAATTTTTTTCTTCAGTTCCCTCAGCTTGAGAAATGCTGCATGTGTTCTTCCTTTTTGGTTTTCTGTATCCAAATCTTTGCACATTTTGTTGTAATATTTGACTCTGTCTTCTTGAGCTGACTTTTGAAAGTTTCTATTCAGCTCTTGGACCTTCTCATTTCTTCCATTTGCTTTAGCATCTCTATGCTGGAGAGCAAGTTTCAGTGTTTCTTCTGACATCTGTTTTGATCTTTTCCTTCTTTCTTGTCTTCTTAATGACTTTTTGCTTTCTTCATGTATGATGTTCTTGATGTCATCCCACAATTCTTCTGGTCTTCGGTCTTTAGTGTTTAATGTATCAAATCCGTTCTTCAGATGATCTCTAAATTCAGGTGTGCGACAGAGTTATATTCTTTCACCATACTAATTCAACCTGTATGCTGAGCAAATAATCCGAGAAGCTGTTATATCAAGAAAAATGTGGCATCAGGTTTGGAGGAAGACTCATTAACAACCTGTGATATGCAGATGATACAACCTTGCTTGCTGAAAGTGAAGAGGACTTAAAACATATACTGATGAAGATCAAAGACTACAGTCTTCAGTATGGATTGCATCTCAATGTAAAGAAAACAAAAATCCTCACCACTGGACCAATAAACAACATTCTTATCAATGGAGAAAAGATTGAAGTTGTCAAGGACTTCACTCTTCTTGGATCAACTATCACCACTCATGGAAACAGCAGTCAAGAAATCAGATGATGTGTTATCAGGCAAATCTGCTACACAAGACCTTTTTAAAGTGTTGAAGAGCAAAGATGTCAACTTGAGGACTAAGGTGTGCCTGACCCAAGCTATGGTATTTTCAATAACCTCATATGCATGCAAAAGCTGGACAGTGAATAAAGAAGACTGTAGAAGAATTGATGCTTTTGAGTTACGGTATTGGAGGAGAATATCGAAAGTGTCGTGGCTGCCAAAAGAACCAACCGATCTGTGTTGGAAGAAGTGCAGCCAGAGTGCTCCTTGAAGTCCAGGATGGCCAAACTTCGTCTCTCATACTTTGGACATATTGTCAGAAGGGACCAGTCGCTGGAGAAAGATATCATGTTTGTTAAAGTGGAGGGTCAGAGAAAAAGAGGAAGACCCCTAACGAGATGGATTGACAGAGTGGCAGCATCAATGGGCTCAAGCATGGCAACAATTGTGAGGTTGGCCCAGAACCGGGCAGTGTCTCGTTCTGTTGTGCATAGGGTCGCTATGAGTCAGTACTGATTCAATGGCACCTAACAGCAACAACAACAAGAAAAAGACAAATAACCCAATTTAAAAATGGATACAGGAGATGAACAGACACTTTACCAAAGAAGACATTCAGGCATCCAACAAACATATGAAGAAATGTTCATGATCATAAGCCATTAGATGCAAATCAAACAACAATGAGATATCTCACACCTGCAATAACAGCGAAGTTCAAAAAGGCAGAGGATAACAAATGCTGGCAAGGGTATGGAGTGACTGGGATCTTCCTACATTGTTGGTGGGACTGGAAAATTATTTAACCACTCTGGAAAATGAAATGGTGCTTCCTCACAAAGTTGGAAATAGAAATGTCTTATGATTCAGCAATAATTCTATTTGGTATATATCCACAAGAAATATGAGCCAAAACACGAGTAGATATGTGCACATCAATGTTCCTCACAGCCGTATTCACAATAGCAAAGAGATGGAGACAGCCTAAGTGCCCATCACTGAAAGAATGAATAAACCATATTTAGTACATACACATAATGGAATGCTATGCTACCTTGAAGAATAACAATGAAACTGCAAAACACCTCATAACATAGATGAACCCTGAGAATATTATGCTGAGTGAAATTAGTCACAGAAGGACAAATATTGGATAAGATCATTATTGTAAAAATTTAAGAAAAAATTTCCATATTAAAAAAGAAATCCTTTGATAGGTACCAGGGCTGGAAGGAAGGGGACAGTAATTCACAGGTTAGGGGTTGTTGTTGTTACAGGCCATCGAGTTGGTACTGACTCATAGTGACCCTATGTACAACAGAACGAAACACTGCCCAGTCCTGGGCCAAACTCACAAATGCCTAAGCCCATCGCTGCTACCACTGTGCCCATCCATCTCGTTTGGGGTCTTCCCCTATTTCTCAAACTCTCTACTTTACCAAACATGATATCCTTCTCCAGTGACTAATCGCTCCTGATAATGTGTCTGAAGTATGAGAGACAAAGTTTAGCCATCCTGGCTTCCAAGGAGCACTCTGGCTGCACTTCTTCCAACACAGATTTGTTTGTTGTTTTGGCAGCCCATGGCACTTTCAATATTCTCCTTCAGCACCATAACTCAAATGCATCAATTCTTCTATGGTCTTTCTTATTGACTGTCCAACTTTTGCATGCATATGATATTATTGAAAATACTATAGCTTGGTTCAGGTGCACCTTAGTCCTCAAACCAATATCTTTGCTCTTAAATACTTCAAAAAGGTCTTGTGTAGCAGATTTGCGTAAAGCAATATGTCATTTGATTTCTTGACTGCTGCTTCCATGAGTGTTGATGGTTGGTCTAAGCAAAATGAAGTCTTTGACAACTTCAATCTTGTCTCCATTTATATGGATGTTGTTTATTGGTCCAGTGGTGAGGAATTTTGCGTTCTTTACATTGCGGTGCAACCCATACCAAAGCATATGGTCTTTGATCTTTATCAGTAGGTATTTTAAGTCCTTTTCACTTTCAGCACACAAGATTGTATCATCTGCATAACGCAGGATGTAAATGAGTCTTCCTCCAATACTGATGTCATGTTTTTCTTCATATAGCCCAGCTTTTCAGATTATTTGCTCTGTATACAGATTGAATAAATATGGTAAAAGAATACAACCCTGGTGCACACCTTTCCTAATTTTAAACCATTCGGTGCTCCCTTGTTCTGTTTGAACAACTGCCTGTTGGTACAGGTTCCCAATGAGCACAATTAAGTGTTCCAGAATATTCAGACTTTGCAATGTTGTCCATAGCTTGTCATGATCCAGACAATTGAAACCCTTTGCATAGTCAATAAAGCACGTCTAACCCAAGCCATGGTATTTTCAATGACCTTTTATGCATGTGAAAGTTGGACAATGAATAAGGAAAACAGTAGAATAATCCGTCTATTTAAATTATGATACTGGTGAAAAATATTGAAAGTACCATGGACTGCCAGAAGAAGAAACTAATCTGTCTTGGAAAAAGTAAAGCCAGAATGCTCCTTAAAAGCCAGAATGGTAAGACTTCGTTTCTCATATTTTAGACATGTTATCAAAAGGGACCAGTCCTTGGAGAAAGAGATTATACTAAGTAAAGTGGAGGGTCAGCGATAAAGAGGAAGACCCCCCAATGAGGTGTATTCAGAAAGTGACAGCAGCAATGGGCTCATACATAACAATTGTGATATTAGCGCAGAATTGGGCAGTGTTTTGTTCTGTTGTGCATAGGGTCACTATGAATCATTGGAACCAATGTAGAGCCCTGGTAGTGTGCACATTGGGCTATTAACCACAGGGTCAGCAGTTCAAAGCCCCTAGTCACTGTGAGAGAAAAATGAGGCTTTCTGTTCTCCTAAAGGTTTTATAGCCTCAGAAATTCTATACATGGTTGATATGAATTGGAACTGACTTGATGGCACATCACAACAATGCAAATGTAAATATAAATACATATATGTGTATGTGTCCACCACTCATCTGTCAGTTTGTCTTACTGTGGTGGCTTGTGAGTTGCTGTGATTCTGAAAGCTCTGCCACCGGTATTTTAAATACCAGCAGGGTCACCCATGGTGGACAGGTTTCAGATGAGCTTCCAGAGGAAAACAGACTAAGAAGAAAGAATGACGAACTACTTCTAAATATTTAATCACTGAAAACATTATAACTAGCAGAGAAACACTGTCAGATATAGTGCTGGAAAATGAGCCCCTCAGGTTGGAAGGCACACAAAATGCCACTGGGGAAGAGCTGCCTCCTCAAAGTAGAGTTGACCGTGAGGATGCGAATGGAGTAAAGCCCGTGGGATCTTCATTTGCTGATGGGGCACAACCCAAAACGAAGAGAAACAGCTATAAACATCCATTGAAAAATCAGAACATGGAATGTATGAAGTATGAATCTGGGAAAACTGGAAGTTGTCAAAAATGGAATGGAACACATAAACATCAATATCTTAGGCATTAGTGAGCTGAAATGGACTGGTATTGACCACTTTGAATCTGATGACCACATGGTTTACTATGCAGAAATGACAAATTGAAGAGGAATGGTGTTGCATTCATTGTCAAAAAGAACATATCCAGATCAGTCATGAGGTACAACGCTGTCTGACCTTGCAGTTCAAAAGCACCACACCAGTACCTATCCTATAACACTATACCAGGACTCCAGGACTATAGTTGTTAAGTGCTGTAGAGTCAGTTCTGACTCATAACGACACTGTAGAAGCTTTCTGAAGTGGCGGGTATAGCTGAGCACGAATTGTTTGCACCACCTAGGGACCTTTGCCCATGTTGTTGTTGTTGTTAGGTGCCATCGAGTCGGTACTGACTCATAGTGACCTTATGCACAGCAGAATGAAACACTGTCAAATCCTGGGCCAATCTCACTACTGTTGCCACGCTTGAATCCATCGGTGCTGCCACTTGGCCAATCCATCTCGTTGGGGGGTCTTCCTCTTTTTTTCTGACCCTCCACCTTACCAATAATGATATCCTTCTCCAGTGACCACTCCCTCCTGACATTATGGATCTCTTCCAATCAGTCGGCCAGATAGTTGTCTTCCAAATTTCTTGGCAGAGGT
>NW_006408760.1:2020076-2055633 GCF_000296735.1 Chrysochloris asiatica
AACAACAACAAGTAGCAGTTTTGTTTCTATTTAAATGTATCCTGGTGTGGTGCTGTAGGATAAGCATGCCACCTCAAGCATAGCTTGAACCACAAGGTCAGCACTTCAAACTCACCAGTTGCTCCTCAGAAACCCTGTACAGGATCACTATGAGTTGGAGCTGACTCAGTGGCACTTAACAACAAGCAAATTGTGTATGTAATAATTTTTAAATAATATATATCAAAGGGTTCATAGCAACAACAGTCAAAACTTGCCCTTTCCCTCATCCCCTATTCTATGCTCCAGAACCAACAGTCAGAAGTGTAGAAAGTACTCAAGATGATGTCTGGACTTAGGTCAAGACTCAAGGTTGAGTTAGGGCTCTGACTGCTGGCCCGGGACTTTCACAGACCAAATGCCTTTAGAGTTTGGGCTCTAACACAGAGCACTGGGAGGGAGCACTGAGAGGGAAGGAAAGGGAATTTGTTTCATTAGCTAAACCTTTATTCCAAATTGGTGGTGGTGATGTGCTGTGGAGTCGGTTCCAACTCATAGTGACCCTGTATAGAATTTTCAAGACTACATCTTTACGGAAGCAGAAAGCCTCATCTTTCTCCTGAGAAATGGCTGGTAGTTTCAAACTGCTGACCTTGCAGTTAGCAGCTCAGATCACAATCCACTACACTATCAGAGCTCCTTGTATTCTAAATTAAACATAGCTAAAAATAGTTATCAAATATTTTGCTTGGGATTTTCCATCTATGCTCACAAATTAAATGGAGTTATACTTTCTATATGCTTCTTATCTGATTTGGAGAAGTCCCTGGATGCCACAAATGGATAAGTATTCAGTTACTTATTGAAAGGTTGGCAGTTTGAATCCACACAGAAGCATCTGGAGATTTGCCTTCCGTAGTCATTGAAAACCCTATAGAATGCAATTCTGCTCTGAAACACATGGGGTCTCCATGAGTCAGAATTGATTAGATGGCAACCAGTGGGTTTGGGTTTATCTTCAGGTTCTACTGTTGTTAGGCCCAGTGCCCCATAATCAGTTTTATGGGTGCAGATGTATATCTAGCAGCTCATGTGACTCTGGTTCCAATGGCTGCAGAAAAAGTGCTTGCTTATTTGCTTGTTTTGGAGTATTTGGACTAACTCCAGTGTCAGTTTTTCTATTGGATATATTTTGCATCAGTTCTTTTTTCTTTTAATTTTATTCAAGACAACAATTTTCCTCTAAGTTATTCTATAGTCATGTTCCACAACTTTTTTTTTTTTTTTTTAACTGTAGGACTTTCATTATGATTCCCTCTTTACCCCAATTGTTATTTGTTGTTGTGAAATGCTGTCAAGTCGGTTTTGACTCATAGCAACCCTGTTTGCACTGGGTTTGCACTGCTGACCTTGTGGTTCACAGTCCAGTGCTGACCATACAGCACCACACCAGGCTTTTTTGTTTTCAGATAAAAAGAATTTTAAAAGCTATATTTTGTTGTTGATTTCTATTTATAGTCTCCATAATTCTTAATTCATCATTATAAATGTCTATCTCTTTATCTCCTCCTGAAGTTTTCAGGAATGGTTCTTTGACCTGATTTTTCATGTACTAATTTCTTTCTTTTTTTTTTTATTTTTATTTTTATTGTAAATTGAGTGAAGGTTTACAGTTTTATGTCCAATAAATCATACATTCTGTTTCATCTCAATTATAGACAATATCCTCCATGCAACAATTATCCCATTTCCTCCCCGGGGTTCCTATTTCCATTCCACCCACCTTCCCATCCCTTCTCAACTTTATCCTTAGGTAAATGTTGCACTTTTGGTTTTGAATGATTGACCATTCCATGGTGAGCATACCTCACAAGTGTTGTTGACCTCCCCAGATATCTGTCTACTGCTTGTGAGAATTGGGTTACCAGGGTGGGTTCCTTTCCAGACCTGAAGGTGGTCGAGGGCCATAGTCTCAAGTGCCTCTAACATTTACTCATTTTCTTGTATTCATTTTTTATTCAACCCATCTACTGAGTTCTTTATGACAACTATTATATTTCATTCGTCATATCTCCAATTGATTTTTCTTTCCAATTGTTTGTTCTTTCTTCATGTTTATCTCCTTTCTCTCTTAGGAAATTCTTACTCTGTTCTGCCTATTAGTTGGGCTTCAGTTTGTAGGTTGTTAAGTGCAGAGTCCGTTCCAGCTCATAGAAACCCTGTATAGGGCTTCCAAAGAGTGGCTGATGGGTTTGAACTGCCGACCTTCTGACTAGAAGTCGATGCATATCACACAGTACCATAGGAGGATTCCTCAGTTAGTAGGAGGGGACTTTAAAAAGTTTGTGGACAAATTCCACTATCTTTTAGTTTCATTTTTCCATGAGCTTTTGAAAGTCCCCGCTTATGTAAGTGGCTCTTCTTTTCCTCTTTGATAGTTCTTGTGCACCTCAGGAGTCTCAGTGTTTTTCCTTGTGAACTCATAATCCCCTGGGGTATCAGATAATTTGGTCAATACTATGTGCCTGACAAAATGGGCAAAACCTAGTTTTAGCTTTGCTCTGACAATGAACCTGGCACTATGGGGAACATATTTCAGGACAGAGGGTCTCTCAGGGTACAATTTGGACCCTTCCACTCCTCATTTTGTGACATTTTCCTCTACTTCTCAAGCTAAAACCGTTCCCCCCACCCCCCTCAGAGACCCAATATGCCTGTTCATTCTTAATTTCCTCTCCAATTCTCCTTTCTATATCTCCTTGGGGAAACTTTATTTAGATATTTAAACTATAGGGTGGGAAGGCTTTGATTTGATCTGTTTTGATCTGTTCCCTAGGACATGAAACCCCTGGAGGTCAAGACAATTGAATTGTTCAAATGCTGAACAAAAAGACAGTCACCACTGTCTTTATATATATATTTATGATAGGTCAGCTTCATTCTTCAAGTTACATCTGGTGTCTGCACCATAGAAGCAGGTGAGTTAAATATGAGACTTGGAAGATGGTATTACTGTCTCAAATCTCCCCTAGGGTATAGAATTATTTCTTATTTACTATCTTGAAATGGAGAATCTCTTGAACTTATACTTAGTCCTCTCTACCACAAAAGAAAATCTGTAAACATTCTTCTAATTGCCAAGTACATCTATTTTAATTACACATTCAAGCACTGAAGAAATATAATTTGATTTTCTACAAGGATGTTAAGACAATTCAATGGAGAAAGAATCATCTTTTTAAAAAAATGGTGGTGAGACAAATGGTACCCATATGCAAAAGAATACCCCTTCCTCAAACCCTACACAGAAATGAACTAAAAATAGATCATAGAATGAAATTAATAAGCTAAAATTATGAAACGCTTAAGAGAAAATAAAAGAGTAAACATTCATGACTTTGGGGTAGGCAAAGCTTTCCTGGATAAGACATCAAAAGCACAAATGGCAACAACAAAAAAGATAAAGTGGACTTCCTCAGAATTGTTTTAGGGTTTTTTTCCCCCTTTCCCTGTTTAACTGTTTTTGTTTTCTCTTCTACTCCTTCTTCTCTTTCTATTCCCTTGAATTTTATCCTTTCTATCTCTGCTTTTGTTTTTCTTCTGTCTCTCATTCCCCTCTTCTTTTTTTTTTTTTTTTCACCTTTTGGTCTATCTCTGTTTTTTCTAAGTGTTTTTGTTGTTGTTAGTTTTTTTTTAATTCTTCCTTTTATTTTTTCTCTGATTTTTCTCTTCTATAGCCCCATTTTTCCTCCCCTCTTTTCTCTCTTTTTAATTATATCTAAGTATTTCTTAATGTCTTCTTTTATTTTATCTCTTATTTTTCTCTTCTATCACTCCATTTTCCTGTCCCTCTTTTCTCTTCATAGTTATTATATTTGTTTTTCTGGTTGTTGCCTGTTTTTATTTATTTATTCTCTTTATTATTTTCTCTTCTCATTGTTGGTTCCCTGTTTGTTTATTCTGTTTTGTTTTCTTGTGTGTGTGTGTGGGGGGGGGACTTTCTCTTTCCTACCCAACAAGAAACAGTAACTGTATCCATACAGTGCAACCCTAAATGTACCCTTTGCAGCTCCACCCACTAGGTAAGAACCAATACCAGCTCCTATACCACCTGATGGTCAACTATAAACAGCAACCACCACCAGCCAAACTCACTCTGAACTGAGGTATGAATGGCAAACAACAACACTGTACTGTACACGCTTCCATTCTCTAACTTCACCCACAGGAGACAGTTGATGAGAACCTAAAACACACCAACATATAATCATCAATTAAATACAAATATGACACCATCACAGCTTGTCAAGGTCTACACAGTCAGGTGGAATACAAACAGGAACCAGGAAGGAAGTAGGATAACTTTTGTTGCAATGAGAAGATTGTAACAAAGTGTATGATTTCTGGAATGTAAAGCTGATATCATGTCTGTAAACTTTTATTTAATTCACAATAAAAAATAAAATAAAATAAAGACAGAGATCCACACAGTAGAAGGCCTTTGCACAGTCAATAAACACAAGTAAACATCTTTCTGGTATTCTCTACTTTCAACCAAGATCCATCTGATGTTAGCATATACCTCACTGAATCCAGCTTCCACCTCCGGCAGTTACCTGTCAATGTAATGTTGCAATCATTATTAAATTATCTTCTGCAAAATTTTACTCTCGTGTGATATTAATGATACAGTTAGATGATTTTCACATTCTGGTGAGCCACCTTTCTTTGGAATAGGCACAAATACGGAATTTTTACAATCTGTTAGCCAGGTAGTTGTCTTCTAAATTTCTTGGCATAGAAGAGTAAGTGCCTTCAGTGCTGCATCATCAGTAGTTTGTTGAAAGATTTCAATTTGTATCCCAACAATTCCTAGATCCTTGGTTTTCACCAATGCCTTCAGTGCAGATTGGACTTTTTCCTTCAATACCATCAGTTCTTTTTTTTTTTTTTTTTTTTATTAAATGTTTTTATTTTGGATTGAGTGAAAGTTTACAGGGCACATCATCAGCTTCACATTCAACCATTCATATAGCTTGTTTCATTACATTGATTATTATCCCCTCCATATATCATCAGTTAACAGTGTTTCCCTCTATCCTCTTTAGCTTTTTTTACCATCAGTTCTTAATCATATGCTACCTCTTGAAATGGTTGAACATCTACCACTTCTTTTTGGTACAGTGACTCTGTATGTATCTCCCATCTCCTTTTGATGCTTTCTGCACCATGCAATATTTTGCCCATAGAATCCTTTAGTATTTCAAGTCGAGCCTTGAATTTTTCTTCAGTTCTTTTCAGCTTGAGAAATGCTGACCATATGTTTTCCTTTGGGTTTCATAACTTCCCACCTTTGCACGTTTCATAATAATACTTGACTTTGTCTTCTCGAGCTGACCTTTGAAATTTTCTGTTCAGCTCTTTGACTTCCTCATTTCTTCCTGTTATTTTAGCATCTTTATGCTGTAGAGCAAGCTTCAGTCTCTTCTGACATCCATTTTGGTATTTTTTTTTCCTTTCCTGTCTTTTTAATAACCTTTTGCTTTCTTTATGTATGATGTTCTTTGATGTCATCCCACGACTCTTCTGGTCTTCGGTCACTAGTGTCTTTAGTGCATCAAATCTGTTCTTGAGATGGTCTCTGAATTCAGGTGGGATCTATTCAAGGTTATATTTTGGCTCTCATGGACCTGTTTTAATTTTTTTTCAGCTTCAGCCTGAACTTGCATATGAGCAAATGGTGGCCTGGCCTTGTTTTGGCTGAGGATATTGAACTTTTCCACTGTCTTTCCCCACAGATGTAGTCAATTTGATTCCTGTGTATTCCACATGGTGTTGGCAGGCCAGGCCAGGCTGAGGGATGGGTATTTTGCAAGGCACCAGGCTCCAGGTACCTGTAAATGTGACCTTATTTGGAAAAAGTATGTTTGAAGATGTAATTAATTTGAGTCAATGGAATAGGGTAAGTCCTAACCCAATTCGACTGGTGTCCTTATAATAGCAGAGATTCAGAGACAGATGCAGAAGGAAAACAGCTATGTTAAGGTGGACACAGAGATGAAGTGATATTGCCACATGCCAAGGAATTCTTGGTGCTATCAGAAGCAGGAAGGTGGAAGAGGAAAGGAAGGATTCTTCCCTACAGACTTCAGAGAGTGTGGTCCTGATGATACCCTGATACTATGAAAGAATACATTTCTGTGAGGAAAAAATTAAAGTCAGTATGTTGTTACAGGCGCTATAGGAAACTTACTCAAACCTTGGAGTCCTCATCAGGCAGAGCAGGTCCTGGTGGGTATTTATGGGGCCGGGGGTGGTGGCGGGGCAGCTAGGACAGAGGTTGTAAGTCAGGTCAATGATGAGTGTGAGGAGGCCGATCCTGGGCCCCGTTGGCACTAGGATTTGCTCTGAGGGGTCTGGACAAGAAGTAATGGGGCTCAGGGTAAGGTTGACCATTCCTTCCTCAGAGCTGGCTCCTAAAATCTGTCCCTACATACATAGTCTCTATCCTAGCTCCTTTGTGGCCACCAATCATGACCTCAGACCCAGTTTCTGTTGACAGGTCCTTTACCCATCTAGGGCTACTCAGATCTCTCAATCTAAGGAGGATAAATCCTTTTGTCCCAAATTCACTTCTAGGTGCACTTCCTGGTTCCCGTTTAATATACAGTTCTTCTTCCTGTGTAGTGTAGTGGATTACAAACTGGGCTGCTAATGACAAGGTTGGTAGTTTGAGTTTACCAGTCACTTCATGGGAGAAAGATGAGGCTTTTGGCGCCTGTAAAGCTTATTTATTTATTTATTTATTTTTTTACAATTTCTTAAGTTTCTGACTAAAATGGTCCTTTGGAGGCATTGGGATAAGGGTTTCGGAGAAGGTTTCTGGTCTACAGGTCAATAGAGTGCTTGTGAGACAGAACTCTGGGGGCACACCTAAGAACATGGTCTGGCTTCTGGCAGAACCTGGGGTGGCTGACAGACCTTACCAGGGAGTCGTTGACCCAAGCCTTTAGGTCTGGCATTCTGACATGGGCCTAGAGGAGCACTCAGGTGCTTGGTGCACAAGCCCTGCTGGCCTGGAGCTCTGGGTCCAAGAGCTCCCCATCTACTCTACTCCCCAGGAGTATTGCCTCCTACATCCCCATCACCTGCTAAGTCCCTTTTGCCAGTGGCCCTAGCCCACATTCATGGAGGGAGGCCTGAGGTCAGGCTGTCTTTTGTCTCCGTGTTGTTTTCTAGCTGGAATCCTCCCATGGCCCCTAGGATGCAGTCCAGACTCTGATCTGGTTATCAGGAATCATGTACCCACTTCCCCAATTCCCCTCCACATCCCCATCTTCAAGCCTGCAACACTCCCTCACTTTGACAGTCCCTCACCTGGGAACTCTCCTTCACATCTCAATTTAAAATTCACCTCCTCTAGGACCACTCCCAAGACACCCCCACTCCAAAACTGGGCTCCCTAAGTCCTCTGTATCTGCTTAGAAGATTTGTGGCTGCTGTCTTTGTTGTTAGATGCTGTCAAATCGGTCCCAACTCCTAGCGACCTTGTGTACAATAAAACGAAACACTGCCTGGTCCTGTGCCATCCTCACAATTGTTACGTTTGTGGCCATTGAAGCTGCCACTGCGTCAGTCCATCCTGTTGAGGGTCTTTTTCTCTTTTGTTGACCCTCCATTTTGCCAAGCATGATGTCCTCCAGGGACTGAGAACATGTCCAAAATTCTGAGAACAGAAAGGTCTGAGAACATGGCCAAAGAAAGAAAGACAAAGTATCACCATTTTTGCTTCTAAGGGGCATCCTGGCTGTGCTTCTAAGACAGATTGTTTGTTCTTCGGGCAGCCAAATATGTTTTCAATATTGGACTGGCTGTCTAGTATTTTCAATATTCTTCACCAACACTATAATTCAAATGCATTGATTCTTCTCCAATTTTCCTTATTCATAGCCAAACTTCCACATGCAAATGAGGCAATGAAATATATCATGGCTTGGGTCAGGAGCACCTTAGTCTTCAAACTGACATCTTTGTTTATTAACACTTTAAAGAGGTCTTTTGCAGCAGATTTACTTAATGCAATACATCTTTTGATTTCTTGACTGCTGCTTCCCTGAGCATTGATTGTGGAGCCAAGCAAAATAAAGTCTTTGACATCTTCAACCTCTCTGTTTTTCATGATGTTATTTATTGGTCCTGTTGTGAGGATTTTTGTTTTCTTTACATTTAGGTGCAACCCATACTAAAGGCTGTAATCTTTGATTTTCATTGGTAAGTATCTAAATTCTCTTTGTTTCCAGCAAACTTATGTCACATGCACAACACAGGTTGTTACTGAGTCTTCCTCTAATCCTGATGTCATGTTCTTCTTTATAGAATCCAGTTTCTTACATTATTTGTCCAGCATATAGATTGAACAAGTATGGTGAAAGGATACAATCCTAGCATACACCTTTCATGGTTTTAAACCATTCAGTATTTGTTTGAACAACTGCCTTTTGGTCTGTGTACAGGTTCTTCAGAAGCACAATTAAGCTGACCTTGTGGTTCAAACCAACCTTGTGGTAAATTTGAATAATAGTAGTATTAACTGACCTTCCTTGTAGGCATATGAATATTATTCTCTCACAGAAAGGATTATATTTCAAGATAGATCTTGAAATGCTGTTTTTGACAATGAGTGCAATGCATTCCTCTCCAATTTGTGAATTTAGTGAAATGAAACTGGAAATTCAATTGATTTCAGTGAAATAAAATTGGAAATCCATTCACAAACCTTTCTGTAAACATGGGACAGGGGGTCCAGGAACCTACCTGCCTGTTTTGCATCCTGTCAGCCCTTCAGCAGTGGCTTGCATCACTCACTTTCCACATCACCAGCTCTCTGCCTTCCCTGGGCAAGATGTATTGGCTGTCTTTCAATCTGCATACTGCCACATTCTTTTTAATCTGGGGCTTTGTACATGCTGTTCCCTTTTCCTGGATCTCTCTTACATCTCCTCTACATACAGTTATTTATCTATGTGATAGGATAGATGTGTTTTTCACATGGGCAAGGCATACATTTTCAGGGGCCAAAGAGTGAAATGAGATTGGTTGAATTCCCCAAAATATATTTTGGACTCCTTGGCCTTATTTCTGTGGATATAAACCTGTGGGGAAATATGTTAATGAATCCATACCAATGTAGGGTAAATCCTAAATCTAATTACATCTTGGCTATAAATATGCAGATTAAAAACAGATGAGTGCAGAAGACAGATGCTACTTTAACAGAGGCAGATGAATCAACAAGCCCAGGAACTCCAAAGATTGCCAGCAGCTATGATAAACACTGGACAGCTAACCATAAGGCCAGCAGTTCTATCCCACTAGCTACTCCATAGAGAAAAGTGATGCTTTCTGCACCTGAAAAGATGTACAGCTTCAGAAAGCCTATAGAGGGTCACTATGTATCACAACATACTCAATGGCTTTAAACAACTAGAAGCTGAAATGGACAAAGAAGGACCTATAGCTACACCCTGAATTCAGCCTTCTAGTCTTTTGAATCATAGAAAAAAAGTAATTTCTGTTCTTTAATACCATTTGTGATATTTCTGTTTCAGCAGCACTAGGTAACTAAAACAATTCACTACCCCAGAAAAATGTTCTCTGACCTTACCAGGATATGCCCTCAGGATTATATTTTCCTGTGAAGACTTGTCAAAGGTCTTTTGTGTGATTACACTATTAGTCTCTGGAGTGGATGAGCTCTGCAAGGGCAGCAACTTGTCTTTTGACCCATTTGTTGTATTCCCCATGTCCCAGCACTACACCAGTGCCTGATGTTCTACTCTGTCCTATAGGTCAGTATGAGTTGGAATTGAGGCAATCGGCAGTGGTCTTTATATAATAGAATCTAGTTCCTGGCACCATTCCCTCCTGTCTCTTTTTTTGGGGTTAATTTTCTGGTTAATTCCAGTCAGGCTCAGCCCAACTTTGCCAGCAAGATTACCTTGTGGATGGATGTGTGAGTGGACAGTGGCAGAAGCAATTCCAAAACTTCTGCTCAGGAGCCTCATGCCTTTTGTTTACCTAAGTTAGTGGGTTTCGCATTGGGCTGCTAACAATAAATTCAGCAGTTCAAAATCAACCAGCTGCTCTGCGGGAGAAAAAGGAGGCTGTCTGCTCCAGTTAAAGATTTACACTATGGGAAATTTTAGGGCGCAGCTCTACTCTGTCTTACAGGGTCATTAAGAATCCGAATCGATTGGCCATAGTCTCTACAGAATCTCGTTCCCTGCTGCGCACCTTCACCCTGCTTTCCTTGTTCATTTTCTGGTTCTTTCCAGTCAGGCCTCAGCCTGGCTTTGGCAGGACCCTTAGACTAGCTGTTTTCATCTTCCTGTCTCCACCCTTACACTAACTGTCACTGACCCCACAGGTATGGCCACACCTACTGGTGCTGGCACCGGAAGGTTGGAGAAAGTCAAGTTTGAGAAGGGCTCTTAGTACTGCAGCTCCGGGTTCCCAGGAAGGAGGGAGCCCGCACCTGGGCACCGCGTCTCCAGGAGGTCGGCAGCAGCAAGTCGGTACTCCAGCCGCATTTGCATGATGCAGCCACAAGCCTTTCAGAAGTAGCAGTAAATGGAGGAACGCTCCTCTGAGACCCAGAACCTAGAGCCTCTAGAAAGGCAATTCGCGTGCATCCTGCAAAAGTGTTAGCCTATTCTCATAGCGATAGCAGTTTCCTAGACAACGACGTGAAGGAACCAGGTTTCAAGATTAGGACTACTCCCATTCGACAAAATGGAAGCTGAACCGTAGCGGAGGCCTGGGAGGAGTATAGGCAGGAGTAGATAGTAGGTAGGGACAGACCCTGAATATCAGCGCTGGACCTGCGGCCCTTCCTCCGCGCATGCGCATTGCGGCCCCGTTTTCCACTCGGCCCCGCCCCCGTCCCCTAGGTTTTCAAATTTGAAACCTGCTTCTTTTCCCGCCCGATTGTGCTGACCAGCGGCGGGAGAGGGCGGGGCCGCGCGCCAGCCAATCGTGCCACAGGGCGGGTCACGGACCAATGGGCGCGTGGCGCGCGGCCGGCCCCGCCCTCGAGGCGCTCACGTGCGCATCCTAACCTGGGCTCAGATAGTGCCAGATACCAAGGCCTGCTCCAGACGCCTGTCCCTCGACCCCAGCGGTGCTGGGCACAGGCTCAGAAATCTTAAGTTTCTGGGGGGGCTACCTAGGCCAGTGAAGTGGGTCTGATGCAGTTCCCTCAGCCCGGTGATTAACTCCTGAGCCAGGCTCGGAGCTGGCGGTCAGACCAGTCCCGCAGCAGTCTGGGGCGGCCGGGGCTATGGGCGGGGCGTCGCGGGGGCGGGCCCGGGCCCTGTGTTTGTTGCTCTGTGTCAGTTACATTGTAACAAAAGTGTTGCACCGCTGTTCCTCCGCCCGCACTCGAAGTCTATCTGCCGCCAGCTGTCGCCGTCATGGAATCCGTGGCCAGCAACATCCAGGTCCTGCTGCAGGCGGCCGAGTACCTGGAGCGCCGCGAAAGAGGTGAGGAAGAGCTATGCACCAGACTACAGGCCGGCGGCCTCGCTGACACCGGCCTGGACTTGGTTCCTTAACTCTAAGGATGCCTGGTCTGAGCGCAGTCGCACCGAGGCACCGAAGCACCCGTCCTTAGCTCGCACCCTGAGAAAAGTCTGAGGCCGGTCTGGCAAGGAGGGATTGGGAATGGCCTTGGCGCTTAAAGCCCTTTCCGCACCTGACACTGACGGAGACTCTCTCTGGCAGAGGCTGAGCATGGCTACGCGTCCCTGTGCCCGCTGCGCAGCCCAGGCTCCGTCCACAGGAGGAAGAAGAGAGCCCACCAAGCTTCTGGCGCGTTGGACAGCGGGCGGTGAGGAGGGCCAAGGGCGACTGGGCGGGAGATGGGCGCTGTCCTTCCTGGTACCTTTCTCGGCCCACTTCTTCCCCTTAGTTGGCATCTTCTAATCCAGGTACCTGCTCAGAGAAGCAGACTCCTCACTCACTCACTGTGCCTCTCCTTCCATCACTTACTAAACACACATCCTTTCATTCATTTAAGGACAATTTCTTGAGGACCTCTGAGGTGCCAGGAACTGAACAAGATAGTTTTCAGTTTTCACACCCCTCTCCACACAGCAAACTACACAGCGACTTTTACACATGCTGTTCTCTCCTATTTCAGTGTCGCTTCCTCCACCCTATTTCTTTGGGAAACTTTCTGGGCTCAGTGCAAATGTCCATTCTGTTCAGGAAGCTCTTTGCTGACTGGCAGGGGCCTCATTTGGATTTGCCTTTCCACCCCAAATATACAGAACCGGAATCTACATTTTAACAAGATCCTCAAATGATTCTTAATAGATCCCCGGGTTTGGACTCCCATACTCCCCTTGGGCAGACCTCTCAACATTTGGCTCCTTGTGTGTGTCACTGACTCCCTTGCCCCTTCCTGAAGGCTCTGGGCCCCAGGCCATTATCAGGTGTCTGACCCACCTTCTCCCCTCCTCCCTGGCCTTGGCAGGTCTGTGCACAATGAGCTGGAAAAGCGAAGGTGAGTCCCAGCCTTGCCCTAATGTACAAGGTCCCAGAACCATTCCCTCTGGCTTTCCCTCCCCTGCCATCCCTGGGGCCTGCAACTGGACTAGCACTGCCCTTCAGATCCCTTCCCCTGCAGGAGGGCCCAGCTGAAGCGGTGCTTGGAGCAGCTGAAGCAGCAGATGCCCTTGGGCACTGACTGTACCCGATATACCACCCTGAGCCTCTTGCGCCGAGCCAGGGTACACATCCAGGTAAGGGCCACCCCTGGGTCCTGGGCCACTATACCAGGAGTCTGAAGGGATGCAGTATGGGGGTACTGGGTAGGATTAGTGAAAGAACAAAGGTGTGATTCTGGACAGTTCCCTGGGCTTCGTTTTCTACTTGTTAAATGGTCAGAAAAGCAGAAAAGTAACTGAGGATTGAAACTTAAACACAGTTAAGCAGTTAAGTGTTGTTATAACTGTGATTGTTACTTAGATCCCAGCTGGGCCAGTCTCATGCAGTGGGAGGACTGGTCTGCTGTTGAAAACTTTTGTGCTAGGTCCTATGTAAGGGTCCCTTGGAATGGATGGTTGGTCCTATTCTTCCCAGTCTGATCCTTCAAGGCCTCCAGCTCTGGAGAAAAGTGCCTGGCTGAGACATCTGGATAAGCGGAGGAAGGTGTTTCTGCTTATGCATCGTCACTATTGACAGCGATTTGTCTTGAAAATTGTTAGAAGCACAAGTTACAGATAGCCCCTGATCACTCGTTGCCCTCACTCCATATCTAGTCTAGACTCGGGGATCCATGATAGAAGGTTCCATGGATCATCAAATAAATTATAGATGCGGGGACCATTTATGCTGTCCCATGCCTGCTGTAGCGTAGTGGTTACGAATAGGGCTGTGAACCTCAAGGTCAGCAATTTGAAACTACCAGCTGTTCCGTGGGAGAAAGATGAGGTTTTCTGCTCCCGTAAAGATTTACAGCCTTGAAAACCCTGTACAGGGTCGCTATTAGTCGGAACGCTCCACGGCACATAACAACAATAACACATCTGCTGTCATCCTCATTGTGGTTGACTCACACCTTGGTTGGGAACTGGGGAAGAGCTAAAGGGCTGGTGTCCCACTTTGCCCCTAAACCACCAGACCTTAAATGATCTCACCATGTCTGTGACGTGTTCTCCTACTTAACCTCTGACAGCTCCTCATTACCCCTAGCGCTCAGTCTCCATCATACAACCGCAGTGTGCCCTCATGGTTGACCATCAGCCCCATGTCCCCGTCCTGGAGTGCTCTGTTCTATTCTCCATCATCTACCAACGTCTAACCCTTCTCACCGGGAACCTGCCTGGCCTGCTTCTCTGCCGGACTTGTCCATGAGAAGATCTGGGGAATCTCGCTTTTCTTGAAGCCCATCATCCCTCTCTTGGGTCCTCTTCAGCAACCTCTAAGTCCCTGCTTCCTGTTTTGCCTCATCAGGCTGTCTTCCACCTTACCGTAGAATGATCTTTGCAGCACATAGAGCCCAGACTCTTGTGACTCCTGACTGGTCATTAACAGTCAGTCAGTGTTAGTATTACTTTGATTGTGAAATTCAAGGCCCTTGACAAACCAGACCTGGCTGCTGACCTGGTTTTGGTGTCATTATCTTCCCAGCTCCACAAAGAAAGCTGAATTTTCTAGGCTCGTCTTCTTGTGTCTGGATGGTTTTTCTTCCCTCGTCTTTGTCTAGCCAGCTGTTATTCATCCTACACTCAGTCCAAATACCCTCTTTGGCCCAGTTCTCGCATCTTGTTGAATGCTGAATGTGGGCTTCTGCCTGCTCATGGTTCTGCATAAACTTGCTTGGCTTTTGGCTCGACAGCTGGGCAAATCCCTCTAAATCATCCAGGCCCGGGGATTTCAGGGCTGCCAGAGCTCAGGTTGGGACATGGGCAGGGTAGACAGGAATATAAAGGCTCTGTCTGGGCTCCTGAATTGCGTTCCTGAGATCTTGCTAGGAGGTACAAACTGGTAGCCTTGGTCTGTAGTTTTCTAAAAATTGGAATCAGCTGTCAGCATTTAAAAACTGGTATAAGAAAAATCTGACTTTCTAGCTTCTCAGACACTGGGAGACCTGGCAGTACTGGGCTTGCATTTCGATGTGGCAACTACTGGTTGGAACCTGTAAGCAGGCTGCTTCTTTGAGCTGCAGCACACACTCATCAGTTCTCTACAGGCCTCCCCCAGATGGTTGCCTTACACTAGAATACTTTCCACCACTTGATTAGGCTCTAAAGGCCTTTGAGATTGTGGTACTCCCCACTCCCACCTAGACAAAATTCTTACAGGTCAATCTTTTTGTGAAGGAGCCTGAGGGGACTGGCTCCCTGGATTTAGGTTGGAGTAAACATTGGGCACCATGTGGTCAGACTCCTGCTGAGGGATGCTGTGATGAGGTCAGCCCCCTGGGTGGGTGCATCAGGCCTTTGCTCCCTCTTGCTCCACAGAAGTTAGAGGAACAGGAGCGACGGGCCCAGCAGCTGAAGGAGAAGCTACGCAGCAGACAGCAGAGCCTGCAGCAGCAGTTAGAGCAGCTCCGGTCACCCCTGGGGACAGCAGAGCGGCTGCGAGCAGACAGCTTAGACTCCTCAGGCCTCTCCTCTGATCAAGGTGAGTGGCCTCAGGCTGTGGGTAGAGGAGTTGGTGGGATGGCCACGTCTTTTGATGGGACTCTCCCTGTGCAGAGGAGCTGGAGGTGGACGTGGAGAGCCTGGTGTTTGGGGGTAAGGCAGAGCTGCTGCGGGGCTTCAGCACCGGCCAGGAGCACAGCTACTCACACAACTTCGCACATGACAGCGCCTGGTTATGACCTCTGCTGCTTTAGCCAGGCGGGAGCCCTCATGGGTTGCTTGGAGTCACCTATTGGAATGGACTAAAAGGACTTGTGTGTTCAGGTACTGTCACTTCTGGGCTGGCAGTCCCTGATTGGAGGGGGTACACCTGGGCCACATCACAGCTCTGCAGGGCAAGCAGCTTGGGCCTAGGCTACCCTTCATGGCATTTTCTGTAGGACTTGGCTTTGATGTCTCCAAGGGAGCAGGAAGCCTCTTGAAAAACTCTTACTTCCTACCAGGACAAGGCCCCCAGACATCTGTTCCAGATGTTAAATGCCATCAAGTTGGTTCCGACTGATAATGACCCTGTATAGGGTTTCTTTAAGGAGTTCTGGTAGCGTAGTGGTTATGAATTGGGTTGCGAACCACAAGGTCAGCAGTTCGAAACTACCAGCTGTTCCATGGGAGAAAGATGAGGCTTTCTGCTCCCGTAAAGATTTACAGCCTCGGAAACCCTGTACAGGGTTGCTATGAGTTGGAATCAACTCCACAGCACATAACCACCACCACCACCACAGGGTTTCTGTGGAGTCTTGGTGTGGCCCTACGGGTTAATGCACCAGGCTGCCAAGCCGTTTCAACTGCAAGGTCTGCGGCTCAAGCTCACCAGCTGCTCCTTAGAAATCCTATACAGGGTTGTCATGGATCAGAACTGACCCGACGGCACTTAACAATGTAGGGTTTCCTTAGAGTGGCTGGTAGGTTTGAACTACCAAGCTTGTGGGTTAGCAGCCCAATACTATATTTTCATTAATAAGGAGCCCTGGTGGTACAGTGGTTAAATGCTTGGCTGCTAACCAAAAGGTCAACAGTTTGAATCCACCAGCCACTCCATAGGAGAAAGAAGGGAGTCTGCTTCTGTAAAGCTTTATAGCAGTGAGAATCATGGGACAGCTCTACTCTGCCATAAAGCATTGCCGAGTTGGAATTGACTTCACAGCTATGAATTTTCTCATTAAAAGCCTCTTTTGTAACCTGTCAGTGCCGTCTTTTGTAAACTTCCTTTCTGTCCACGGTCTTGCCTGATTCGTCAGGGAATTTTTGGCTACAGACCAAGATGGAAAAGAGGAAATAAGACCAGGTACTAGGGTAAACGTTGTTCTAGACAAGGCAGCGCACACTTAATACTTCCAGCTCCGAGTTAGCTCTGGTACCAGTGGGTGTGACTTGCCTGAGGTCCAAAGAACACGGTGAAGTCAAGACTTGAACCAAACCTTGGACTCCAGAGCTGGGGCTAATTGAATTCAGCAGTATTTATTGAGTGCCTAATATGTGCTAGCTGTTGTTTCAGGTACTTGGGACACATCAGAGAGCAAACAGATTCCTGCCCTTATGGAGCTTACAGTCTAGTGTTTATACCACACCACTCCACTCCACCTGCACACTGTGACCCTGGGCACCTCTCTGTGCCTCAGGTGCCCAATGGGGTAATGAGCAGGCTTGTCACAGACATGGGTAACGTGCTTGGTATCCTGTAGATGCCCAACTGGCCCCAACTCCACACTGCCCCCCAGACAGTAGATAGGGCTGGAAGCTGACTTTTAATAAGAAAGCACATTGGGGATAGGCCAGAAGGGGTGGAGCTGGATTGTCTGGTGTGGGGCGGCGGTGGTGCTGGGAAGGCTAGGATGGCTACACAAACTGCTGCTGCTGCTGCTGCTTGGTGGCTGCCTTGTTGGCAAGGTCCTTAGCCTTTTCTGTAGCTGCCAGTGCCGTCTCCTTTGCCTTTTCCTTGGCTTCCTTGGCTGTTTCTACAAGTGTTTTAGAAGGGGCCTCACCTGTATCAAAGGATCAGAGGATGGGGTCAGGAGACTCCAAGAAAATCCACCTAGTCACCCCTTCTCCTCAGAGCCAGGTTCCATTTGAAAGGTGGTATTAATCTCACAGTACAGATGAGTCTCAGAATTCAAGTGGGGCAGTAGCTGACCCAGGCTTCAGCCCACCAGGGTGCAGTTGAGAAACCCTAGCTTCTCACTGGGATGTTCTCCACAGGGACCAGGGCTCTTACCTTGCAGCTTGGCCAAAATATACTCAAACCCCTTCATAGTCTTGGTCACATTGCTTTTAAACCGGGCCAGACCAAACTCCTGGCAAAAGAGGAGGAGGGGAAAGTGCTGATTGGTCCAGGCCCACCGCCCGGGGCCACAGAGCACCAGCTGCTCCCAAAATGCTGCTCACCTGGACAGCTCTGGAGACGCCAAACAAGCTTGAGGAGACCCAGGCTTCCCGGTGAATTTCGGTCCAGCCACTGTTATCAGAGTTCACACAGTAAACGCAGCGTTCCTCCACCACCTGTGTAGGGAGTAAGGCTAGTCATACTGTGTGGGTCTTTCGTTTTGCCACCTTGCATGTAAATCTGACCCCTACCCTCTTTTCACAAGGGGAAACTATGAAATGAGAATCTCTTTCCCTTTGTTGCATGCCCAAGGAGCTACATTATACAGAGAGAGCAAGATACCCATTAAAAAAACAAAACAAAAACAACCAACCAAACAAAAATCCCCAAGAAAAACCTCTTTTCACCAGTCAAACCAGTGGGCCAGTACCTCCAGTAAAAGCACTTTTCTCATAAAGGTGCCCTCATGGTAGTCATTGGTGGTGACTTTGGGCTAATTCTGGGGCAAAACAGTCCTATCACGGGAGTAAAGTGCCTGCTCCTTCTGTGACCTTGCGGGAAACTTCCCTTCTTTGAACCTCACTTCCCTCTTTGTACAATAAAGAGCAATGTTCGCCTTCCAGGGTTACTGTAAAGATTAGCTTAAAGCTTACAGGGTATTCACATGTGAGAAGATAATCCTAGAATGTTCTTTAAACCATGTTTTCAAACTTTTTTTCTTTTAACTGTATATGAAACCCCTTCCCCCAAAAAGTCTTAGGCAGAAATCCATTACATAAAACAAAAATGGAAATCCTTCAATGAAAAAGCCAAAAGGCACCCTTTATGGCTCAGTGGACTGTTTAAAACTACTATCTCAATACATCAGCACCACTCCTATGGACTATGACCTATATGTGTGCCAGGTATTGTGCAGAGCACTTTATATTTAGTACTTGCAACGGGTACCCCTGCCCCATTGTATGAATGAGCCAAAGGATGGGTCCAGAGAGACTAACCAGCTGAATAGATAATCTGAAGCTGTACTCTAGACCACAGAATTCTCCAGGCACAAGTAACTGATGACTCTCTTTTTTGGGGGGAAAGGGAGCTCACCATCAGCCGGGCATGGTTGATGTTCCAAGTGAAGGTGGTCATGGTCTGATTTTGTGGGTCCACAATAGAGTCCTCCAGGATGTACACCGAGTGAGCAACATTGGCAGGAAACAGTCGCTCGGCCCAGCGGGGCATCCTGTTGGTCTTGGTCAGGAGTCGCCTGGACAGGAGCTTCTGGTCAGGGGTCACCTCCCGGTGTACTATGTCCTCCGTCAAGACATGTTTGCTGCAGATGGCAGAGAGAAGGTGCTCCAGGTGGGGCTCCCACTCGCCAGCCTCCTGACGCTGAGTGGCCAGGCCTTCCTGCCATCCTGCAGTGTAATTAATCTGTGCAGAGCAACACTACGGAAGTGGAGTCCCTTGAACTTATCCTTAGGGCAAATTCCAATTCCCGCCCCCTCACTGACCTGGATTCCTGGGCCTTTCCTTAGGGCTGAACCTCACGATTTATTACCAAGTCCAAGCATATGGACTGGAGAGGGCACAGGAGTAGGTGAGAGTCCGAAATTCCAACCCCAAGATCTCCCAACTCGAGTGTTGCCTCTTCCTTTCTCCCCAACCTGGTATGAAAATCTTGGACATAAACCACTGCCCTAGCTCAGCCTCCTTCCGGGCCTGGTCTAATTGATGCTCTGTAAGCTCCCGTACCCTAAGGACGACCACATTCCATGGACTTCCCACCTTGGTGTCGAGTTCTTTCCAGCCCCCTATGTGGGCACCAACCACTCTTCCACCTCCAAGCTGCGAGGGGAGAGTTACTCTTTCTAATATCACAGTACCTGTAGGGGTTCGGATACCGCTGCCAGAAGGCGGCGAACACTTGGTCCCAGGAACTCCGGAGCACGCTCTGGCCCAGGAAATACTTCACCATTGTCCCGGCCGGGGCGGGCTCAGCACTCGCGCAGCATTAGGGGTGCGGAGCCCGGGGGCACGCGGAGGCCTGCCGGAGGTCGGCGCACGCCCGCCAGGCTCGCAGCTCAGTGAACACCGCACCGCGTCCAACCAGCCACCGCGGCCATGAGGAGTGGTCAGGGCGCACGATACTTCCGGTGCAGCACCCACAACTTCCGTCTGTCGCACCACGTGACTGCACGGCCTCGCCCCCTTATCGTCCTCTCGCCCCCTCCCGCGGGAGTCGCGGCGCTGCGGGTCGGAACAGGGTTTAAGCTGAGCGGGTTTTGGTTAGGAGTCGGAGAGCCTCAGTGAGGCGGACTTGCGAGCGGGGTGGGCGACGGCATGCAGTGCCGTTGAGGGCGCTGCCCCGCACGCTCCTAGGCCGCCCCGGGTGTTGGTTTCTTCGTAGAAGAATCAGTACCCGGGGCCGAAGAGCCAGGGCAGTCAGGGACGCGGTCGAGGTGCGAGGTTGGCGCTTTGGGGCGCTGCCTGGGCCAAGCGGAGATCCGGGTTTGCCTCCCGTCCCCGCTTCGGACCCCGACGTGGTAAGGAGGCCCCAGGAGTATGAGTGGGCAGCGCGTGGACGTGAAGGTGGTGATGTTAGGCAAGGAGTACGTGGGCAAGACCAGCCTGGTGGAGAGATACGTGCACGATCGCTTCTTGGTGGGGCCCTATCAGAACGTGAGTGTGCCCCTAGGCCGGGCTCGGGCGGGAGCTGGCGAGCGGGCATCCGCGGCCTCATCTTCCCCATCCTTGCAGACCATCGGGGCCGCCTTCGTTGCCAAGGTGATGTCCGTCGGAGACCGAACAGTGACTTTGGGTATTTGGGTAAGTCTTCACTGCAAGAGACAGGTCCTGGGGAGACCTTGCCCAGAGGCGGCTTTGGTGCTGCCCATCGCTGGTTGACTTGGGGCCTTCAACGAGGCTGTTTCTCTTCACTAGGCTTTCTATGTTGTTGTTATTGTTATGTGCCGTGAAGTCGGTTCCGACTCATAGCGACCCTGTGTACAGGGTTTCCGAGGCTGTAAATCTTTACGGGAGCAGAAAGCCTCATTCTTCTCCCGCGTAACAGCTGGTAGTTTCAACCTGCTGACCGTGAGGTTAGCAACCCGATTCCTAACCACTATGCTACCAGAGCTCCTAGGCTCTCTATATTATCTGTAAAATGGGGATATGGGGAATGTGACCGTAGTTTGCAGTTTGGGGAGTAATTTAGCAATTCTGGGTAGAGCTGAGCCTCCTCCTGCCCTTTAGGACACAGCAGGTTCTGAGCGCTATGAAGCCATGAGCAGAATCTACTATCGGGGTGCCAAGGCTGCCATCGTGTGCTATGGTAAGGGGGGGTGGTGTTCTGTCCTGTCTCTCAGACAGCAGGGTTGGGCACCAGAGTAACTTCAGAAGCCTGCTACTGACTCTTGATTATGTCTTTTGCATGCTCCACCCCAAGACCTCACAGACAGCAGCAGCTTTGAGAGAGCAAAGTTCTGGGTGAAGGAACTGCGCAACCTTGAAGAGGTAGATGGACACACCTAGCCTGGGGGATTAAGAGGGTAGTTCACAAGGGTGACCCTGGCCTTGCTTCTTGTCCCAGGGCTGTCAAATCTACCTGTGTGGCACCAAGAGTGACCTGCTGGAGGAGGATCGGCGTCGGCGTCGTGTGGACTACCACGATGTCCAGGACTATGCAGACAGTATTGCTCCTCAGTCCCACAAGGGTTGGGGGAGGGAAGTGGCTTCTTGGTTGGGACTGCTTGGCTGCCACAGCAAGGTTCCTCAGACTTTCTGGGCTCCCTGAGCCTGTCTGTGGAGTCTAGATTTCTTTGTTTGCCTTCTTTTGAGTGATTCTCATATTCTCAGGTTTAGCCACTTTTCTTTACAGATATCAAAGCTCAGCTTTTTGAGACATCTAGCAAGACTGGCCAGAGTGTGGGTGAGTACTCTGAGGCTACATAGACAGGGACACCTGAGAAAGCAGAGGACCTCCTAGAGGGCTGGGTCATTGGACAATTCCAGGGCAGCAGGCATTGGGCCCTCACTGATCATCCTTTTTCCTGCCAGACGAGCTCTTCCAGAAAGTGGCAGAGGATTACGTCAGTGTGGCTGCTTTCCAGGTGATGACAGGTGTGTACTTCCCAGCCTTTTTGGAGACTTCCTCTATGTCCTTGGTACCTGGTCCTTTTGAGTTACCTGATTCCCCCAGAATGGTGGTGAGCTGCCATCTCTCTTTGACAGAGGACAAGGGTGTGGACCTGGGCCAGAAGGCAAACCCCTACTTCTACAGCTGTTGTCATCACTGAATCACCACCACCTGGCCTGGGGGAACTAAACCAATTCCCGATGGACCTAGCTGTCTGGGCTTGGGTGGTCAAATGTCTGAGCTACTCCATGTTCCCATGGCAGCAGAGGTGGTACCTGCCTGTGCTGGCCAATGAAATGGAGGCAGCATTGGAACGGATTGATGGAGGACTGACTTGAACCCCAGGCTTCTGCCCTGGATGGTAGTGTGCAGACTATTTAAAAGTGGCTTCTGGTTTGTAAATAAAATCAATGCACTGTGAATCACACTCAGCCCCTTTCCCTGCTGTGTGAATATCAAGATACCTAAATCATTTTGGTATTACTTCCTATGTTAAGGCTCCTCTCATCTCTTACTTTCCTTTGGAAATTACGTAGCTGATACATTGGAGGCACTTTTTTTGTTTTTGAATGGGGCAAAAATAGGGGGTAAGAGTCTGCAGTTGGACCAGTGTTCTGCATGCCCATAAAAGCAAGGAATGCAATTAACTGATGTCCAGAGGTAAAATGATTATGCTTTCCTACCCCAAGACAGGTTGGTCTGGCTGGCTCTGTTGCATCTGTCATGTCTGGACCTGAGTTAGGCCCTAAGCTTCCCAGTAACATCTTACATACAATACAGTGTAAATAGTAGTAAGGTTGTAATGATTTAGATTTAGTTGGAAAAAGGATTTAAACCCTCAAGCTGCATTTTCTTATGAAAATGAGATGGCTACTCTGGATCTCAGGACTGTGAAAAACGTAACTAAGTACTAAATTCTCATTTTCTGTCCCTTGAGGGTGTTTTTCTGGTCAGAAAGGTCAAATCCACAGTTCCTAAAGCATACTTTGAGGACTGGGAGGTCCAAGCATTTAAAAAATATCAGGTGGGTGTTACTGTAAATGGGATTGAAGCTTCCAGTACAACCCAGTAAATGTATTGCAGCCCTTTCCGTTCTTGTTTCCTTCCTGTTCACCCTTGGCCTCTGCTTTCCTGAAGTTAGGCCTGGGCTGAGTCCTCTATAGTGCCTAACACCTGCCTCTGGCAAATGGAAAACTTAAGCAAGATGGTAAGATTCTTGCTCAAAAGTGCTTTGGTTCCACTTCCTTTTTCAAAACCAACTCCTCAAAATAATCTTTCTTATGGGTGATGGAGGTTTCCTGTAGACGGACTGAAAGTGACACCAGTCACTCCTAACAGGATAGAAACACCCTTAGGCAGCCGGTTGCTTTAGTGGAAACGCAAACCACTCCCCATGAGATACACAGGACCCAGGCTCAGGAACTAACTTGGGCTAGCTTCTGCTCTAACCCCAACCAGTCCACCCTCCTGTTAAGACTCTAGTATCTCCCCAAGGACAAGAAAACAAAACACAGGGCAAGGGCCATAAGAGTAAAGTTAAACTTTACTTTACAGTAATTTTTTTCTATATACAAAGAATTACAGTACATGTTTATGGGGACTCCTAGCACAGGGCTCCCCTCTTTTCACTAGGAGTTTCACTTACAGCTGACAATCTATAGGGGAGGGGTAAATAAACAGTGATGGATCTCAGCTATCACCCTCCCACCCTTTTCTTAAAAATATAAAAACAAATCTCTTATCGTCAGCTTATTACTTTGCCAAGACCTAGAAAGCTGTTCTTCCATGAGCTCTTGTGTGCTGTCTTTGCCCATACTCCGCACTTTCACCTACACATACACACAGCATCCCACAGACCTGTAAGCCTCCACTCTCTGCCCTACCCTGGAAGTAACAGCACCAGAGCCCTTGGTTTCTACTACTCACTGTGCTCACCTCATATTAATGGTCTGCTTGACTTCCAGGAGTTAACTTCCAAAGCCCCCCAATAGTCTGATGGTTTCAAAGTCATGGGAAAGAAGCTCTAGCAAAGGGACCACATAATTTTAACATGTGCTGTTTTTGCTTATGTTGGTGAGAAACATTTCTTCTAGGTTGTGGATTTCTAATTAAAATAAACTCTTTCCACTTCCTTAAGAAATATTACTCCTAATCTTCATAAGCAATAGAGGTGCTCCCATGAGTAGAAGAGGTAGAGAAGGGGACAAGGTAACAGAAGGAGAACCCACCCCTAGAACTCTACCAGCCTGATTCAGGCAGTATAGATAAAGGCTATCAACATGGTGACTGAGGCTCAGAGTAAATCAATGGCCACCCTCATATGGACTCGGGGCTCACAACCACATCTGGAAGTCACTGAGCCATTCCAGGACTGGGTGCAGGCTTCACTGAGGCACTGCCTTCTCCCACCTCTAAGCTGGTTTCAAGCCTTTCTATACAAAATTTTTACTCATAAACAGGAATCCCAAGTTTACCAGTCTCTCATCCCTTGGCAGTGCTTATTCATAACAGAAAATTAGCACCATTACGTTTATGTGTGTGTGTGTGTGTGTGTGTGTACAAAGCAATTTTCTATTTCAATTTATACTATAGCCACCTCTGACCCAGCATGCTGCATTGGCCCTTGAGAGCTCAAATGATGGTTAACTGGCCACAGCCAATTAGTTTCCTGCAGCAGCTACCTAGTTCTAAATGATTTGGAATGTCTAACACATAAGCAGCTCATCTATTACTACTGTACGAAGAAGGGCTTTGAGGGAATCCTTTGCCTGTCATAAACTCAGTTTAGGACAGTGGGCCACCTCTGCTAAATCCCAAGAGGATGGCAACATCCCAATATAAGCCTTGGAGGGAAAAGCCTGCTTTGTAGGAACTGAGGGTAAAGCCTGTCCAGGTGTAGTACTTTCTGGATTATACTCCCCACAGGGGAAGCCGCCTGATCAGACTTCCTTCCAACCTTCAGTTCTCACAAGGCAACATACAATCTGGGAGGAGTCCAGCTCTAATGACACATGTGCTGAGCCTGGGAAAGGATGTCCAAGTCAGTCTAAGCCCTGGCCCTTGTGCATGTATGTTTGTGGGGTGGGTGGGCAGGATATAAAGGATAAATTGTTTAATCAATGCTAAAGATGGGTGGTCATCATTCAGAAGAGGATCTACAGTGATTTAAATCATTTCAAACTCAGTAACTTTAAGGGAAAGTAAACATTTAAAAACATGGATGCTTTTGTAACAATGACAGCTAGCTTACTACTTAAATGGGTTTGTGTCAGTAGGAGATGCCAATGAGGCTTTGAATACAAATTTCAACAGTTTCCATCATTTTTTATTCCCTGACATGACAGGGCCAGTAGAGGCACATTACGTGCTCTGGAGCATTTCCATCTTGGCTCCCCCTTGGAGACAGTTCCCTGGGGAGCTAAGCTCAGAGGCACACTCTCTTGAGACCCCATGATTTTCAAGCACTTCTCCAAACACTGTAATACTACCCTGCACATAGATAAGAAATTTCTAAGGAAAGGATTTCCTTTCATTCCCAATCTACATATTGGAGGAAAGAGCTCATTACAGGCTCCTAAGGGACCCATGAGGCTGACGAGGTCACTCCCTGCCTGCCTTCACCAAGGTTTTCCAACACTAGTCCTGACTTTACTGTTTTACTGTGACTGCTTTCCTGATCTTAACAATCTAGGCTCAGAAGCTGCTACCCTGTGGACGTGAGAGCTCAACTTTCTAGTTTCCACTCAACAACCTGAGTCTTTTAATGACCTTGGATAGAGCCTGATTATCCATCCATCTAGATAGAGAATGCCCCAAAGCCAAGCTCAGCTATTTACGTAGGCATGTCTGGAATGAAGTCTGCAGAATGGTGGAGAGTGGAAAGAAGGAAAAATCACAAGGTGGTCAGTCATGGCCATATTTTCCCATCAATCCTCTCTGTGCTGTGAGACATTGCTAGAGAAATTGACTGTCAAGTACTAAACCAAAGCTGATGTCAAATATGCTACACTTCAGGTTAAACTTCTCTACTGAAAAAGTTTACAAAGCCTGCACCCTCCCCCTCAAAAATTCACAGTTTATTTAATGAAACAAAGAGCTAAGGTAATTTAACACACAACATAGTGGAAGGAGATTCTGACAGTGCAGTGCAGATTATCTTGTTCTGATCACAATTACAGATGACAGGAGAGAAAAGGGCACAGGACTGGCACCAAGCAAACCCTACTCGTACAACCTAAGATTAGGGAAAGGGACCTACAGCTGAAGTTATATACTTATAAGTCTCACACATGATAAATACTTAATATAATGAACTTTAATGTTCTTGGTGGATTTCTTTAAAAATATTTTTCAAGGTTTAAAATTCTTTTAAAACAAAATAAGATGCTTTATGCTTTCTCTTCCCTTTGAACAGAGAGTTTTTCCCTCTCTGATGGTGTGGGAAGAGATACAGGATGAAAAGGGAGAACTAGGCAAGTGGAATTCAGAGGCAAGTCCTAGGTCTAAGTGAGAGCAAGGATAGGTCCCTAAACTTGAATCCTACCCTGCCTCAACCTTCTGCCTGAGTTCAAGTGTCTCATCCCCAGAGACAGACTTTGGGAAATAAAAGCAGATTCTTTTAAAAATCTTTATATAAAGCGCAAATGCTTCTATAACAACTATTCCCTCCTTGGAAGTGATGGGAGTAACCATTATAGGAACTTAGGATGAAGGGGAAATTGGGGCAAAATACGGAATTCTGTTAAGGGTGTTAAGAGCCATCACAGACAATGGCCAGGAGATGGCCTATTGGCTAAGCTGCTGGCTGAGTTGGCAAAGCAGAGAGGTAAACATGTTTGGTCTAAGGATAAAGAAGGGTTGGACAAGTAGGAGGGAACTGGCCAAACAGCACTCCTGTTGGCAGTCAGTGAGCTGGGTGAATAACAGGGCAGGGTAGCACCAACAGATTTCCCAGCCCTTGGGCCCCAGCTCAGGGCAGCAGTAACAGATCATCAGCAGTTATAAAAAGCTATCTCTTAGACTGGACATGCTCTGAACACCACAGAAATCAGTCCTGACAGTCTTAGGGGAAATGTTCTGGTGGTATTGAGCTAAGTCAGCAGGCAGATGCTCTCAATAGATCACAGCAATTCTCAGGGAAGGATGTTGAAGACAAGGATTCCATCCCACTTCAAAGGGTAAAGGATTGGGGAAGAGCAAATACTTTCCCACCAGGCTCTGGCAATCTCCCCGAAGCTGGGGGTGTCTAGTCCAGAGAATGCAGTTTCCCTATGTCCACTGCTTAAGACTCATAAATCTGAAAGCACCTGGGTTTTTGGGGGATAGGAGTTAGGTGGGTTCATGTAAAAGGAGAATTGGTAGAAAAGAAAGGTAAGCTTGCCAATTGCCTTATTCCACTGCCAGAAAAGCTACATTCTTATAGAGCCCAGCTCCCCCTAACCAGATGCTCCACCAAAGGCAGATCTTCAGACTGTGTACATCCCAGATGTAATCATCAGTGGCTGCCATAGTGACAGCCCCACTGGGCCTTGGTGCTGCGCCCTCTTGTCTACAGAGACCACTGTGAGTGTGCTTGCATGTACACATCCTCATGCATACCCCCCATCCAGGAAACACTCAACACAATCACTTCTCAGTCACAAAGAGCATTTCAGAATAAGTTTGGATTGCCAGGGTCCCTCAGCACTCCCTATTTGCTTCCTGTTAGGTTCTTTCTTGAAAGCCTGGGAACTCAGGCAGACATATTAGGCTCACAAGAATCAGGCCTTATTATCTGTGTAATGGGCTAGCACTGGCCTAGCACACAGGAAGCACTGTTTTCAATGAACACCAGTGCCTCTCAAGCTTCATCAGGTGCTGTCAATGGGGCTCTGTAGGCCTGAGACATAGCTTTGAGAGTCCCTCTACTTTCCAACCTAACCAGCGGAATTGAATTCCATGCTTGATTCCAGAGTGGACTTTTATTTCAAGTTTACCATGTGTAAAGGTCAGATGGGGAAAGAGACCCAAGTCTGTCTGTCCCCTTGGCTGGGGCCCACTTGGATTTCCATACATGGTTTACACAACCATAAGCCCCCACTGGTAATGTCACAAAAGTTTCTGAGTGTTGGGATATAAGGAAATAACAGTGGAAAAGTGTTGGGTATGTCTCTTTTTTTTTTTTTTACGGGAGGAAAAGAAAGAAAAGACTTCCCCTCCCCAAATGGTACCCGGGGGGCAGTTTGTCTGGCCAAGATAGTTACTAGTATTATTTCTGTTCTGACTCTGCACACTTGTGACTGGAAGGAGCCTGGTTAAGAGCTGGAACTGTATTTTGCTCTGGTTTAGGGTCTTGCCCTCTTCCAAGAGACCAGCAAGTCTGTGCCAAAGTCTGTGTGCTCCCAGAGGACCAGCATGACGGAGTCAGTGTCTGCCCAGCCACCATGGGCCAGATCCCTGACCCCTGGGAGGCCTTTCCCAGGACCCAAGGACTCTGCTCTGTGGTAGGCAACTTCTCCTCACTGATGAGGGAGGCTGGGGCATTCCCAAGAGGCCTGAAGGACTGTCCACTCAGTGTTGTCCCTTTGGCAGCAAGTCCAGGGAGCTGCTGGCCTCCAGCTATCTGCTTGATTAGCCCTGGGGTCTGCTCAGCCTCTGCAGGTGCTCTTCCTGAGGCCTGGGTTGCTGGCTCATATAAAAAAGCCTTGGCAGAGGGTTGAGAAAGAAGTCTGGATTGGGTGAGTGATTTAACAGCTTGCCAGGGATGCTTTGAAGGAGTTGCCGCTTTCCCAGGTGGTGAGAGGACAGGGTCTGAAACACTTCCTCTCTCACCAGCTCGTGGCATTTGGCCCAGCCCTTTGCTGGTAGGCCACGAGCTTGACTCCATCACTGGTATCTTCTCATCGGCCTGTGGTGTGCCCTCATGAGGAGAAGGTGCCCGCTCCTTCTGGCAAGGAGTTAGGTCTATGAGATCCATAACCAAAGCAGCTCTATTTTTTGACTGAGTATTCTGGTCCACAGGTCTCAGTGCTTTTTCTTTAGCTACAAGGGTCTGGACCACAGCTGACAGTACTTTTTCAGGAGGTGGAAGTCTCTGGTTTTCAGGAGGTGGGAGTCTCTGGGACAAAGAGGCATGGGATTTGTCGGAGGGCCTGTCTGAAGTTTGGGGCTTGGAACCACTGGTGATCAGCAATCTGTCTGGTGGTGGAAGTCTCAAGCCAGTGGGGACTGGGGCTTTTTCCAATGGTTGAGGCCTTGGGCTGGCAGCACCTATGGATTTATCCAGCCTTGAGCCAGCTGTCCCCACAGGTCTTTCCAGTGCTTGAGACCTAACTGGAGGTGGGGAACTTGGGCCAGTCACTGGAGAGGATTTTTCAGAGAGCTGGGATCTTGGTCCTCCTATTACAGGAGTCCTGTCCAATGGCCTCTGGTTGAGTCCCAAGGATTGGGATTTGGTCCCTGGCCCAGCAAGATCCCTGACCCGGTCTAAAGGCTGGGGCCTAGAGTCAGTTCTCTCAAGAGATCTTTCAGGGAGAGGTGGCCTCTGACAAGTTCCAGCCAGAGCTTTTTTCGACAGTGCCTGGTTGGTGTCAGCAGGTGGCTTTTCTGACATCTTGGAACCCTGAGCAGTCTTCCCCGATGATTGCTCTGCTGGGTGAGAGCTTGCGCCTGGAGGCAGTGGTACTGGGGGAGGCACATACTCACGAATTTCCCCTGGTTCCAGAGGATTAGGCCCACAGGGGTCATGCTCAGTACAAGACAGACGCCCATCCAGTTTGGAGATGAAAAGCATTCCTTCCCGATGCTGCTTACAAAAGGAACTGGGGCACATCTCACAGAAGGAAGCTGCTTCCTTTCCACAGATGTCACACTGGTGCCAAGGACACTCCCATTTTCCTGAAAACAACAGGAGTAAAACAAAAAGCTTAGCAACAGGAGAAATGCACATGAGATAGCTATGGCTCTGGGATGGCCCAAAAGTGATTTCAAAGCCTCCTTCAAACTGCTGCCTTCTTCAGAGAGCTTCTGCCACTCAATCTGACTCCTTCCGTCCCCACAATTCCAGTTTCCTCTTCTGCACAAAACAACACATAAAAATAATAGAAAAATATCAAACAGTAACTAATTATTAACTAAATATAGCTAACGACTAAATCTGTATTTTTATGACCATTTCAACCAAAGCAGGGAACAAAGAAAAAAGAGCAAAGTCCCCCTAATACTACTTTAGTATTCTTGCAAACTCCATTTGTCTTTAAATATACAGTTTACAATACTGTTTATTTGGTTGTTAATAGGGATAGGAAAAAGATACACAATGAAAGAACTTGGAAGTGGGTTTACTTTTGTTCAATTATAAATCTTAAAATTAACACAAAACTCATATTGCATAGTCCACATAGTGTGAAACCTGAATATCTCTGCCATAAACAGTGTTTCCACCCCCAACTTCCGAAAAATTATCCATGATAAACCTCACTCTTGAATTATAGGCCAAGATCAGTTCCATCAAAATTTGTGTCAGACCTTGAGTAACCAATTCTGAAATGACTTCCACTTTACTTTCTGGCACTAACAGCTCAATGCTATGGACTTGCCCCCATACTACTTTTGTTCTGTTGTTTCATTACTCTGGCAAATACATACTGTGGAAAAGTCAATTCAGGGATACATTTTCCTCACTCCAACCCCAAAGTTCTTCTCATTCTGCAATTCTTTTAAACAGGCTAGTTATATATAATCTCACTCTGGAATGGGTCTGTTTTCATTTCTTTCCTTTGTCCTTTCAAATAGATGGCATATCTAAATTTCTAATATTTTCTAAACCCAAATCTCCAATCCAATGTTATCATCTCCAACAACAAATTACTGGGTACCATATCTACTCACCTATCTCAGGTTTGAATGGGATACAAGTGTATGCCCTTGAGAGAAAAGAGCTTACTTTAAAAGGGAGGAAGAGACTAGAGGTGGAAGAAATGGGTGTCAATACAGCTATCACTGAGTGGAAGGGCTCGAACTCCCCTGCATCCCATTTTCTTTTTCCAGAAAGCCATGGAGCCAGAAAACCTGGCTTTCAATCTGGCACTTCTATCTGTCTGCTCTAATATGACCAACCATCTCATCAGTCTCAACTTTGTATTCTCATCAGTATCATGAGGAAAAGACCTTAATTGATGGGATGCTGGGAAGATAAAATGCCAGAAATGTTACTGACACAAAGTGGTGAGTTCCAGTCCCCTTTTCTATAACTTAGAGTTCCAAGCCTTTCTAGTCATTTATTTCCAAATGAAAACATACATGATACTCCTTTAATACTATGCATGGGAAGACCAAAGAGCATTTTCTTCCAGTCTGAAGCAAATGGCTGAGACCCTGAAAATTCTGACAGAGAACAAGGAGTGCTCAGAGTTATTTATTTTGGCACAAACCTGCTGGCCGCTTGGTTAGATTGAGACAGTCTGCGTGGTAGACTTTTGGGCAGCCTGGCTTCTTACAAGAGACCAGCTGCCCGGCATCCCCACAGCTGAAGCACTCATCCTCACGCTCCTTTGTGACTTCACCCTGGGTCCTGCGCTTACCCTGTTGCTTCTTCTTAAATTTCTTGGACTTTTCTTCTGTCACAATAGGTTGATTCTAGAAGCCAGATATTGAGCAGTCAGCATTGTTATTTCTGTTGACACATTAGTTGTGCCATCTTGACCATTTTATTATCTCTTCTTAATTGACTTGAAAAGTCAGTCCTCAGAGGACTGTTGGCAAAGGTAAAACACAGATAAGGCACCAGGCACATTACCACGTTAAACATCATCTCTTTCAAAAGTCTTATTTTTATACTTATCTAATTTCAAAGATTTCTTTAAAGAATGTATTCATGTGTAGGTGTGTACACATTTATCAATTTATTCCACAACCTTTACTGAGCACTTAATATGAGCCTGGAAAGATTAGAAAATTAATTCGGAGTCCTTGCCATCAATAAAGGTATGTATCTTTATTTAAGTCATATTAGATTAAGTCCCACCAAGGACCAAGACAGATCCTGGTACAATCAGCAGGTTTCCTCAATGTTCCTTAAGGACCACTCTTGGCCACCAAACCATCACATTATTCCTCTTAGCTTAAACTAAAAACATCCAGGACTACTCTTCAAGGCTTGTAGTCTAAGAAGGCAATGTTTACTACTCCTAGTCACAGTGAGCATCTACATTTCTACACTTGTGGTCCAGCACACACATGTGTGAAATGCTGCCCGATATAAGACCTCAAAGAGGCAGAACTGATTTCTCTAACATACTTAGTTTGGACACTTATAAGGTGAACTCAGTTACTAGTTTTAATTATGTGACATAAGTTAGCTGGGAACAAGATCATTTAGCCATAGAAAAGATAAATCACCAGTCCTATAATGAGGAGGTTTCAAAAAGTTCCTGGAAAAATTCCATTTTTTAAAAATTCCATTTTCCCACAAACCTTTTGAAACCCCTTCATATAATTAAATATGACGTTGCTTAATTAAGAAGATGTAAGACTTTAGTGCATGTTTTTCATCTTCATGTGGTATTTTGCTTATAATTAATTCTTTTTTCTAATTGGTTTCTATGCCAATTTGCATTTTTTAGTTTCTTGTATGCACATTATAATAAACAATTCATACAGGGAAATACTCAAGGTTGGAGTCACGGCATAATCTGCTTTGTTATCAAAATTAAACTTCAAATTTTCAGTGTGTTGTTATGATAGATAATTCTGAAATCATCTATTATGGTTCCGTTCAATATGTGGATAATCACTAAAAATGATAGTTAAAAAAAAGAAGAAAGAATTGTTATAATATTTAAGAAAACCAGGATTCAGATGTACAAATGATTCTTCACAGTTACAGTATTATAATTCAGTCAAAGTGCACACACAAAAATAGAAAGTTGGATATACCAATGTACTTGGTTACAATGGTGAAATTGTTAACTACAGTGTTATACTACATTTAAAATCTTAAAATCAACTGTAGATTCCTAGGTGTATTTAAAGGGTAAAAGGAAGTGATAGATGATAGACATCCATGCAGAAAGACAGACATACAATGCATTTAAGTAGTTTTATTAGAAGACAGATAGACAGATCTGAGTGAGACCAGCTGGGACTAATTAGGAGCTAAGTAACCAGATATTCCTATTTCCATTTTACAGCCTTTTTTTTTTTTTGAAGCTTGAAGCGTATTATTAATTAAAGTGAAATTGCTCAAAACACTTTAACATTACCCAAAGATCTTTACTTGTGTAACCAAATCCATCACCACAAGCTAAATCAAATTGCCAAAGGTCAAATTAACATCTATTCAATATAATTATTTCAAAGAGACATCTTTTTAAGGCTAAGACCCAGCCTTGACTCTGGTGTGAAGAAGAGGACTGCACCAGTATTCCCAACGGTGAAGCTTAAAAGGATGGTACCTTTGGCCTTACACCCAGGAAGCCACTGCAGTTTGGGGCTCCACATTTGCAAACAGTCTTTCCATTCCCAAGACATTCCAGGTTGTAGTTGAAGGTAAGTTCTGTGCCTGTGTATAAGAGAAGGTGGAAAATGTTAATACCTCTGGCATTTGTTGTTGTTGTTATGTGCCATGGAGTCGGTTCCAACTCATAGCGACCCTGTACAGGGTTTCAGAGGCTATAAATCTTTACGGGAGCAGAAAGCCTCATCGTTCTCCCATGGAACAGCTGGTAGTTTCGAACTGATAACTCTGAGGTTAGCAGCCCAATTCGTAACCACTACGCTACCATAGCTACTTACCTCTGGCATTAGTGACATAAAATTTGTAACAATCGCAAAGGATTTGGTATCCAAAACAATAGATTAAATTTAAAAAGATCAAAAGGGCTCATGAACTCTAATTGTTAAGTGCTGCTGGGTCAGTTGTGACTCAGAATTTCCAAGGAGTAAATGGTGGATTTGAACTGTGGATCCTGTGGTTACCAGTCCACTGCTTATTCTACAGCATTACACCAGGACACCATGGACACTAATACATTAATATATTCTAATACAGAAAAACAGAAAAATTTAAAAGACCTTTTACTAGAGGTTAACTACCAAGTTCATTTGCTTTCTAATTTAGACTGTTGTTAAATGCTAAGTCCTTTCCGACTCAAAGAGTTTGAACCACAGATCCTACAATTCAAACTGATCTTGTGGTCCAGTGCATTACCCAGCAGTGATACACTAGGACTCCAATTTAGACTAGACACATCAACTAATTACAAGAAATAAAAACTACAACACCTTATGGTAAATCAAGTATGAGCAAAACCTGTCAGCACCCAAGGAAGAGATATTGCAGTACAGAGTAAGAATAGACATCTTTGGACTGGCTTCACACCCTAATCACACCACTATTTACAACGGAGAAATAAATGCCTGCTCTACCAATTTTGCAAGCCAACAGAGAAAATATGCCATAATATATAGAGAAGTAATCTGTAGAGTTCAAAAAGAGATGTATAGATTTAAGGTACAAAATATACATTTTCTGTCAAAGGTACATTTCATCAACACCGTCAGACCAAATAAAACACGAAAATATTCTAAATCAAGGCATGCATTAGCTGTAAGGAAGGGGAGGCCTAAAAGAAAGATTTTTACATGTAGTTGTGGGTGATGGCTTATAGATAATGTATAAAATGTAAAATCATTTATAATTAAAACTATTAAGCTTTAGAAAGATTTGCCTTTCGAGACAGAAACATATCCTATCAATAAGGCTAACTATATATAATTCTTCATTCAACATTGGAAACAGACTATTATTTCTTGATTCAATAGAGTAAAACATAAGTAGTTGGTTAATATTTAAAGGTCATGTAGTTTGTTTCTGGTGAGAGGATCACAGGAAGCAAGACTGACCAAGGCAACAGCAGTGACACATTTCTCAACTCTCACCCTGAGTGAGCTTACTGAATGAAAAGTCCATTCACACTACTCTTTACTATATTAAATTTAATATATAAAAATAGATATTTTTATAAACTTAAAATGCTTATAATGCCAACTCCACAGTGTACATAAACACAAGATAAGACGCTTGGCATAAATTGATAATCACTGACGATCTACTCAGTAAGTATAAACCCACAAGGACTAAATCAGAAGGCATTAGTGTTAATAAAGGAACACCTGATCCAATTCATGAAAATTTCAATATGCAGTGATCGAAGAGGGGTCTGCAATGATTGGGGATAGCAAAAGGCACTGAGGAAGAAATCAGCAAAGAGTGAGCATGGCACACATTAAAAAACAATAAGTGATGAGTGCATAAAGAGCAAAGGAAGTTGGATGATCAAGGAAAGCAGGCTACCAAAGTCGTCTCTCTCATTTCCCCATCCCACTCATGTAGACGGAAACCCAAGTGACAAATGGAACAAGGTCTTCTGAATTTCCATACAACTCAATGTGTGAATGAAAAGACATATACACACATACTCCGTTTATATTAAAACGCCTGTCCACATCCATGGCTTATGACAACATTGAATGTGTACAAGATACAATTCTGGGGACGGAGGGCTACAAAGCCAAGAAGTGACTGGCTTATAGGCTTTCAAGAGGGAACCTAGAGCCAGGGGGCCTGGAGGAAGGCAGAATCTCCAGTGAGTAGTACCCAATCTGTCTAGGCGGAGCTGATGAAATGAAATGCAGATGGGTCTCTCGTGATACAATAGTGAATAATTGTTATCAGGACTGATTGTGAGGGCTGGAAATGTAAAGGTAGACATTTTATAGCAAGGAAGGGAGTGATTAACTTCCCAGTGTATGAGCGGAGGTCCCTAGGAGGATCAACAGAGAAGAGCGGAGAGCAGGACCCTACCCAGAGAAACAGTGATGCCTGAGATGGAGGCAGAGACGATGATGTGGAGCGATGGAGAAGCTGCGGACTTTAGATCTTGG
>NW_006408760.1:2057953-2064794 GCF_000296735.1 Chrysochloris asiatica
AAACACAGAGGAACAGAGATCCAGGTGGTGGGAGGGTCAGGTAGATTACTGGATAAAACAGACTATCTTAAATGGAGGGAAGAATTAATGGAATATAAGGTATTGAAGAGCAGAGATGTCAGCTTGAGAACTAAGGTGCGCCTGACAGAAGCCATGGTATTTTCAATAACCTCATATGGATGCAAAAGCTGGACAGTGATGTGTTTTGGAAGAAGTGTAGCCAGAGTGGCTCCTTGGAGGCCAAGATGGCTAAGCTTCATCTGTCATACTTTGGACACATTGTCCGGAGAGAACAGTTGCTGGAGAAGGATGTCATGCTGGGTAAGGTGGAGGGTAGGAGAAAAAGAGGAAGACCCCTAACAAGATGGATCAGCCAGGTGGCACACTGATGGACTCAAGTGTGGCAGCGGTAGTGAGGTTGGCCCAGGATTGGACATTGTTTCGTTCTGCTGTGCATGGGGTCGTTATGAGTCGGTTCTGACTTGGCACCTGACAACAACAACAACAACAACATGCTACCAGAGCTCCTTCCTTATATATTATACATATATAGATAAAATGCCACCAATTTTATAAACTGCTATTGTAATTATGCCAATCTATCTTGTTGGGCGTCTTCCTATTTTTCGCTGACCCTCCACTTTACCAATTTATGAACTGCTGTTGATCAGAGCTATCAAGTCAATTCTGATTCATAGCAACCACATATAGGTTTTCCAAGGAGCGCCTGGTGTGTTTGAACCACAGACCTTGTGATTCAAACCAACCTTGCAGTCCAGTGCTTTATCCCACAGCACCATACTATAAAGTCTTTTATTTCCAATTCAGATGCCATATAGCATTTTTTTGTTTGTTTGTTTATGGAAAAATTCCCTTTTTAAATTTTTTACATATTTTATTGTGAATTGAGTGATAGCTTAACATGGGAGAACATCAATTTTACACTCATCCTATCATATTTTGTTTCACTGCAATGATTACAATCCCCTCCATGCATTATCATTCAACAGTATTTGTTTTTTGTTTTGTTTTTTAATGTACACAAAAACACTCAGGATTATATAATCATTTAAACAACCAACCACCAAAGGGTACATTTTGCAAGCCTGCCTCCTGGCTGCCAGCACACAGCTTTCTCTTTCCATGAGTCTGGAGTCCTCAACTGCTCTGTCTCTCCATGTCATCATCTCTGTCTCCATCTTTGACATCACTACTTCTATGGATAGGGTCCCATTACATTAATTTTTTTTTTTAATTAAATGTTTTTATTTTGGATTGAGTGAAAGTTTACAGGGCACATCATTAGCTTCACATTCAACCATTCATATAGCTTGTTTCATTACATTGATTATTATCCCCTCCATATATCATCAGTTAACAGTGTTTCTCTCTCTCCTCTTTATGCCATATAGCATTTTTAAAATGTGCTTTTATAGCTTTAATGTGAGAATTCCTATTACAAGATGGAAACCTATCAAATTTTCTCTAATACCATCCATTCCGAAACCTTGACACAATTTATCATTTTTAAAAATCAGTGTCACTTAGGCCAATACAGTGCACTGATTAAGCATATTAAACTTATAAAGAAAAATACCTGGGTGGGGTATGCCGCAGGGAAAGGAATGCCACAGAATAATAAAACAAAACAAAAAGCAACAGATCAAGAGTAGCACAAATTTCGCTGTAACTAAGTTATCTGGACTAGGCACAGGAACAGTTAACATTTTCTATAATTACACATCAGGTTCCCATGAACCATATATAACTCTTTGGTAACTAAAAACTATGTTTGCTGAGATCAACAGAGACTGAGCAAAGAGCTTCAGTCTTCCAAATGTTTACATGGGCGTTTTGCTTCAACAGTCATTGGACTATACAATTGCAAATTATAGATCTCAGTTTCAGTGTAAGCAGAGTGTTCTTCAAAAATTTTGAGTATCCAAACAAATTTATTTTGAAAAGCCATATGCTTCCTTGTGTATTTCAAAATTTATAAATTTTGGAAAAGCTTAAATATTTAAAAAATCATATAAACTTGAGGGTATCAAGTATACATATGCCTAAACTATTCATCAAAACTACATTTCGTGCTTTCAATATAAGAAAAATAACTTTGCTGTCAAACTTATTCAACCACATTAGACTTTCAATTCGAATCAACATCTTAACTCCTGTCCTGGTTACAATCATCACATTGGTAAATTCACATTCTTAAAGACACAGATGGACCACAATAGCACGTGTACATTCTCCAAATGTCAGGTTCTTTGGTGCTTGAGAGGTGAGGGTCCACAGACCATAAAAGGATTCAGATAGTGAGAGTTGAGGCTTCAGGTTGCAAAGTGAGTGAAAGCTTATTGTGAAAGGGAAGGTGAGAAATGAAACTTGGAGGGAGAGCTGGTGTTTCCTAAGGGTGACCAATTTTTGGAGAGTTCATATAAAAGTGAAAGGTCTGGAAATCTAGACCCTTAAAACTATACATGCCCAAATACCACCTAATTGCTATTTGCTTAAAGTGCTGTTAAATCGATTCAGACTCATAGCAACCCTATAGTTCCAAGGCAGTAAATCTTTGTGTGAGTAAAACACCTCATCATTCTATTGCAGAGCAGGTAGACGACTCAAATCACTGACCTTGTGCTTCACAGTCTAGTACTTATTCTACAGTGCCAAATCAGGACCTATACCATTGTATCTCCTCATAAGTATGTATACCTACCTCATTTTGGAGCATTAAAACATGGAATTTCTAGACAATAAAGCCTGAAGTTCTGCTTATACAGTTCAAGAGTTTGTAAAACATCCTTAATTGATTCTTACCTGCTTTGATGTCACTCAGGGCAAAAAGGCCAACACGGGTATCTCCATTCACAGACCATTTCTGTGTTTCACAGTTGGGCTGACAGCAATGATTCATGAACCGAGCATAGTTTCCTTTGGGACCAGCATCAATGATCCGGTCCTAGAATCCCAAGAGAAGCTATGCATCAGACTTCCTGAGATCTTTGCTATTGTTCATTAAAATTAACACTGTGCTCTACAATAAGCTAGAGATCCCTTTTGGTAAGTTTGAGTTCCCACTAGAAAAGAACTTCTGTTAAATGTGGTCCCTGGACAAGCAGCAGCATCACCATCTGGAACTTGTCAGAAATGTAAATTCATGGGTTTCATTCTAAGATACATTGAAGTAGAAACTTTGGATTAAGGACCAGTAAGGTGTGTTGATAAAAGCTTACCTGGTGATTCTGATGCATGCTAATAATTAAGAACTACTGCTCTGGTAACATAGTGGTAACAAGTCAAGCTGTTAACATCAAGGTCAGCAGTTCGAAACTACCAGCAGTTCCTTGGGAGAAAGAGGAAGCTTTCTGCTCGCCTAAAGATTCACAGACTCAGAAACCTTATGCAGGGTTTGCATCAACTCCACAGTATACTACCACCACTTCTCTAGAAATAACGCTTTTCCCATCCTGCAATTAGGAGTTCTGAACTTCAGTTACATATTTAAAATCACCTAAGGAGACTTGAGGAGTCCTGGTGTGGTGCCATGAACTAATGCGCCAGAGTGCAAAATAGTCTTAACTGCAAAGTCAGTAGTTCAAGCTCACCAGTGGCGCCTTGAAAACCCTATACAAGTTTGCTATGGGTAGGAATCGACTCAATGGCACTTAGCAAAAACACCACCAGGAGACTTGAACACTAGAGTACAGGCACCATCTCAGACCAAGTGAATCAGTACATGCTGTCAAGCTGGTTCTAATTCAAAGCGACCCTATGTAATGTTTCTGAGGAGCGGATGATGAGTTTAAACTGACCTTACATTCCAGCACATTAAGCTACAACTTGAGATGCTCACAAATTTATACACCAGGAAAGGTTCTGTTATAAAAGCTAAGGGAAATGTTTCCAAGGAGTGGCTAGGGTTCAGCACTGCAATGCCAATTCTATAGAACCATATCAACTTGTTAAATTGTTTTTGTGTTATTGAGTTGATTCTAACTCATAGTAACCCTGTGGAGGGTTTCTGAGGCGTTAGACACATAGTAGGATGCTAAACTAAGAATAAGCCCGAAACATAATCCTGTTGTTGTTAAGTGCTGTTGAGTCAGTTTAGACTCATAGCAACCCTGTATAGTTTCGGAGGCTTTAGATATATACACTGGTGGTGGTGGTGGTGGTATACCATGGAGTTTGTTTTAACTCATAGTGACCCTGCATAGCGTTTCAGAGGCAATAAATCTTTACATGAGCCTCTTAATTTTCCTGTGGAGCAGCTGGTAGTTTCCAACTGCTGACCTTGAGTTAATAGCCCAATTTGTCGCCACTATGCTAACTGAGATCCTTAGATACACTTGTTATTATTATGTGCCATGGAATAGGTTCTGACTCATAGCGATGCTGTTCAGGGTTTCCAAGGCTGTAAATCTTTATGGGAGCAAAAAGCCTCATCTTTCTCCCGTGGAAAAGCTGGTAGTTTCAAACTGCTGACCCTTGAGGTTAGCAGCCAGATTCATAACCAATATGCTACCAGAACTCATTAGAGATACACTAGGATGTAAAAATTTATGAATAAATCCCAATTATAATCCTGTTGTTCTTAAGTCCTGTTGAGTCACTTCGGAATTATAGAGACAGCACTTAACAACAACAACATAGGGTTTCTGAGACTTTAAATTGTTGTAAGAGCAAGGGGGCCAAAATTTTTTTTATCCTGCAGAATGGCTGGTGGGCTCAATCTTTCAACCTTGAAATATAATCCCAGGCACCAATAAACTCATCAGCAAATTCTTATAATTGGCACTTTTCATTACTTACTTTGTCTAGGGTAAGCATATAGAAATTAGTGATATCATGTTCTTGGGCATAACGAATTCGAGCTCTGCACTCTTCTTCATCGATTAGCTCACCCACATACTCATTCACAAATTCACCCTAGAAAAAGAAACAGCTATTGACATAATGACAAAAAGTGTAACTGTGGTAATACATACATCTTAAAACATCAGAATGTCCAAGGCAGAAATCAGTCAGTTAAAGAATCCCACCTTCCCAAGCCCACCAACAGAAAAATTAGGGTTTACAATACATTAAAGATAACTTAGAATGGAAAAATAGCAAGCAAGCTAAGGCTCTTTTAAAATAAAAATGGACAGTTAATCCCTTACCAGATCGAAAGTCAATTTCCTTCACTTGTGATGCGTTCTTAGAGCTTGCACTGCCTCCTTCCACTTTACTTTGTACACAACACCCTAAAGTCACACTTTCACAAATGGTGTTCCTCTTCCTGCAGTGCTTTAACTATTCCTTACCTGAGCCAACAACAACTACCTAATCTTTAACGCCTCCCCTTATAATATCCTCAGAGACAACAGTGTCAGTCCTTCGCCACATGCTTCCAAAATACCCTGTGCTTCCATATTGGTGATTACATGTCCAAGGACTAGAGAATGTGAATGTTATGAAAGAATGGATCAGGTCTCTTGTATAGACTATTGCATTCTCAACACTGTGTCTGCTAATACTAAATACATAACAAATACTTAGCAAATTACTAAGAGACTAAATCATATTTATTGCCTTTCATAAAAACAAATTTCATTAAATTCTCCAGAAAGAATAATCGGAGTAAAGTTTATTTTACTAGAATGTGAATGAATATTTTTTATATGAACAACAAATAATATGTCAATTTACAGGTGCTTTCCAGGTTCCAAGCTGTATATGCTAACATACTTGATTAGAGAAGGCTCTAAACTTTAATGGCCGTAAATAAAAACTTAGTTTTTCCATTAAAAATAAGATGTCACCTTATAAAAGATCATCGACACCTCTGTATCATGTGCTCATTATTTTACCAGTCCTGGGATTTTCACAAGGGCAAGGAAGGGTATATGATCTTACATACTGATAAGTTAAGAGGTATTGCTTTATATAATTTGATGAACTGGACTTTTGCTTATGGATCCAGGTTCTCACATCTGCAATCCTCATAAGCATTCTTCGTATCAAGGAACAGCTTGCTTCCTCAGTGTACTGGGTTGATGTTGCTGTTGTGTGCTGTGGAGTAAGTTCCAACTCATAGAGATACCACGTAGGGTTTACGAGGGGGTAAATCTTTATGGCAGCAGAACGCCTCATCTTTTCCCAATGGAACAGTTGGTAGTTTCGAACTGCTCACCTTGCAGCTCGCAGCCCAATTCGTAACCACTATGCTACCAGAGCTTAGGATGGGTAATTTAGTCCCAGGATATTTAAAAAAAAAAAAAAAAAAAAAGGGAGGTGCTGGTGGTGGTATGTAGCTTTAAAGGCATGAAGTGGCTGATTTAAAATCTTTAATGAATGTATTTAGTTTTCTGAATGACGGGGGTAAGGTAGAAACCCAACTAAATGGTTTTACACTCTTTTCTAGAATGTGTCCTTTGGACATTTAAATGAAGTTAGGTTTTTTGTTTTGTGTGTGTACATTAAACATTTTGCTTTGTTTTGAAATACGAGAGGTAAAAGGGAAGCCACAAGGAGGAAACAGAATAATTGTGCTATAGGAAGGGACTGTAATCAGTGAGATAAAACAAAGCGTGTAATTCACTGAATGTAAAGCCAATGATCTTGTCTGGATGTTGTTGTTAGGTGCCATCGAGTCGGTACCGATTCATAGCAACCTTATGCACAGCAGAACAAAACATTGCCTGATCCTGGAACAACCTCACTACTGTTGTCACGCTTGAGTCCATTGATACTGCCACTTTGCCAATCTATCTCGTTGGGGGTCTTCCTCTTTTTCTCTGACCCTCCACCTTACCAAACATGATATCCTTCTCCAATGACTGACACCTCCTGA
>NW_006408760.1:2064894-2066224 GCF_000296735.1 Chrysochloris asiatica
TGATGCTGCATGGAGGGGATTGTAACTATGGCAATGAAACGATATACAATAGAATGAATGTACAACTAATGTTCTCCCAGGTAAACTATCCTATAATTCACAATAAAACATTAAAAAAAAAAGATATGACTCTGTCAAATAGACAAGTGATGTTGGATTATGTGGCAAATCAGCCATGGCAGTGCCTATGAAACAATCCACAACAGACTTGGGTTTCAAAAAGTTTGTGCAAGATGGGTACAGAAAAAACATATGGAAGAGCACAAACAAAAGCGTTTGGACATCTACCAACAAAATTTGGACTGATACTTGAAGAAAGGTAAGTTTCTTAAGAAAAAAAAACCCAAAATGTTACTGATGACAAGACACGGATTCAACACTACAAGCCTGAGAGAAACCGATAGAGTATAGAGTGGAAATATTCTCAATGGGCAACCAAGAAAAAGTTCAAAAGTTAACCATTAGGGAAAAAAGACAAGATGGTGGATTGGGTGGAAGTGCAGTAAAGAGTTCCGCCAGCAACAACACAGAATACCCGACCAAGCAGGCTCATGGGATGGGCCCAGAACTCTGAACCACATATAAAGCTATATTTAGAAGGTTGGAAGGCTTACAGCTGGGGGAATTTGTAGCAGAAACAAGAAATCCATTGCTTTCTAATTCAAGATGCTCAGCTGCTCCAGGAGCTGCCATCTTGGGTGAGACCAAACAGGGCAAGGATCTGAGCGGCCACAGATGCCTGGCAGAATCGCTGAGATAAAGGTATGGACATTCTTTTCTTTTGGTAGCTGTTCATTGGTCCCTTGCTGTCTGCGCACCTCCATTCTGGTGACTATAGGGGTGCCTGAGCTAGTGAGCACCCCAGCCGCACCCTTTGAGGGTTCTACTATGTATGCACACAGATTTCCTCAAAATTTAAAAAGACAAGTTCCAATTAAAACCAAACGGCCACAGCCGGCCCTGAACTGTTTACAACTAGAAAAAGGCCTTAACGGGGATGTGGAGCAGGATAAGCAGGAAAAAAAAAAAAAAAAGGAATTAAGCCGAAAATTAAATCCTAAATTACGGAAAAATGACCAACAGTGGCATCTTGAAATTTCTCAAGAAGAGTGAAAAGGGAAGCCCATTTCCTGATCACATCTACCTGGAGGCATTCAGAAAGAATAAAAAACATCAAAATACATACCTATTTAAGTATTAAGCCACAGATAACCCCTAAATATGCACAAAAAACAGAAGCAGATGACCATATCTGCACATGTCCAGAAATGAGATCAAGTGACTGAGGCAAATGAGCTGGAAGGAGACCTACACTCCATACTGGAAGATG
>NW_006408760.1:2078899-2085243 GCF_000296735.1 Chrysochloris asiatica
ACTTAGACATTGGCTATCTAAAATGAGGGGGCAATAAAGGCACGAAGTGACTGGCTTACAAGGTTTCAAGAGGGAGCTTAGTTTAAGAGTGTGGGGGGAAAGAAAGAGTCCCCAATGAATAGTTATCATCTTGTCTAGATGGGTCTTGTGAAAGGAGATGGGGATAAGATTCGTATGATTCAATAGTGAATAACTGTTATCATGACTAATCGTGACTGTCACACTTGTAAAGGTAGAAGTTTTGTATCAAAAAAAGGGGAGTGATTAATCTTACAGTCCAGAAACAGAGGACCCTAGGACCATCAAGAGAGAACGAACAAATAGAATGTGGGTCCTTATCCAGAGAAACAGCAGCTCCAGAGAGGGAGGCAGAGATGGGGGCATGGAGAGGGGGGGGCGGCTGAGGACTCTAGATTCATCAACTAAGAAGAGACGGACTAAGAGCTGGTGGCCAGGAGCAGACTTGCAGAATGTGCCGTTTGGAGATGTAAATTATTATACATATGCCTGAGTGGGTTTTTTTTGTTTGCATGTTTTTTAAAAAGCTAAAGTGGATAGAGAGAAATACTTTTAACTCATGGTATATGGAGGGGATTATAATCAATTTAATGAAACAAGTTATATGAATGGTTGAATGTGAAACTGATGATGTGCCCTGTAAACTTTCACTCGATCCACAATAAAAACCTTAAAAAAAAAATCATAAAACAAAAACAAAAACCATGAAGCCATGATTTTCCGACATATTGATCATCAATTCTTCTGAAGGCACTGTTTCCAGCTCTAACCTTTCTCTAATGAATTCCGTGAGTCAAGATTGCAGTTTTGCAATGCTCAAGAGACTCAATAGTAAAGTACAACAGACAAGGAACGATAAACATTTTAGGAATTGTAAAAGGTAGGTTTCTTGTCCACAATTTACATGTCACATCTTACATGATTTTAAAGGTTCCTTGAGTAAACCCATCTTTATAGGCAAGCACCTTAACATTATTTCCTCTCCTTTACCCACCCCTTCAGCCTAATTCTCACTCCCTATATCATGTTGTTGTTGTTATGTGCCACTGAGTTTGTTATTCCAAGGCTGGGCATACGTCACAGTCTACCTCTATTTCATTTAGCCCATGTATACCTCCCAGAGTCTTGACTACTAGCGGACATTGGGTTCACCTGTCAACTAATGCAATCTAGACATCTAAGTGGGATAGGAAGGATAACTAGGGAAGATGGTTACAGAAAGCCTGTAAGCCTATAACGGACTGAATTATCTAAAAGGAGTCTAGATTATACCCAGGAAAACAGGCTTCTTGTTAAGCCATGGTGGAGTATGGGGCCTCAGGTAGAATTCTGAGCAACAATTAGAAATTTTGGGGGTGGGACATTCCCAATTGAAAAGACATACAGACCAACCAAGAACAGGTACAGGAACAGAAAATATTGCTTGAAAGTGAGACCAAGTAGTGGTATGAAAAAAAAGAATAAAAAACAAGTCTGTTTGGCTGTGACATTCTCAAGCAACTTGTTTGCCCCTGAGTCATCAAGGCAAGAAAAAAAGTCAACCCATCAGGGTATATTCCTGTCTAAGACTGAACCTCAAAGGAAACAAACGAATAGTCTTGTATGTTTGCTGGCAACCAACTAATGAGCAGAAGTGGGGGGGGGGTAACATTTGAAGGGGTAAGATTGGGGTTATAGAGTGGATCAGGTAATTGTTTCCCAACAAAATTCTCAGAGGACACAGCCCTTGCTACCCTTGAAAACAAGGAGCCGGAAACATTGTCGAGATGGAAAAAAATAACTCCACACAACTATCATGACATTTTTCTCATCGATGTAGTTTCAACTGTTTTTAAAATAAGACCCTATGACCATCCTGTGTCCTTTCAGAAAATATATCAAGATTATCCCTTTGGAATCCAAAAAATTGTCTCCAGAACTTTCTAAGCAGACTGCTCTGCCTTTCTCATCTTTGACATCTTCACAATCTTCCTTAAAACACTTGAACCATCTAAAAACTCTTGGTTTCATGTGGGACTACATTCTCTTAGACTTTCTGCTGAGCCTCAATAATTTGAGAACATAACTAAACAGTATTAAAATTTTATCATCATTCCTTACCCATGGCACAAAATGTATCCCTTTACTTTTTTCTTTGAAGGCAAAGGCACCCAAACAATGTATTACTGAGAGAACATGCCAGCAGCCATCCGCTGATCACAGAGACATGTTGTAACAGGTTCTACTTGAAATAAACCATGCACATATGAAACACAAGCTCAGTACCAATAGTTTTTGACGTAAGTGTGTAAAGAACTTTAGAGACAAAGGAGACCAAGCACTCTCAAGATTCCAAACTCAGAAGAACATGGTGAGATACAATATATTAATCCCTAAAGTGTGTTATTTCCCTCCATGATAAATTTTCTCACATTCACCAAGAAGAATTAATCAGTAAAGTAACTACAAAGGAAAAGAAAACTTACTCACTAAGAAAAGTTCTCTCACCTTTTTAATATCGGTTTTTGTCCGGAGGCCCCAGCCCCTCTGCAACGTGCGAAAAATTTCAACCTCTGGATACTGGCGCTTGGTGAAGCACTGGTTTTGGCAGCGCCCCCCAGCAGGACACACTGTAGGATGGCACTCATAAAGCAGCATGCGATTGATGCACTCAGAGTCTATCCCACAGGGGTTTTCATCAGTAGCCTTACAGTTGCAACGGGGAATTTCAGACAAGTCTGCAGTGAAGATCTGGACCCTGCCAATAGGACGATTCACCTGGAAAAGAAGCATGTAGTAAAGTACACCAGGCAAGTCAACAAGAGATCATTTAAGACTTGTAAAAGGCAACTGCTAGTCCTTGAAGTTGCATGTGACATCGTACATGATTCTAAACTATCAATATTTTAGTAGTTTGATATATTAACAATAAAGTTTAATTTGATATGAAAAATATGAAAAAAATTAATTCACCCTAAGACAAAACAAAACAAAAACAAAAAAAATTTTTGAAGCGGATACACCAATAACACTGTAAACTAGATTTCTGATATTGCCAGATAGTAGCACCACTTCAGATTCTGTTATGAAAATTTCTACAATTTCTGAAGTAGAAATTGTTGGAATGAAAACGTTTTTTGAAAACTGGATTTCAACATGCAGAAAATGAAACAGTATACACGCCTCCCACGACAAATTGAAACTACTGAGGACTTAAATGTGCAATATATCAAAAGACTTTACGAAAGTGAAATACGGGGACAAAATATTCTGAAACCATATACACCTACTTGAAGTATACTGTAATTATTTCACTTTACTTGGATATACAATCAATGACCATGGAAGAATTAGTTAAGAAATCAAATGATGTATTGTATTGGACAATTTTCTTCCAGATTTTAAAGATTTCCTTCAACTATTTAAAGTATATGTAAGATGTATGGCATATTTATTATTGGAAGATAATTTGAAAGGAGCCCTAGTATTATAGTGAGCTAATGAAAATTTCTTTAACGTATTTTAAAAAAGCAAAGGTGTCAGCTTGAGAACTAAGATGCACATGGATCCAAACCTTGGTACTGTCAATATTATATGCCATGGGAAAGCTGAAAGATGAATACGAAAGACTGAAGAAAAATCGATGTAATTTGGATTATGCTGTTGATATGTTGAATGATATTCACTTGACACCATAGAGGATGAAACAGAGTTAAGGAAAGGAGGATATGGAATATGTGATGCACTGCTTCCATGAACATCCTCTTCCTTTGCCAGGAGACCAGAAATAGATTAATAACAGTGGCATTTCTACAGAACACTGGCTCTATGATAATTAGTTATAAAATACTGAGTAATCTCTCAGCTGGTAAAAGACACTGCAATGACCAATAGAAACTATTGGCACCCTGCTTAAAGTGGCACCCAGGCATTGGTCATACGGACATATTACATTATGCAAATCTGCTGCACAAGACCTCTTTAAAGAGTAAAGAGATCAGTTGAGGACTGAGGTGTGCCTAACCCAAGACACAGTATTTTCAATCGCCTCACATGTATATGAAAGTAGGACAATGAATAAGGAAGACTGGAGAAGAATCAATGCATTTGAATTATGGTAATGGTAAAAAACTACCATGGACTACTAGAAGAACAAACAAATTTGTGTTGGAAGAACTATAGCCAGAATTCTCCTTAGAGGCCAGTAAGGCAAGACTTTGTTTGTCTCATACACTTCAGCAATGTTTCTCATGAGAGAACCCTGTCCCTTGTAAAGGGCATCATGATTGATAAAGTGGAGGGTCAGAGAAAAAGAAAAGGATTCATGACAATTGGATTTACACAGTGGCAGGAGCAATGGGTTCAAACTGGATTTCTGTACACTAATAATGACAGCGCTGAAAGGAACTTAGGAAAATCACCCAAAGGAAAAAAATCTAACCACACAAACAAAAGAACTAAACAAACAAAACTAGAAAACTATAAGAACCCAAGAGAGTTACAAAAATAGAAGAATATTCAATGTAAAGAAAATAAACCTCCTCATTATCTCAACCAATAAATAAAATCATGATAAACTGAAAAAAAAAAAAGAATAGCATTGTGAAAATATCAATACAAAAGCAATATACAGATACAACACAATCCTAATCCAGATTCCAAAGACATTCCTTTAAAGAGATGGAAAAAAGACTACAAACTTTATATGGTAAGGAAAGAGTCCCTGGATAAGCAAAGTACTGCTTAAGAAGAAGAACAAAGTTGGCAGCCTCTCACTCCCTGATTTCAAAATTTACTACATGGATACAGTAGTCAAAACAACCTGGCACTGGTACAATGAAAGACAGATTCATAGATAAATGGAACAGAATTGAGAATCCAGAAATTAACCCATCCACATATAGCCAATAAGTACAACAGATGATCATGGCAAAACTGGAAATCAATATGCAAAATATTAATACAAAACCTTTATCTCACACCATATACAAAACCAACACAACATTGATTGAAGAACTCCATGTGAATCCTAGAATTAGAAATATCATCAATGAAAAAATAGGGATAAATTTAAGGGCTCTAATTACAGGGCACACACTGAACTACCAAACTTTGCAAGAATTACATCAACAAAAGAAATGATTGAGATATATAAAAAACCAGAAACGTATGTACGTTAAAAGATTTTACCAAACGAATAAAAAGAGAGCCCACAAAATGGGAAAAAAATCTTCTGCAACACGGGACTAATTTATAAAATCTATACAACAGCTCTACATGAAAAAGACAACCCAAATGAAAAATAGGCACAGGATATGAACAGACACTTCATCAAGGAAGACATTAGGGCAGCCTGAAAACATTATAAAGAAATGTTTATAATAATTAGCCATTAGAGATGCAAATCAAAACAATGAGATGCGATATCACAGCATCAATAATAGCAGAAGTTCAAAAACGCAGAGGACGATGAAAGCTGGTGACGGTGTGGAGAGACTGGGACCATGCTACATTGCTGGTGGGAATGTAAAATGGTTCAACCACTCTGGAATACAGTAAAGAGTCTCCTCAGAATGTTGGAAATAGAAATATCTATGATCCACAGCAATTTCTCTACTTGGTATATATCCACAAGAAATATGAGCCAGAACACAAACAGATAGATGCACACCAATGTTTATCGCAGCACTATTCACAACAGCAAAAAAAAAAGATTGAGACAGCTTAAGTGTCCAATAATGGATAAACAAACTTTGGTACATACATACAATGGAATATTATGCTAAGATAAAGAATAACAAGCTGCAAACCAACACATAACATGTATGAACCTTGAGGACATTATGCTGAATGAAATTAGTAAGCCACAGAGGACAAATAGTGCATTAAGACCATTATTGTAAAAGCTAAAGAAAATATACTTAACAACATAAACTCATTCTTTGTTGGCTACCAGGGTGGGAGGGTAGGATGGAGGGGACATTAGAGTAGAGGTCAGAGTACAGATACATCACAGTTTGGGTGTTGAAGAGGGCAATATACAAGGAAAGGGAGACCAATACACAAGAAGGGGGAGGAGAACAGAAGAACACGGTAGATAAGAGAACACTTAGGTATATCTGCATGGGCTAAACAGTACAGAGGGAAATAGTGACGTATACTCAACCTTGGAACAACAGGGCTCTCTGATACAGGGATCGAGGCATAGTCTGAATGGGTAAGAGAGGAAACGATATTAAGGGGCTTTATCCGTAGAAGAATTGATGCCTTTGAGTTGAGGTGTTGGAGGAGAATACTGAGGGTGCCATGGACTGCCAAAAGAACCAATAGATCTATTTTGGAAGAAG
>NW_006408760.1:2085343-2095940 GCF_000296735.1 Chrysochloris asiatica
TGGAGAAGGATGTCATGCTGGGTAGGGTGGAGGGTCAGAGAAAAAGAGGAAGACCCCCAACGAGATGGATGGGCCAGGTGGCATCATTGATGGACTCGGGGGTGGAAACAGTGGTGAGGTTGGCCCAGGATCGAGCATTGTTTCGTTCTACTGTGCATGGGGTCGCTATGAGTCGGTTCCGACTCGGTGGCGCCTGACAACAACAACTGTCTTGTGGATACTGGTTTCCCTTGCCTAATATTGTAAATAGACACTTGAGTGAGATAGAAAGGAATATCAGGAAACATGATTAGAGAGAAAGCTTGTAAGCCCATCTTCATCCTATAACTGACTGGAATATCTAAAAGGGGTTCTAGAACTTGCCAAGTGAAATAGGCTTCCTTTGGAGCCTTTGTAGTGTTATAAACCATAGGTGAAACACTGAGCCCTATCCAGAACTTTCTGAGATGGGACATTTCCACTTGAAAGGCCATGTAGACCAGCCTCGAGCAGCTACAGGATTCTAGAAGATACTTCTTGAAAGAAAGCCCAGTAAGAAAAAACAAAAATGGCAATCTTGTAGCTATTACAAGAACAAGCAAGCTGTTCATCCAGGGAGCCATCAAGCCAAGCAAACAAGTCCCTTAAGGACAAACCCTCTCTCAAGACTGAAACTCAAAGGGAACACACAAGCAGTATGTAAGGTCATTGGCAAGCTCACTGGCGAATGTGTTAGTCTAAATGTGAGTGGAAGTGGGGGAAAGTCAGTAATGAAGATATGAGCTGAGTTCCACCATGTTCCATAGACTCCTGCTAACCTTGAGATGAGAGAGAAAAAAGGAAGGGCTATTTGGTCCGAAGTTTGCAGAGACTTGGGAACTCGTGAGCCCATATATAGTGACCTAGAAACAGAGGGCTAGGGTTCAGAGTGAAGCATCCAGCTGATACAAAGTGAGGGCAGACACATAAGAATGCCCAAACTTGCAGACAGTACGTTTTTGACTTACCTTCGATGGCCTAAAGGCCAGAGCTCAACTAGAGGAAGATAAAAGAAATTTGATACAGGAAGCAAGTATAAATTGCTACAATTTGATGAACTTCACCTGTATTTATGGCTTTGTGCCATGGAGTTGGTTCCAACTCATAGCGACCCTGTACAAGGTTTCCGAGGCTGTAAATCTTTATGGGAGCAGAATGCCTCATCTTTCTCCCGCGGAACAGCTGGTAGTTTCGAACTGCTAACCTTGTGGTTGGCAGCCTGATTCGTAACCACTGTAGTAGCTCAAAAGGCCAACCAAATGAGGAGTTTTCTCATCAAGGATAAAGCCTAGCCCCCACTTAGTGCACAGGGTTGATAGAGACTGGCAACTTAGACATTGGCTGCCTAAAATGGGAGGGGGATAAAAAGGCACAAACTGGCTGGCTTTCAAGTTTTCAAGAGGTTTACATGGCCTAAGTGGGACAGAGGTAAATAGTGATGCATGCTCAAACTTGGAACTACAGGGCTCTATGATACAGGATCTAAGCATAGTTTGAAGAGGGGAAATAATACTAACTTGCCCAGTGAAATAGTCCTCTTGCAAAGCCTTTGCAGAGTATAGGACCTTAGGTGGAATCCTGAGTCCCATCCAGAATTTTATGAGGTGGGACATCCCCACTAGCAAGGACAAGCAGACCAGCCTAGAATAATAGCTAGAGCAGCAGAAGATACATCTTCAAAGAAAGATCATCAAGAAAAACCCAACACAAAAATGTCAACACGAATAAGCAAGTTGTTCACCAGGACACCATCAAAGCAAGCAATCATGTTCCTTCAGGACAAACTACCATCTAAGACTAAACTCAAAGGGAACACATGAACAGGCATGTAAGCTTGCTGGGGACCACATTGGTCTACTGGTGAGAAGAAGAGCGGGAAAGGCATCAACGATGAGCAGTTTAAGACTCTAAATTCATGGGAAGAGACAGACTAAGATCTGGTGGCCAGGAGGCTGACTTGCAGAATGTGCCTTCTGAGTTGTAAATTATTATATATGCCTGGGTGTTTTTTTGTTTTAACCAAAAAAAAACCTCAAGTGACTAGAAAGAAATACTGTTACCTGATGGTACATGGAGGGGATTATAATCATTGTAATGAAACTAGGTATATGATTTGTTGAATGTAAAACTGATGATCTGCCCTGTAAACTATCACTCAATCTACAATAAAAACCTTAAAAAAAAAAAAAAGTTTAGTTTCAGAGCTTGTGGGGGAATACAGAATTCCCCCACACGGGAATGGAATGAAGAGATAAAACAGCTGAAGACTCTAGAATCATGGAAGGAGAGAGACTATGTGCTGGCAGGCAGGAGGCTGGCTTGCAGAATATTCATGCATGTTTTGGTTCAAATTAAAAATTTTTTTACAAAAAGGAATAGAAGCAATTACTGTTAACAATGGCACATGGAGGGGATTGTAATCATTGAAACAAAACAAAATATGACAGAATGAGTGAAAAACAGATGTTTTCCCATGTAAATTATCACGCAATTCACAATGAAAGATTTCAAAAGTAAAATGAAATCAACGAGTGAATAAATGATGTCTTTCTATAGACAGAAAAAAAAATGTGGGATGTTGTCTTTCAGGAAGGATGTCACCAAATAATATTTCGCATTAAGGACTGGGGACATTTTATTTTGATAGCAGCATTCTTCCATATTTTATCATGTTTGAACACCAACATTTAATAAGAGATTTATAAAAAGTAGTTTTATAAACATTTATTAAAATTTCAAACTAAGCTATTCTTTACTATTGTAAAAAACTAAGTAAAATGAGAAATTGTGATGACTATTTTACCAAGTAGACTAAGGGCAAAGAAAGCTTGTACAGTTCACAGTATTTCTAGTGTATTGTTAACATTAGTCATTACCATTAAGATTAAACCATGTATACAATTCAAACTAATTCAGAGTAATTTATCATTTTTCTTCATGACACTTAGAATATGTCTACCTGAAAGCACCTGTGGTTGTATATACAAATTTCATTATGAATAAAGTGGAACAGTGTCTCCATATGGAGTTTCCTGAATCCTTTTCTCACCTTTATATGTTTATAGGGGGGTGGCTTCTTGTCATTCTTCCGGTCTTCCTGCAGTTGTCTTAACTCTTTTTGGGCCTTTAATTCCTCAAACCGTGCTGCAGCTTCCTGAAGAGCTAAGAAAATACACAGGATAAGTCACTTAAAAATTTCTGAGTGGAGCTGCATACTGGCTTTTCAACAAAAATGTATTACGTACACTTCTCCCATAACCCACATTGAATGGTGCTGACTGCTGATAACTAGATTTCCCTCATAAAAACACTGGTTCCTTGAAGGCGGATGCAACAAACCAGTGCAAAGTTTAGATGGCGGTAAGAACAGTGAAGTTCAGAACATACACAGCTGTGATTTGCAATATTCTCTGTACTTTTATCTTCTCCCCAGTCTTGCTAGTGGTCAGCTCTGTCCATCTGAAACTACAAGACCTAAACTAAAATTTCTCTAGTAAGCACCAGTGCTCATAGTCCAAGTCTGTGTAATAAATCACAGGGCCTACATGAACGTGAGCACCCACTAAAACATCATGAGGCAACTGGAACTTTGGTAAATTTGTTCTTTATGGACAAGAATCCCATTCTACATCCAGTAAGTTCCACTTGCTTAAAAATCCACATTCACCTCACTTTGCAGACAGTCTTATACAAGTTCCGCAAAATCCAAATATATTCAAATCAAGTAGAAAGCATTGCATTTCAAAGGGCATCTAAATAAGGTAATTACCAATGAAAGGATACTATGTGCCCTGTTGTTTCACTTTTATTATTTGGCTGAAGCTTCAGAGTCACCTATCTACATTACTAAGAGAAACCTAAGGCTGCTTAAATGGTGAAATGTGGTCTATTGATTCTAAGACTCAATTTTTACTAATGCCTTCATTACTGGACTCGTTTACAAAAATCTCTTTTGACTCAAAGCATTCATGCTTTGACCTTTACAATTTTTACTCAACACTTGTTGGTTAATTTTGTTGTTTCCCACAAAGCTAATTAAAAAAATCCTTTTGTCAAATATGGCTGCTTGAGATTCTACTCCTTCATCAGAAAAGTGAAGTATTGAGTCTATTAAGTAGTTCCAGAACTCAGTACTGAGCATGATACTCAGAAAACAAGAGGTTATCTAATACGGCAAAAAACGTTCTTAGGGGAAATTCCAGTTTAGTAAAGGTTGGACTCAAAATGCATTGGTGGTAGGTAGGTAAAATGTTAGGCTGCTACCTGAAAGGTTGGTGTTTCAAAGCCACCAGTTTCTCTGGGGATAAAAAGGGGGCACTCTACTCCTGTAAAGATTTATAGTCCATGAAAACCTATGGAACAGATCTGCTCTATCCGTGGTGGGGTGGAATCAAATTGATGTCAGTGGGGTTTGGGTTTGGGTGGGCGGGTCAAATTTATTAAAAAATCATGTGGTTACATTCACATACAGCCCAAGACTGAATCTTGCTGATAAATGGAGTAGTTGCAAATTTTAATAGAACAGAAACTCAAGACAATGGAAATCTGTGTTGCTCTGAGAAACAAAATGGATGTTACCTTTTTTATAGGTCCCATCTACTCCTTTCCCCATCTTATCCTTGCTGCTAACATCCCCTTCCATGTAGGGGAAGACTCTGGCCTGGTGGGTCCACAGATAGTCATTTGACCCAAAGAAGAGTACAGGGAACTCGCCCACATCATGTCTCATCTTATCAATGTTGGAAGGTACAGCACGAGGATGGCAGATCTCAGCTGGCCACCACCTAGGAGAGGTAAAAACAAATGAGAAAATCTCGGGAAGGCTGCAAGACACTAAGAATGAAGAATATCTGTCAATAGTAAAGTCCCCAAACCAATAGATCTGTTTTGGAAGAAGTGCAGCCAGAGTGCTCCTTGGAGGCAAAGATGGCTAAGCTTCGTCTCTCATACTTTGGACACATTGTCCGGAGGGAACAGTCGCTGGAGAAGGATGTCATGCTGGGTAAGGTGGAGGGTGTCAGAGCAAAAGAGGAAGACCCCTAACGAGATGGACTGGCCAGGTGGCACACTGATGGACTCAAGTGTGGCAGCGGTAGTGAAGTTGGCCCAGGATCGAACATTGTTTCGTTCTGCTGTGCATGGGGTCGCTATGAGTTGTTTCCGACTTGATGGCACCTGACAACAACATAACGCATGTGTGTATCTGCAAGACAATGCTAAAACAATGTACATTTTTGGTGTATCTTGTGAGATTTTGGATAATCTGTTTTCTTTAGTGGATTTTATACGGAGAACATTTACTAGTCCTATAATCACAGACCATAAAGAAGTTTGTCTTTTTCATATGGAAAAATTAATTGGGAATAGAGGATGGAAAGGGTGTATGTGTTCAAAGGTAGATATTCTGGAGTAAGCAAAAGCATTAAAATAAATAAATAAAAAAAATTTAAACACTATAAAAAAGGAGCCAAGAAACAGAATGATAAATGGAATGAATGCCACTCTTCTTCATGGTTACTCACCTGTATCGCCCAACTTTTACCCAGACAATCTCTCGGTAGTGTGGCTTTTTGCCTGCCTTACAGTCATTGCAATACCAATTTCCTTCAGGGATATCAATATTCAGGCACTCACGATGAAAAGCAGCAGGGCAAGAATCACAGCACAAAAGGCTGCCTCCTATAGGAATGAAAAAGTTGGGTACTTAGAACCACAAGGCTGAAATTGCTGCACAATAAAGTACTGAACTGAAAGGTCAGTTTGGACCACAAGGTCGGCAATTCAAACTTAACAGTGGCTCGTGGAAAACCCTGTAAGTGGTCACTTAGTCAGAATTGACTCAATAGCACTTAACAAAAACAACAATAAACAATTTATAGATCTTCTGGTCAAGGATCAAGTCATTTAATACAGTTATTCAGAATCTTTTCAACAATATTACTGAAAGCCACAGCTAATAACCATGATCTCATTCCAACTTGGAAAATTAGATTAAGGGAATGAGGTCATATGTAAAGTTACAAAAGTCATGTATGTGTATAGGCACATTTTGCTTACCTCCAGTAAAGGACATTACACTAAATACAATGATACTTTTTTTTGTTTAGTGTTTGACACAGAAAGTATATACAAATATTTCCATAAGGTTAATTTTTGTCTTTTTTGAAGATACTAAAATTTTATGACTTATCGGTAATTTCATCAAAATAGTTTTGCATCTTCTACTTTGTTGCTAAAAAAGGGGGAAGAAAACTATGATAAGGCATTTATGTGCCTAATTTCTTCACCTAAAGTAGAGATTTTTAACTCATTCTAAATATGTTTGGAAACTTAGGATCTTGCTCAAACTTTTGTTGTTGTTAAGTGCTGTCGACTCGGTTCCGACCCATAGTGACCCTGTACAGGGTTTCTGAGGCTGTAATCTTTATAGGAGCAGAAAGCCTCATCTTTCTCCCATGGAACAGCTGGTAGTTTCGAACTGTTGATTTTGTGGTTCACAGCCCGATTCGTAACCATTACGCTACCAGAGCTTGCTCATACTAAGATTTATAAATTAATAAACTTAATTCACAAAGTTAAAAGAAAATCAAATGTTAAAATATAGTCATCAAAAGGTAAAAAATAAAAACAAGAGATGTACTGTTACATGCACTGCCTTGGCAATAAATAAGATCTAGAAGTAATGTTTATAAATGCTATTTCAAGGTACTGCTAATATCTATGATTTTAAGAAGTGTTAAAAAAAAATCCCACGTACTAATAACTGATATAGAAAATACAAAAATATGAGAGATAATAAACAAAGCCAGAAATTAATTCTTTCAAATTTCTTCAAAATTGACAAATCTTCAGCTAAGCAAAGAAAAATTTATTTGCAGATATACAAGAGGAAATGCAAATAACTTCTGAAATGAAAGTGGAAACATCAGCACCAACCCTACAAAAAGAAAAAAAATTGACCTACATCCATTAATGTAGTAGCACAAACGAGGAAACAAATCCCTGCTGCAAGAATTATTCCCACCCCCCCTCCATACAGAGTGGACAGGGATGGGCAACTTGGACACTGGCTACCCAAAATGGGGGGAGGGATACAAAGGTAAGAAGTGACTGGCTTACATGCTTTTGAGAGGGAACCTAGATCCAAAGGGCGTGGAGGAAGGTAGAGTCTCCAGTGAATAGTATCCAAGCCTGTCCAGGAAGGGCTGATGAAATGAAATGCAGATGGGTCTCTTGTGATGCAATAGTAAAGAATTGTTATCAGGACTGATTGCGAGGGTTGGAAATGTAAAGGTGGACATTTTACAGCAAGGAGGGGAGTGATTAACTTTTCAGTCTAGGAGCAAGAGGGCCCTGGGACCAACAATGGAGAAGAGCGAAGAGCAGGACCCTACCCAGAGAAGCAGTGAGGCCTGAGATGGCGGCAGATAAGATGACGTGAAGAGATGAAATAGCTGGGGACTTGAGATCCAGAGAGGGAAAGGGCCTGTGTGCTGAGGACGGTGGGGGGGCGGGGGGGGGCAGGCTTGCAGGGTAAACCCTTTGGTTGGGTGATGCTGCATGGATGGGATGGTAACTATGGCAATGAAATGATGTATGATAGAATGAATGTAAAACTAATTTTTTCCCATGTAAATTATCACACAATTCACAATAAAACATTTAGTAAAAAAAAAAAAACAAAAAAAAAATGATACTAAGAAAACACCATGAACAATTAGAGAAGTGTAGTAAAAGTCTACTAGCAAGAGAGAAACATGAGGCTTTCTGCTCCCAGAAAGATTTAAAACGCCTCGAAAAACCGTATACAGGGTTGTTTGTTATGAATCTGAACCAACTCAAAGGCACTTAACAAAACAATGAAATTATGCAACATGTTAGATAGATAACTTAGAAGAAATGTTCAAATTCCTAGAAACACATAAACTATCTAAATTGACTCAAGAATAACTAAAAGACATGAAAAAGTAAAGAGATTTAGTCAGCAATAAAATATTTCCCCTATCAGGAATGATTGTAAGGTAGATGTTTTGTGGCAAAAGGAAGGGAGTGGTTGATGTTACTATCCTGGAGCGGAGGTCCCTGGGATCATGAAGGGAGAAGAGTAATTGCTATCATGACTAATTGTGACCGTCACAATCGTAAAGGCAGAAGTTTTGTAATAAAAACGGGGGAGTAAATCCTACGGTACAGAAACAGAGGAAGGACCCTAAGACAATCAAGGAAGAAGAGCACAAGCGGAATGTGAGACCTTATCCAGAGAAGCAGCGACAGAGATGGAGGCAGAGGTGGGGACATGGAGAGAGGGAGAAGTTAAGGACTCTAGATTCATGGGAAGAGAGGCACTCAGAGCTGACGGCCAAGAGGCAGACTTGCAGAATGTGCTATTTGGTGGTGTAAATCATTATATATTCCTAAGTGTTTTGTTTAAAAAAAAAAAAAGAGCTAAAAATACTGTTAACTGATGATACATAGAGGGGATTATAATCATTGTAATGAAACAAAGTATATGATTTGTTGAATGCACAACTGATGATCTGCCCTGTAAACTTTTACTCAATTTACAATTAAAAAAAAATTTTACGAATTAGTAATAGAAGAGAACACCTAATGATAAGAATATTTATGAATAAATATGCCTTGGAGTTGGTTTCCAACTCAAAGCAATACTATATTATTTCCAAGGAGTGACTGGTGAGCCTGAATCACCAACTGGTGGTTCAAACAGACTTTGCAGTCCTGTGAATATTCAAAGCTTGACAAAAAAGAACAAAGTAGGATGACTCACAAGTCTGAAATTTAAAATGCACTATGCTTCCAAGTGATAATGGTTTATAGGTAGACACATATTATCAATGGAAGAGAATCCATACATTTGACATACAGGCGTTTCAACAGGGTGCTAACTGCACTCAGTGAAAAAATCAAATGGTCTCTTTAATAAATGATGGGATAACATGATTTCTATATGCAAAAGATAAGATCTGAACACATATCTTATACCATATAACACAGCAACTCAAAAATGGATCAACTGCTCTTACCTCCCACTTCGACCTTCGCAGAAGGACTTTCCCCAAGAATGGCCAGACATGCGTGGTGCACTACACAGGCATGCTCCAAAATGGGAAGGAATTTGATATATCCAGAGACAGAAATAAATCTTTCAAGTTCAGAACTGGCAAATAGGAAGTCATCAACGGTTTTGAAGAGGGCACAGCCCAGATGATCTTGGGGCAGAGGGCGACGATGACCTGCACCCCTGGCATGGCATATGGAGCCACGAGACACCCTGGTGTAGTCGCTCCCAATGCCACCCTCAACTTTGACATGGAGCTGTTCAACTTTGAGTGAAGGCAGGAAGGAACTCGGGGTGGCTACAGAGGGCTGCTGCTCACCCTCCTAGCCTGCTCTGCCACTGGGACGGCTATTCCTGTTTGGGGCTCTTGATCCTTGTGCTAACCTCACTCCCCCACTGCACTATCCATTCTCTCTGCCCAATTTGCTCTGTATGCGTTTTCATTGTTCATTTGCATTTTAGCTTGAGGAAACTTCAGTTGCAAATCGACACATTTCAGGTTGTGTGTTTCATGTAATACATGTAGTAGTGAGTGCTGATCTCAGAACACTGATTTCTTCTTTGACAATATACACTGCCTTACCAGACAAATAAGTGCTCAGACATGAAGTGTACACAGAGGGCCCTGAAACATTTACCTTTGTTGTCACTTGTAAGTTCTGTTTGTTGCTAACTTAACATCCTATTTGAAAGTAGTATATAAAATAAAGGCTAAGTGTTTGGGAAAAAAAAAAAATGGATCAACCACTTAAATGTAAGAACTAAAACACTGATATTCTTAGAATAAAGATAATGCCTTGGGGCATTAAAAAAAATAGTGGATTCTTAAATATAAAACTAAAGCAAGAATAATAAAAAGCTATGAAAAGTATATAAAGGAGACTTCATGATAAGATCATAACCCTAACTCCTTAGTCCACTTGCACAAATTATCTGGTAATGTACTAAAACATTTTGAATTATAAATTCTGAATGAAGTTTTTTTTTTTTTGAAAAATAACAATTATGCTTTGTCTCATTTTGTGGAATTTTTTCTATCCAAGATATCTATTTTGTATCATTTCCATACAAAAATTTTTCAAATAATGTCAATTATTCTTTATGTATCCTTTTCTATATTGCTTCAATTGTTTCAACAAAAATAAAGTCATTATTAAAAGTAAAAAATAGATAAAACATCTCCTTATTGGGGGCTTAAAAATCAAACTTAAAAGTCTTGCTATGTTATCATTAATTCAGGCTATTTCTTCCCTAGTATTTCTTTTACTAGTCATGTAAAAGAAATATGTTTTTTTTCTTTCAATTAAAATATTGCACTAGATCAGGAGGCCAAGCCCCTGTGGGCCCAAGCGTTGTTGACCGTCCAAACCATAGGCTCTGAGGATCAGACTCTAGCCACCTAGTAGACATAGCAAACTGTCCCTAATCTGATTATTCAGTAATGCTTGTTAGTAATCTCATACATGAGCCCTGGATATCCACAGACAAATGTAAAAACCT